>NC_041709.1:31483217-31789254 GCF_900700375.1 Denticeps clupeoides
GACCAACAGCACAATGAACTCCCCGTTCTCCATGCCGATGGCCACCATCTCGCCGTTGGGGCTGTAGGCCGTACACTTGGCGGGATGACCCAGACTCACTTTGTTCAGAAGTTTCTGGAAGGAAAAACTCGGTTTTACTCTGTTCTATCAGAGTACACATGCTACAGTACATATGGTTGGTCAGTGCATCCATTCCAAATAACCCCTACTCTGTGTATCAGGAGAAAGTGACAATGTTTGAGGAATCTGCTTTTTCAGAGTCGCCTCTTGTAACCTTCATGAGATGCTCATCATCATGAGTGAATGATAAAAATGCGTTCAGGACTGTTGGAAACCGTCCCCGTTGTCCAACTTAAGGTGGTGGAGAGAAACACAAGAGTGTGAAATGTTCACCTTGGTTTGTTTATTACATAACCTCACGTGTGTCTTCAGTTCTGTTCTATCGTGTGAATGATAGATGAGTAGGTGCATCCAAACTGTATGTGAAATACATTTACTGAAACGAAAAAAAAAGGTTCAAGAGGTTCTTGTAAGCCAGTTGCATGTTTGTTCTGTATCGTTTTCAAGTGCTGATATATGCGGTCGTGTTAAAATGATTTGTGTTGTCTTGACGGCTGTATGGGTAAGCAAGAGATGTTCCTACAGACCCGACACACCAGTAACACGAACAAAAATAAAACCAGCTCCGCCCGGTACGGTGAGTCCCAGCTCCGAAATATCACAGGCGTGTTAACTCTCAGCGGGCCAAAGACGGCGAGCCGTTTTCAAGTCCGTCACTGTGTTTCTGTAGCGTGACATGTGATCTGTCCCCCGACAACTGGACTTCCACTAGCCCCCTGGCCCATATATAGACATCTGCCCATTGCTAAATGCCATCCGTGACATTACCACACACAGGATACGCTCAGGCTGCACACTTGTGCGGCACGTCTCTCTAAATGCCGCCGTGGCGACAGAGGTGCTTAACTGTTCTTGATCAGCCCTAGTGATTTGCACCGTTCAAGTTAGATGGCAGAGGTGCTGTCAAAATTAATACTTTTATTTTAAAATCTACAAAAACAAATGGTCAACGTCCGCATGTGTTCATTCCAATAAATGGCATGGGCAATGTTAGTCTCACCGATGGTCTTACTGAGGGACGCGAGTGTATTTCAGACCTGTCTTTGCGGGTCAGCTGCTTGGTGGCAGGAATTTGTATCTGTGTTCGTCAAGGCAGCAAAATTATTTCTGAATGGCTCAAAGAGTTAAATACACTGTTAATTACATAAGAGATGGCTATTTATTACATAGGACATACATAGTATGTAATATATGATTATAATTATGCAGAAATGCTGACTATACACAGTATATAGCCGACACAGGAACATTTTCTTCAGTCACACAATTGAAACTGCACTTTATATATAGCCACACACACACACACACACACACTTATATATTTAAAAGAAAAATTGTGATTTGGTTGTATTTATATTTGAAAAATTAACAATGTAAAGTGATGTAGCACAATTTGATGGGATGCATCATGATGCATTGAGAAATGAATTGAATCAAAGTGTTGACACAATAATCGCAATTGAATCGTGAGGCCAGTGAAGGGTCACACCTCTATTAGCCTTGATTAATCAACTGACATGAATGCATGCAACTGACATGTCTCAGTGTTGCCAAATCTGAATCAGAATTCTGTGAAAATTTGCTAATGGAGAATAAGTACAGAAGAAAATCAGGCTTTCGTTCCAGATCGTACCTTGTCGGCCAGATCCCACATGCGGATGGAACCATCATCGCTGGCAGAAATGAAAACGTCCTTAGAGGGGTGGGTGGCTAGTCCCCAGATGCGGCCCTGCGTGTGCCCGTTGATCATGGTGTTAGACGCGGCGTTCTTCTCGCCCACCTCGATGATCTCTCCATCCTTCGTTCCCACCAGGATTTTACCCTGACAGGAGAACAGAAAAGCCCTCTCACCGCTAATCTCTGTCATTTTTTATCTTGCATTTCAATAGAAATTCACTGCGGGGTCACTAGATGTCGCCGGAAGTGTGGCCGGGATGATATATATCTTATGTGAAACGTATTGTTGTTCTTTTTAAACTGTATTTTTTGTGTGTTTGTCATCCCCGTGTGTTTGTCATTAATGTCACTGTTAGGCTCACCTGTAAATAGTGTTATTAATAACTGAAGAATTAGTAATGGTACGGGGTTTGAATTGAGTACATCCATGATATGGTTTTGTTAGCTGCTGTGTCAGCACCTTCATATTTGAAATAATACAGATCATTTTGTATTTTTTGTATTCTTCTGTATTTTTTACAGAAATAAAAGACCTGTGATTATCAACTGATGTGCATCTGCTACACAAGCACCGCAGATTTAATGAGCTAAGCAGCGCAAAATTATACTCATTACAGTATATTCGATACTCATATTCTAATGTTCTGTCACGCGCCCTTACCTTCCCACGGCACACAGAGCGCACATTCTCCACTGGCAGGCCCGTCTCCAGCTGGAACGCGCGGCAGCGCTTCATCTCCTGATCCCACAGCTTTACTGCCCCGCCCTCCTTAGTACTGCACACATACAGATGCACAAAAACCTCATCGTTAAATATCATTAAAAATAAAAAACTGATACACGTATAATCCTACAGCAAATGTGTGACAGTTGCCAACTTGTTCTTTACTGCATGCGATACAGAAGTGTGGTGCTGTGCAGTAGTCGAGTGGACAACTGCATCCCTCGGCTCATTGGGACCCCAAGTAAGGGTCCTAAGCGGCTCCAATACATACAGATCTCTGCAGCTAGGACCCTGATGGGAGTTTGAAGATATAAATTCATTTTATTGGCTTTTTATGGAGGTTTTATGTCAGGTTATTTAGCTTGTTATGACGTCTTGTAGCACTTTGATAATTTCTGCTGAAAACGTATACTCACTCACTTAACTGCTTAGCAATGTAAAAATGTGCCAAAGCCCATCCCGGGACACCAGCCCATCACTTATGGTCAATGTAGAGTCACCAATCCACCTAGTGTTCATGCCTTTGGACAGTTGGGAGGAAACCCACACCAACTTGCGGAGAGCATGCAGACTCCGCCCATACAAGGTCCGAGCCGGGATTCAAACCCACAACCTTGGATGCACGAGGTCATGTCACTAGCTGTCGCATCACCGCACAGCCACGGAAATGTAAAGTGCACCATTAATAAAAAGTATTTTTCTTTTTTAGTACTCACGGTCTCTCCTTCCCCCCAGTGACGATGAGGCCGTCTCTCAATGTGGTGTACATGGTGAACACCGGCCCTGTGTGTGCTTTGGCCACCACACGGACCAGGAAGTGGTCCCGCCACACGAACACATCACCGTTTATGGCACCCGTGAACGTCAGGTTGTTCTGGGGCGAGGAGAACAACACAGGTACTGAGTTAAGTTGAAAACTAAAATCCAGTCAGACATCTCCCTGGATTATCTATAAATATCTATTTTACAATGCTCCATGGAAAGCTGTTATTCCAGACTACATAAAATAGGAATTTTCAAGCATGTAATTTAAGTGTCAGCTAATTTTAGCACAACAATGTCTCACGATATATAGTATCATAATATGTATTACAGCACATACAGTTAATATACATGCTACCAGTCAAAGGTTTGGACCCACCTACTCTCATTACTTTGCTTAAATTCTACTGAAGTAATCTAAAAATCTTGTGAGTAAAAGTAAAACATTACTTGATTTAGAAAGTTAGTTTCAATTACATGATGCAAAAAAAGTAAAAAATATAACTTCAATACAGCCCTAGTTGTTTTTATTCGACTTTAAGGTGGTATAAATGTACAAACTATGTTCAGACCACCCCATAAAACATTTTTAGGCACAGTTGGCAACAAAAGTACCCAATTCTGAATTGTATGGTCCAACTCAAGCATTACAATAAGCACAACGAGCACACCGACTGCTGATATAAAAAATGAAATAAAACGTCCTGCCCCACAGAATATTACAGTATTAGACTGTAAAGCTCTTGTTTAGTTTGAGCAGTGTAATGTATGGAATACACAGGCAAAAAGCACATACAGAATACAAAGTATTCATAGCGCATCATCGTTTTTCCACATTTTGTTAAGTTACAGTCTTATGTCTTAGTGGTCACCCTAATACTGCATCTGAAGTCTCTCGTGCAGAATTACAGCCACTTTCAGCAACTCACACAATCAGCTTTCCCAGGATGCACAGTTTCGGTGTGTTTGTGTGTGTAAATAATAACCCACTGGTTTTTCAGCGTCTTGCGTGATTGCACATTTGTGCTAATTTTCACACCCAGTCATCGAGGAATTGGCATGCTTGGCACGTTTGGAAGCCATGACGGTCGGTTCTCTGGGCAGACAAACCATAAGAAATGGGAGGTAACCTTGCCCCTTATGACGCCATAAGGGGAGAAACTCCAGATCCCACCACCTGAGCTGCCGCTCTCTGAATGGTGAAGCTGAATGGCCAAAGCACTAGCCATTTCAAGCCACTGCAGGACCACAGACAGGCTAGAACTCGAATTAATGTTAAGTAATCTCACAAAGGATCGGTGTGCCAAGCTTGTAGCATCATATTCAAAAAGACTGTGAGTCTGCAATTGCTGCCAAAGGTGCATCAACAAAGTATCGAGCAAAGGCTGTGAATACTTATAGGTATTATTAGACCCGTACGGAACAAACCGCGGTTTCGGTCGGTACTGCGTGTCATACTCACGGCACCAAAGGCCACCGAAAGCATGGTCTGCATTCTGCCATCCTCCACCGCGCCAATCACCCCCTTCTTATACATGAGCGAGCCGCCCACCAGCGTCCAGAACTTGATGTGCTTGATCCCCACCGACACAAATTGCGTGTCCGAGTCGGGCCGGAACTCCACCACGAAGATCCGGTCGGAGTGTCCTCCCGTGCTGCTCACCTTCGATCCTGGAGCAGGAGAAGAGCGAGAACTTTCACAGCCACACGCGCACACACACACACACACACACACGTTCAGCACCCACCCTCCTGCCAGCGCCACACGGTGATGGTGTGTTCAGGCTCCACGCCCACGGACACCAGCAGCTTGCCGGTGGCGCTGAAGTTGACGTAGCCCACGCCCTTGGCATGAGAGCAGCGCAGCACTGACAGCGTCTGCTTGCTCATGGCGTCCCACACGTGGATGGACGGCGCCAGGCCTGCGGTGACAAAATCAGGGTCCACACTCATGTAGTTTTTACCGATTTCATCTGGATTGGCATGTCCCGCTCTAACCTCTAACTCGGTCGAATTTAAAGAGACGGATGTAAAGACTGGAATCGAGGCACATGCAGGTGACAATGGGACACTTTTTAAAGGAAATGTCCCTGAAGATGTTGAGGACTGAGGCTGTGCATGATGTTGGTTATTTATAGTTAGTTATTTAGTTATATAGTAATATAATCATATAGTTAGTTATTTAATCATCGTATGGAACGACCCGCCTCGATTACAGTCCTTACATCAAAATGGAAAATTTTATTTCTTTTTTTAAATCCCCTGCATGTGCGAGATCTGGGGACACACATGTCATCGCGTCATTCCTACAAGCAACAACCACATTAAATGCAAGCAACAGCACTGTTTACAGTGAGAGCAGCGGGTGTCACTATTCCAGCGTTAAGGCTTTTTCCTTTTTTATAGAAATATGAATGAAAGAATGGCAAACAGAATGATAAAAGAGGGAAGTGAAGCTGAAGTCAAACAGGTAGAAGAGGGACTAGAGGGCAGCAGTCATTCTAACGGCAACATGTACGGGTTGTCAGACTGAGGGTGAAGAACACACACACACACACACACACGCACACACACACACGCAGGCCTTGGGCAGAAGGGGGAGGGATGCAGACGCAGGATCCATCTTACCTGGCAGGTCTGTGACCTCTCCTGAGACGGAGTGAACAGTGTGGGTGCGGGCGGATGAGGACGCGCAGCAGAGAACAGCAGTGTGTGAGACAGCGCTTTACCGCGTTAAATCCCGGGGGGGCGCAGCCGGCCGAGCAGAGATTTATTCGTTCGTTCGTTCGTTCATTTCATTTCATTTCATTCATCCCATTCATTCTTTAAAAGACTAGCGTTAACATCGAGCTGTGCCGGGCTGCGGCGCCCCCCGCAGGCCAGAGGCAAGCCACGCGAGCCCTGCATCGATACTCACGCTCTCCGAAAAAAAATTATAAATAAAGTTAAAGTACCCGTCACATACAGAGAGAGCAGTGCACACTCAAAAAGACCAAGCATGACCTTTAACCCGGGACGTACCGATTTGGCCGGTGGCGATGACGTTTTGGAATTTGGGGTGCTGGTTGACAGTGAGACACAGAATGTCATCGGTGTGCTCCAGGTAAAAGCTCTGCATTCCTGCGAAGACGATACGAAGAGGGATGAGACTTGTTCTCGCGGCGCTCGCGAAGGCCGGGGGAGCCGCGGCAGGCGCGTACCGGCAGACAGGTTCTGGACCACCGCGGCGGCGGCCGTGTGGAAGACGATGTCGGCCCCGTCGTTGAGGTAGTGCAGGTTGTTCCTGCAGTCGAAGCCCCGGTAGCCGAACACGTGGTCCAGCTGCAGCTCCTACAGATGGGAGAGCGGCAAATAGGTTCACCAGGGCGGCGCCAACGGCCACCTACCCCCTCGTCCGCCTCGAACCTCCACCAGCTTCTTCTTCTTGGCCACGTTGTTCTTCAGCAGCTTCTCCGGCAACGGGGCCGCTCGGCTCACAGGCGGCCTAGGCAAGCGAAAGCGGGTTTGACCGTGTGCCGTCGACTCTGAACACACTTTGGGAGGAGACCGGCGCAACAACGAGAGCGCCGGAGCGGCGAAGCGGCTCACCGTTCGTCCACAACGACCTCCTTCTGCTGTTGGTGCGGCTTGACGCCGCTCATCTCGCGGATGCTGACGGCGTAGATCTTGGTGGTGTAGTCGCTGCTCTTCTCCCGGGCGACGTCGCTGTCATAACCTGCAGAGGCAACGCGTAACGTGACCAGGCCGCGCCCTAAAAGCATGAAAAGCTGCACATGCAAAATTTACACCACCAGGTATACAAATGGGGCTACAAACAGCCAAAAGTGATGAAAGAAAAATCATCAAATGCTTCTCGCCTTATTGTAAATTGCAGTGGGATTGACGTGAGGCTGGATATAATGTACAGTACAGGCCAAACGTTTGGACACCTTCTCATTCAATGTGTTTTCTTTATTTTCATGACAATTTACGTTGGTAGATTCTCACTGAAGGCATCAAAACTATCAATGAACACATGTGGAGCCAGGCCACCACTGCCTTGCTATATTTTTTTTTAGTTAGATGCTACTAATGATTGTAAGTGCCTCTGGATAAAGTTTCATTTTTGCCATGAATGTGCATACAGGCCGATGAACTATCCACTTAGTTTCATGATTCCACGCACCTCCATCTTCCTCTGCGTCATCATCAGACTCCTCGCTGTCCACAGCCTTGCTCTCCCGTGAACCGCCGCCCTCTCGTGCCCAGATCATCAGCGCCGTGTCGGCTCCGCCCACTGACAGCAGCATCGAGTCGTCGTTGGACCAGCGCACACTGGTCACATTGGCACTGTGACCCACGTACCTTTTGAACTTGGCAAACTGGCCCTGAGTGACACGAATGACATTAAAGAACAATTGAGGATTGTTGGAACCTCATTTAAAACCTGTTTGCCCTGGTTTAAAGAAGTATATTTGTCCATATTCTCACTGTCTTTCAGAGCAGTGGTTCCCTCAAAGCCAGGACCCCCCAAACCTCCCAGCATACATTCATTAAGAGAATAAAGTGAATCATTACAAACTTTTCTTTGCAAAGAAAAAAAAAACTTTAGATTCTATACAATTTTGATTGTCCTATTGGGTGTGTAATTGGGATTTTATAAATGTTATCATTTTAGTAATCTCACCACAGAACAAATTAGGCGGACCCCCGGTGACCCCCCCCCCTCATTCTTATGATGTGAGAATCTTAAAAATGTATGTTTATGCTGATTTCTCTACGCAGGCGTAGTCCGACATAAACGAGCAACTAGAGCTTTGAAACGCTTCACCTTGCAGGGGAAGCTGAAGAGCTTGAGGAAGCCGAAGTCGTCCCCTGTGGCCAGCAGCTTCTTGTCTTTGGTGAGCGAGGAGGCGTTGACGAAGCTGAGGGTGGGCCAGATGCCCTCACAGGTAGGGCCCATCACCGATGTCCAGGTAGCCCATTCCACCTTCTCACACTGGTTACACACACGCACAGAGAGTCCGGCTTTCACATGCTCCTCACCGAGACAACGACGCCGTGGCACGATCGCCTCGCTCCTCTACCTCCACGCTGCTGATCGTTTGCCTCCTTCCCCTGGGGGCTTCGAAGAACAGCTGCTCTTTGGCACCAGTGTTCACCTGCAGTAGCTTTCCTGCGGCAGGGGGAGCGAACGTGACGCGTTTAGCCCAGAAACAGGGTTGCATTAGTCGCCCTGCGGAAAAGACCTCTTTTACTGGCAGAGGTACATGAGGTTCTCACCTCGGGTGTCCCAGTCGATGTGTGTGATGTAGCTGGACGCTCCTTTGCAAATGCCCACCCTTTTGCTGGTCAGCACATTGTAAATGTCCACAAACGTGTCGTGGGAAGCCACTGCTAGGTATTTTCCAGCATCTGAGACAAATGAAATTTCATTTAAAAAATATATATAAAATATATATAAAATATAATATATATATATGTGTGTGTGTGTGTGTGTGTATGGGTCCTGTGTCTCTGTCTCTCTCGCTCTCTCTCTTTCTGTGTGTATGTGTCTGTGGCGAGGGACATTTAAAGTCTTAAAAGACTGTCAAGTGTTGTGTCTCGCTATGAATGCACCTTCCTGTGTATGTATTTTTAAAAAATTTATTTGTAATTTTATGTATTAAAAAAATTATATATATATGTGTGTGTGTGTGTATATGTGTATGTATATATATGTGTGTGTGTGTGTGTAAAATGTATATATATATAACATTTCACACACAGGATGCAGAATTGGATAAAACTTGCTTTGTGAGAAGCGTATATCAGATATGGTCTCCTTCCTGTGGTGAAAGGTCACCATGTCCTCAAGCGTGTCTGCGTTCACCACCAGGAAACTGCCATCGTTCAGCCCCACGGCTAAGGCTTTCCCGTCCGGGGAGAAGGCACAGCATCTACCACCTAAACAAATTCATGCATTCATGCCAGCGTGTGTCTGAGCGAGAAGGAAAAAACCCGGAAGGGCCAGACAGCACACGATGGAGCTCCTGACCTTTCTTGAGCTTCCGGACAGCCACCATGCGGTGATTGGCAGACAGCTCCCAGATGCGCAGCGTCTTGTCGTCACTTACAGTCGCACAAACAGGCAGCAGAGGATGGGCAGCCAGACCCCAAACTTCGCCCTCCATGTGTCCCTACAAATACACGTCCCGTGACACAAACACAACAGTAAATACCCACTGCGGTTCATTTTTTGGACCATGAACACCCTGGACCACCAGTCTCTGTTCACCTGGACCAGTAGGGTCATGGGGCCGCTCTTATCGATCTCCAGGATCTCGCCGTTCTTGGTGCCCACCAGGATGTGGCCATGCCCTAGGGTTATGGCTCGGATAGAGGGGTTGTCCTCCAACAGCAGCCCTGACAGCAATGAGCCCAATTGCGGGACATGTCAAAGTCAAAGTCAACTTTATTATCATCTCACCAAATACAACAGGGAATAGAAGATGCAAATGGAACTAACACACAACACAAAAACATGACAAGGGATATTGTGTAGCGACCCATAATATAGTGCAGGTTGATACAAACTAGACAAACCAGATGGACAAGTAGCAGCAATATGATAATATATCAGTGTACGTATATATTTAGTATATATATTTAGTATATTATATCAGCAATATGATAATATTTCAGTATATGGATATAATTAGTATATATATTGTATATAGTGTATTATATACTACAATAATAATAGTAGTAATAGTGATATGATATGGTAGTATGATGATGATACTACCAATAATAATATGATGTTATGTGGTGGGGGATGTATTAAAGTGCAGGGTTGAATACTTCAATTAAAACCATCATCCTTGGTGAGCAGTGGGCAGCCATGACTGGTGCCCGGGGAGCAGTGTGTGGGGACGGTACTTTGCTCAGCAGCACCTCAGGGGAACCTTGGCAGCTCCGGATTCGAACCGGCAACCTTCTGATTACGGGGCAGCTTCCTTAACCGCTAGGCCACCACTGCCCCATAGTGTTCTGCTTGTTAAGTGAAGTTTGCAAAAAAAACGCCTGTGTGTGAGTTCTGTAGACGATTGAAGGCTTCAGAGATGTTTGAGGTGATGTGGATTTAGTTGTGATTTTATATTTATTTGCGTGAGTTCCACTCTAAAGATGCAGCATGTGACCTCTTCGGTCCTGTAAAAAGGTGAAAACACTCCCTATATCCATATAAACGAGCTCAATTTACACAGAACCACAGAACCAAGGAAGCTGGTCTACCACTATGTACCATCCGACCTCTACAACTCATACAAAATGCAGCAGCACGACTGATCTTCAACCTTCCCAAATTCTCCCACACCACCCCTCTGCTACGTCCCCTCCACTGGCTCCCAGTAGCTGCACGCATCAGGTTCATAATACTGATGCTGGCCTACAAAGCCAAACATGGAGCAGCACCATCCTACCTCACAGCCCTTATTACACCTCGCACTGCACCTCGTATACTCCGAGCCTCCAGTACTGCTCGCCTGGTCCCTCCATCTCTGAAGGTAAAAGGAAAACATTCATCTAGACTCTTCTCTGTCTTGGCCCCTCGGTGGTGGAATGAACTTCCCCTCGAGGTCAGAACAGCTCAGTCACTGAGCACCTTCAAACGACAGCTCAAGACCTTCCTCTTTAAAGAATATTTAGATTAAATTGTAATTTTCTTGTTGTCGAACTTTGTGTACAGAATCTACAACAGAGTGAATAAAATAGATGTTTTCATAGTTGGGGTCCTACTGAACTGGAATTGATCTCTTCATCGATGGTAACTTGAAAGCACGTTGTAAGTCGCTCTGGATAAGGGCGTCTGCCAAATGCCGTAAATGTAAATGAAACAGTGATATGGACAACATTTCAATATTTTAACCTACGGCAGGATTCTCTGTGATTCATTTACAGCATTTACACAAACTTATCCAGAGCGACTTACAATCAGTAGTTACAGGGACAGTCCCCCTGGGGACACTCAGGGACGCAGTGGTAGTAAGTTAAGCCCCAGGCTACTACCACCCCTACTGGTCATACCTTTGGAAGATGGGGAGAGTGTGGCTCTCTTGATGGCGTAGGTCTTCAGGCACCTCTCGAACATGTCATCCCAAAGCTCCACCACACCGTCTTTCCCTCCAGTTACGAAGCCCTGCTCATGAGGTCCAGCAGAGAGACGTTAAGTTGTTCTTCTGCGTCCTGAATGGAACGAGATTAAACCCGGGCCGGGAAGACGGTACCTTGTCCAGAGAGCACATGGCAAACACAGGCCCGTCATGGGCCTTGATGGTCTTCATCAGCGTGGTGTCCTTCCAGACGTACACATCGCCGGTGGTTGCCCCGGAGAACGTCAGGTCCTCCGCCCGTCCGTAACACACAGACATCATCGTCTCCTGCTTGCCCAGGTTCCCAAAGATGCCTCTTTTAAAAGTGAGGCCTCCACCTGCGAGGTCCCATTAAAACGTCACAAATCTGATCCTAATTTCAGGTGTCATCGGGCGTGCGCAGCTGTACCTGTATGCTGCCAGAACTTGATGTGCTTGATCCCGACGGTGACAAGCTTGTCCATGCGGAAGGGGTTACCTTTGACCACAAAAATCTTGTCTTTATGTCCTCTGAGAAGCAGAATAAGTCACAGATTACGGGGGGCAAGTTCGCTGCGGTCACAGCGTTTTGTGCCTTCGTTGTTAGTGTTATCTCCATTGGTTGAACACAAAGGTCCAACACGCATATAGTCACAAATGCTTTATTTAAGTAGTCCAATCAGCGAACTGGTGAGTGTAACATTAGTGCGCGCACGCCGCTGAGACTTATTTAGGACGGGAAAAGTATCACCAGGGGACACGTACCTAGCTTTGGCTATTTTCTCTCCTTTCTTCCAGTCCCAGATCGCAATGCAGTGGCCTTCATCAATTCCCACGGACACCAAGCTCTTGCCATCGGCTGCGGGGGACAAAGACGGGACAAACAGTGACACTCCGCGATGACGTGTTTAATCAGAGTTAAAGTGAATCATTGAATCATTACGATTACATCACAATATATTGTGATACTGTACGTATTTGCGATATTGTACAGTTTACTGAAAATGTAAAAACAGTTGAAATACAAGAAGCTGTGATTGGCCGGACATGTTTTGCGATTTCACTCTGCCCGAAATGTCAGCTGTTGTCGCACGCTGCCCTCACTAAAGAAAATGCTTGACAGCACCACCCGGTGGACTAAATTTATATACCAAATTAATGATATTTGATGTCCCTGTATATACACATAGTATCACCATGTAAAATATCGCAATATATTGCATTATCGATATTTTCTGACACCCCTAGTCATAAGATTAGAAGAATTGTTCATCAAAATGCCTTAAAGGTCGTTCTCTATATTTGGACAACTCATTAATTAACAATTCTTCCCAGAAAAAGAAATACATTGGAACCATTTACGGCATTTTGTTACGTGTATTAACATCAAACCCATGGAACAGTTAGTGTCTTTCTTTTTGTTTACCAGTAAACTCCAGGGCACACACTCCTCTCTGGTGCTGTCCCCTCAGGAGGGACAGGCACTTCAGGGTCTGGACGTCCCACACGTGAATGGCTGGGTCTCGCCCCACCTGCGCACAGCACATTCATCACACAGCGCGCCGGACAACACACACACCGGGCAACAACGCACATCTACTGTACGACACGAGACGGGACAACACACACAACTACAGATTACCAGGCTACCAACGAACGCCTCATCTCAGGCATCGCTCATGTAAACTGGACATTTTAAGGGGTGAGAACCGGTCATGTGACGTCTTAAATACGTTAAAATCAATAAAGAATCAACTGGAAACAGACTCCAGTCTAACTCCACTTCAGGGTTTCGTTCATTATCATTACCTGCCCAGTGGCCACGTAGTCCTTGAGCGGGTGGACACTGAGGCTGAGGATGTCATCGTCATGGCCGAGGTAGAAGCGCTGCGCGTGCTGCTGTCTGTTGTAGACCACGCCCACCGCAGCCACGTGGTACACCACCTCTCCCGTCTGGGTGTAGAAAAGATTATTCCTGCAGTCGCAACCCCGGTACCTACAATAGAAAAAGGGACCGATTATTGGTGTCTAGCTTACATTTACATTTACATTTACAGCATTTATCAGACGACCTTATCCAGAGCAACTTACAGTTACAGGGACAGTCCCCCCCTGGAGACACTCAGGGTTAAGTGTCTTGCTCAGGGACACAATGGTAGTAAGCGGGATTTGAACCTGGGTCTTCTGGTTCATTGGCGAGTGTGTTACCCGCTAGGCTACTACCACCCTGAAAAAAAGCTACGTTTTTATAATCAGCTCATGGGACTGGCTGACATTAAACGCCTTGAAACTGATCAATCCAAATAGAGTATGTCATTCATGTCAATTATTAATTATTAATGTGGGTGGTAGTAGCCTAGTGGGTAACACACTCGACCATGAACCAGAAGACCCAGGTTCAAACCCCACTTACTACCATTGTGTCCCTGAGCAAGAAACTTAACCCTAAGTTGCTCCAGGGGGGGACTGTCCCTGTAACTACTGATTGTAAGTCGCTCTGGGTAAGGGTGCCTGGTAAATGTAAATGTAATTGAATTTGAAAATTATTTTCATTAAAATCTACACTAAAGGCCAGAGGACATGCCCGGACTCTTAAAATATTATACGCTGCTCTTTCACATTTAATACAATGATGCATGTCTGACCCCGGTAAAATGCCGGATACTGTCTTTTGCTTCCATTTTAGCCAGACGTGCAGTCTTACTCGGATGGAAAGGTGCAGCTCTTCCCACCCGTGCTCAATGGATGAGGGACCTTATGTCCTGTCTAGGCCTCGAAAAGATACTCTACTCAATTAGTGATACCAACAAAGAATTTCATAAGGTGTGGGGGCGCTTCCTGGACTGTTTTACAAGCCTTCAGGCTCAGAATCCGACTAATAGTATTACCCAGTAAAGTTCCAGAAACAATATTGTCGTCGTGTTCTTTTTAATTAACCAATCTGGCATGAGGATGGGGTTATTATTATGTGGAAAGGATGTGGGGTTTAGAATTGCACACGTTATTATCATTGTTGTTCTTCGAATATGACTAAATTGCCATTTGTCCTATAATACTCTACCGCAGTGTTACCCGATCTGTGTATGTAACTCTTACAGAATTGATTTACTTAGTGAGATCTTGTTTATATTATGTGCATTGTTTTATTTATTTATTTGTTTGTTTGGTTGGTTGTTTTTATTCTTTTTTCTTGTTGTTGTTTTTCTCTTGCTTAAAATCAATAAAAAAATTACAGATGCAGCGGACTAATTTGGAAGAGTGTCAACGTCTATGACAACATTATACTTTAATGGATGTGAAAGCATTTGTACAACTTTCATCAAAATAACCACATTCATCACAGCAGACTTACTGAAATAATTTTTTTTTTTTAATAAATGCGTAAACGTGACTTGCGCGCCGTACCCGTGAATGAACTGCAGCCGCAGCCCCTCGTCAGGGGCTTTCTGCCGCTTCAGGGAGCCGACCAGCTTCTTCCTCAGCTGAGGCAGGTCCTCCTTGTACACCTGCAGGACGGGAGAACGAGGGGCCGGTGAGGACGGTGTAAACGATTCGGGTTTCCGCGGACCGGGTTGCGGGGTCCTACCTGCCGATCATAGTTCATCTGCGCTTCCTGCTCAATGTCTGAGTCCAGCTCGGGAACATCTGACAGATCGGAATCCGACTCGCCGCTGTTTGAATCTGCGTAGCCCTCTGGAACATCAACGCGCTGTTTACTTCCTGTTATTGTTATTTCCGTAATTATGTGTATGGCATGGACCAAATATTCATGTCACCGTCACCTTGTAAGAGGGGCTCAAGGACACCGTTCATGACCCCCTCAGGCAGAAACCTCCACTGGAACACGGAGTGGTCAGCCCCACCAGTGCTCACCACCCACTGCAGGTCATGTGACCAGCGCACATTAGTCACATGGGCCGAGTGGCCAATGTACTTCTTGAACTTGGCCGCTGCCGTCAGTAAGAGAGCCATAAAAGAATAAGTTCAGGTCCTTTGCCAATTCGTTAAAAAACACGGCACAATAATAAGAGCTGGAAAGGTGCATCACTCACCTTTCTTCAGGCAGGGGAACCGGAAGAGTTTGACAAGGCCAAAGTCGTCCCCGGTTACCATCACGGCGCTGCTGTAGTTGGCGTCCACCGAGTTGATGTTGTTAACGTTGGAGTACTTGGGCCAGATCCCATTCACCTCTGCGCCGATGACACCGGTCCAGGTCATCCAGTGAATCCCCTTGGCTTCGTCTTTGGTCAGGTATTTACCTGCTACAAAGTGGAGAAAACACAGGTTTCACATTCATTCGGCAGACGCCCTGATCCAGAGCGGGTTCAGCGTCTTGCTCGGGGACACAATGGTAGTAAGTGGGCTATGAACCTGGGACTGTGAGGTCTTCTGGTTCATAGGCGGGTGTGTTACCTTCTAGGCTACTACCACGATGTGTTTTATGTTCTACAGAATAATCAGCCAACTGCACTGTTGCACAGTTGCTCATGGGGTATAAGAAGAATACAAAAGTGGACATTCAGGGGGGCGTGGCTCTGTCCAAATATCTGCCCTGAAGATGGCTGCTAGAGGGGCTATCAATAAAGTGTCAAATAAATGTTCTCACACTGACCTGGCATCCTGTAGAACAGTCTCTCTCCCGCGCCATCATTGGTCTGAAGGAAGCGGTTGTCCACCGACCAGTCCAGGTGTGTTATAAAGCAAGAGGACTTGTTACACTCGCCGACCTTCTTGTAGCGCTGGGCAACGGCATAGATGTCGACGAGGCCGTCGTTGGAGCCCACGGCCAGGTACGAGCCATCCGGAGAGAACTTCAGCTCATGGATGGCCTCCTTCCTGTCCTTGATGTGAACCACTTCAGTCATGTCCCTAGACGAATGGCCACGAATGGTAAGTCCGGCATCAAGTGACAAGTGACTGATAGTTGTTTTTGTCTTAATTTTAGTTTTAGTCTAGGCTTTCTGTCAAGCTGTCATGTTTGTTTTTATTAGCCTTAGTTATGTCCATACTCACTTTAGTCTAGTTTTAGTCAATAAAAATAGTTTTTTTCAGTAATGCAAGTGTACAGGGTGGGCCATTTATATGGATCCACCTTAATAAAATGGGAATGGTTGGTGATATTAACGTCCTGTTTGTGGCACATTAGTATATGTGAGGGGGCAAACTTTTCAAGATGGGTGGTGACCATAGTGGCCATTTTGAAGTCGGTCATCTTGGATCCAACTTTTGTTTTTTCAGTAGGAAGAGGGTCATGTGACACATCAAATTTATTGGTAATTTCACAAGAAAAACAACGGTGTGCTTGGTTTTAACGTAACTTTCTGACCACTTAGAAAATGTGTTCAATGTCACCAACCATTCCCATTTTATTAAGGTGTATCCATATAAACGGCCCACCCGGTATTTAACCCAGCCAGTATAGTACATGTATCTAGTAGAACAAACAAAAACAACATTTTCTTTTAGTCAAACCCATTTGTTAATTAAGCTTTGTTAAGGTTATCTTATATTTTTACAACCCTATATTGCAACATGCACATGACATCTAGTCTTGTTTCCATTGTTGATGAAAAACAACACTACTGATGACTGAAAGAACATATTTTTGTCTGGTCCTCACCTGACTCGTAAAACTGTGAAGGAACCGTCCTTCATGCCCAAAGCGAGTTGTGAGCCGTCATTGTTGAAAGAAACGCTGCGAACGGCCTCCTCCATGTTGCAGCGTGCTACCAGGGTGTGGTCAGCTAAGCTCCAGAGCCTAGGACATGAGTGGCACCGTAGCAATTTAGCATGAGGGGTGAAGTGAGGCACTACAGAACAATCAGTGTCGTGTGTACAAATAGCCGATATAACACTGACCGCACTGATCGGTCATCACTCCCGGTGACGGCCAGCGGCTGTTTGGGATGGAGGTCCAGGGCCCAGAGTTCGCCTTCGCAGTGACCCTGCATGAGCAGCATGGGCTTGTCCCTGTCCCGCACCATGATCTCAAAGATCTCACTGTCCTGGGTGCCCGCCAGGATGCGGTCTGCCTTCCAGCACACGCTGCGAATGGACAGTCCTGTCCGAGCCGGAGAGAAATACCAAGTTGGGCGTGGCTGCACGTCATCAGGAGAGTGCGGTGCTGGATGAAGAAAGCGCCTATATGTTTACCCTTGTATCCCTGTTCGGCTTCCCTGAGGTCAATCTTGGTGATGGGCTTGAAGTCCACGTCCCACAGCCTTATGCATCCGTCTCGTCCTCCCGTGGCAAAGCCCTCCTCGCATGCATGCATACTAAAGATCCCTGCCTGCAGAAGCCACATTTACCAAAAGGCAGCATCCTGGACCTATAGGCTATGGAATCAGGTGCCGAAGAAGAAGTGAAGCCTGACAGCTATGTTGAGGCTCACCCCGTGTGCAGCTTGCACGGTCCGCGCCAGATTCAGCCCTTTCCACACGTAGATGTCCCCATTGAGCGCCCCGGAGTACGTGACCTCATCTTTGGCCGTGGCGAGGCACAGGATGGTCTGGAGGTCACCCGTTTTACCGAAAATCCCTCTTTTGGGCGTCAGGGCATTTCCACACAACGTCCAGAACTGCGGAGAGAGGGAGCAGGTCTCTGTCACTGTCACACGGCATCCCTTACTGCCCCCACGGCCAGCTCTGACCTGGCCTTCTGATTGGATGAGAGGAATCCGACAGAATTCTGATGTCATTATTTCCCGCTATAGCATCACAAGACAAGCTGCTGCTGCCAAAACAGCTGGATCAGAGAAGAACATCTTATGAAAAAGATCACTTGCCTTCATAATTTCATTCAAAAAGAAAAAAAAATTGTGCTCAATTGTAGGTAATATTCTAATAGTCTAATCAATGTGAAATGAAACATGTACTGAATATAGTTTAGCCTTTTAAAATAAAACTGGGGAAATAATTGTTTCTAAATATTTCTCTGCAGCTTTGCATGTTATGAGCGTACCATTATGGCCCGAGACACTTTGCTTTGAATTAATTGACGGAAACAAATTAGTTTAAAATATATGCAATAAATTGCCACACCTGGTTTTACACATTTTATTGACGCAGCGCCCATAAATAAATGTAAATGAGTGCAATTGTACACTCAGTTGGTGTTGTGCCATAACGGTACGCTTTCACCATCGTGGTACGGCGCTCTTTTCCATTATTGCTCAATACTATAATATATAATATATTTGCTGTTTGGTTGTACTAAAATGATGTAAATCACACGGACACACTCTTCAGCGCGTTTCCTCCCGAGTTTCCACGGCTTCCGGCGCCACTAATCGAGCTTGTCAGCATTCCGCTTGCCTCACACTGTAGGGCTTTTTAACTAGACCAGAACTGCAGCCAAGTGAAGATAATTAGAATTTTAAAAGAAAAAAAAAAAAGACGTCTGGGCAGAGATTACGAAGGCCTGACACAACGCATATGAAAGTGTTGCGTGAACGCTGGATGAACTAGCCCGGGGGGTGGCGAGGCTCACACTCACTTTGATGTGCTTCACTCCGCAGCTCGCTAGTCTGTGTGACAGGAAGGGATCCCAGGAAATGTCAAAGATCTGGGAATGAGAGAGAGAGAGAGAGAAGTGAGAAACTACATAAAAAAAAAACAGTGCACACAGTGAAATTTGTCCTCTGCATTTAACCATCACCCTGAGTGAGCAGTGGGCAGCCATGACAGGCGCCCGGGGAGCAGTGTGTGGGGACGGCGCTTTGCTCAGTGGCACCTTGGCGGCTCGGGATTCGAACCGGCAACCTTCTGATTACGGGGCCGCTTCCTTGACCGCTAGGCCACCACTGCCCCCCGTACGGCAATGAAAATAAAAAGGCATCTATGCCGGAAAAGAAAGGCAACTGGCGGCCGAGGCACAGACGCACAGTGAAATTGCCTAACATGCAAAAAGCAGAAAACGCAATGAGCATGAAGTTGTTTGAGAGGGAAGGGGGTGGCCAGAGACAGGGACACCTCAGGGAAGATTCTGGAAAAGCCCTCACAGTCTGTGTGTGTGTGTGTGTGTGTGTGTGTGTGTGTGTGTGCGTGTATGTGTTTGCGTGCGTGCTGGGCCGCACGATCGGCTCGTTGCTGTTACAGCGTCTCTCTGCACGGCAGACTGCGTCTCTTGGGTCTCCGGAGAGTCGTACCCTGTCCGAGTGTCCCGTCGCGGTCGCCAGAACTCGGCCCTTCTTCCAGTCCCACACGCACACGGTGTTTTTAGCATCCAGGCCGACAGAGGCCAGCCGCTGAGGAAGAGGAGGAGAAATAGCTGATTATTAACCCTCGGGACACCTTACCCGCCGGGACACCTGTCCGCCGCGAGGCTCACCTGTCCGTCCGAGTCGAAGGCCAGGCAGGCGATGCCGTGGGTGTGCACGTCTCTGAGGATGGAGATGGTCTGCAGCGAGTACGAGTCCCACACGCAGATGAAGGGGTCCTTTCCCACCTGCCCCGTGGCCACCTGGATCTTGTCGGGGTGCAGGGCCAGGCTGTCGGGAGGACACAGACGCGGACAGCGAGGGGTTAGCAGTCGTCACATTCACCAAATTCCTGACATGAAGAAGGAACAAGTCTACGCATATTTATGTTTCACTTCCCCCCCTCACGTATTAGTATTTTCACCACGGCCATCACTTTGCTGTGTAAGTGAAGTGATTGTCATTGTGATACACAGCAGCACAGCACACGATGCACACAGTGAAATTTGTCCTCTGCATTTAACCCATCACCCTGAGTGAGCAGTGGCAGCCATGACATGCTAACTACATGCTGAAAAGTACAATCCCACGCCAAGTGATCGATCATCTGAAATTGAAAGTGAAGTTGTGGTAGCCTAGTGGGTAACACACTCGCCTATGAACCGGATGACCCAGGTTCAAAATCCCACTTACTACCATAGTGTCCCTGAGCAAGACACTTAACCCTAAGTGTCTCCAGGGGGGGACTGTCCCTGTAACTACTGATTGTAAGTCGCTCTGCATAAGGGCGTCTGATAAATGCTGTAAATGTAAAAGTGAAGTGATTGTCATTGTGAAACACTGCAGCACAGCACACGGTGACACAGTGAAATTTGTCCTCTGCATTTAACCCATCACCCTGAGTGAGCAGTGGGCAGCCATGACAGGTGCCCGGGGAGCAGTGTGTGGGGACGGTGCTTTGCTCAGTGGCACCTTGGCGGATCAGGACTCGAACTGGCAACCTTCTGATTACAGGGTCGCTTCCTTAACTGCTAGAACCATAACTGGAAAAAGTCTTTTTTTTTTTTAGATTTGATCATGTTACAGCACTACTCGAGGTGACTTTGTGTCAGTAAAATAATGATTAATCCGCTTCTTCCAGAACCTGGAAGACTAGGAAGACAGATCCTGGTCCAGACCAGGAATTTCTATCGAATTCCAGCCTCCTCCATGTTTCCCAGTTTTATTTCCCGCCATTCTGGCATTCTGGCCCCGCTGCTCCTCTCGGCTCGTCACATGCGATGCGGGTGTTGGCACCACCACGCAGGATCGAAAGCGAGGGGAGCTCGAAGATGGAGCAGGAAGGGGGCGTGGCCGGCTCGTGCGTACCTCCATACGGCGCCCAGGGCCGGATCTGAATGGCAATCGTATGCCAGCGGGCATGAAATCAGCTCGCGGTCCAAATCGTGGGGTGTGTGGAGTCCTCTGTGTGTGTGTGTGTGTGTGTGTGTGTGTGTGCAATCTGCTAATCGTAGTAGATGTTAACAGAGAGTCCCCAGCATCGTCTTTTCGGCAGAAAAAAAAAACAACCAAACCGGTGACCACGTATCCTGTATGTTTTTACGGTGAGGATCGGTGTGCGGTTGTGTGTGTTGGGCCTGGCGCTGGCTGCATGTGAATCTGATCACCACAAACACTGCGGGGCGAGCCGCCTTTAAAACGTCCCGCAACGAGCAGCGAGACAACCAGTGTTACGTCCCGTGATCATGTGATGTGTGGTCTTTATGTTCTGTCTTGTTTTTCCTTTTTGTGGGAGGAGCCTGTAATTTACGGAACTCCTCCCACACCTGACGCTGATTCGCGCTCCCGTCGGAGTGAGGCTGTTGAAGACGGCATGCTGCGACGAGGAAGAGGAGAGGGGGAGAGAAGGAGAGAGAGAGGAGAGAGGGAAGGAAAGGGAGAATGGGGAAATACGCCGGACAGATGCTCTGTTCCCATTTGTCTGCCCAATGCTTTTTCGTGGCCTGATTATGTTTCAAGGCGTGACTTGTATTGTTTGTTATTATTAAAAATCCCCTCGTCAAACGGTTGTGACGTTTCCCTCCATCTATCATAAATTGTTCAAGTTCCTGACCTAGACCAGGACGTAACACCGGTCACCGGCACACCGCACCGATCGCCGGTTCTAGAGTGTAAAGTGAAGGAATTGTCACATGTGATACACAGCAGCACAGCACACGGTGCACACAGGGAAATTTGTCCTCTGCATTTAACCCATCACCCTGAGTGAGCAGTGTGTGGGGACGGTGCTTTGCTCAGTGGCACCTCGGCGGCACCTTGGCGGATCGGGATTCTGATTACGGGGCCGCTTCCTTAACCGCTAGGCTACCACTGCCCCACCTGGGCTCCCGGCTCCCGGCTTGACGGTCATCGGTAAGATTTTTAGCCAAACACAGGAGCCTTTCAGGAGGGTCTCTGCTTGGCTCTTCCGTCTCCACGACCAGGATTTTGGCCATTTGCCACGTTTTGACTGGATATGAATGCAGCCAGTTTGCATGATGGCTAAAAAAAAAAAAAAAAAAAGTCTTTCCGCTGTTCGGAAGAGGAGGGTCTCGCTTCCTCACTACTCGTTTGAAGTGTCTGCAGGGGAATCTACTGCTGAATCCTCTCTTCTTCAGACGAGTCTGTTTAAAACCCCGGGGGGGGTAGTCCGATGTCGTCCCGCACCCCGTCGTTTCCCACATCAAAAGGAAGGGAAAACCTCCAGACGCACAACAACTTAGTACATTTTACCCCCATTCGCCCATTCTAGGCCCTCGCTCCTGGTGCATCAGAAAAGCGGCCCGTCTGAAGGGCTTAGCGTGATCTTACATTTACATTTACGGCGTTTACCAGACATTTACTCTCACCCTTATCCAGAGCGACTCACAATCAGTGGTTACAGGGACAGTCCCCCCCCGGAGACACTCGGGGTTAAGTGTCTTGCTCAGGGACACGATGGTAGTAAGTGGGATTTGAACCTGGGTCTTCTGGTTCACAGGCGAGTGAGTTACCCGCTAGGCTACTACCACCCTTACAGCGAGTCCCCCCGGACACGCTGTCCCACCCATTCGGCCTTCAGCTTCCTGAGATTCCGACAGCATGCTCCAACCCTGACCACACCCCGCCAGGTAGGGGAACTGTCTGCGGTGCTGATTCCAGAATACGGACCGTCCCCAACCGAACCACAGGAGAACCCCGGGGGGACCGATCAAACGGCAGGAAGCCGTGTTCCGGAATGCAGGACACAATTCTGATGTCTCGTAAACCCCGGCTGCTCCTCACGCACGCCACGCCGCTGACGCCGGCCTGGGTGGGGACAGCTTTGTGACATTTGCATAATCCACAGGGACAGCCCGACTCCTTCAGGGGTCAAAGGGGAAAGAAAAAAAGGGGTGTGAAGAGCAAAGAGCCGCGCCATCACCGCTCCATCGCCACTGGACCAGGGGACCCGAGCAAATGACCGGATGTGGGGGTGAGGGTCAGGCTGCTGTCCGTCAGTGTCGGTGCCTTACCTGATGACGTCATCGCTGTGGCCCAGATAGAACCTCTGCGCGTGCTCGCGGGTGTTGTACACCACGCCGACCCCGGCCACGAAGTACACCACCTCCTTGCCCGCGGTGTAGTACAGGTTGTTGCGGCACTGGTGGCCCCGGTACCCGTGGATCCACTCCAGCCGCAGCTGGCAGCGGGGAGCCGTCTTGTCCGCCATGCCTGTCGGCACCGAGCTACGTGGACGGGAGCGCGGGGGCGCGGATCATCACCCCGGGCGGGATTCTCGTGGAACAAAAAAAAAAAAAAAAAAAAGCCGAGACGAATTTTAAAAAATGAAATGATTTTTGTCCCCGGCGCTGCGCAGATCAGGGTAAAAGGCGGACGTCGGACGGCCCGCTACGGCTCGTCGCGCGTAAGCCGCGCCGTAATCCTGCGGTCCGGCCGCGAAACTCGGACATCACCTACCGCGCCTCGCGTACGAACCGAAACGATCCACGATCGTCCGGCGTTCACGTCGTTCCGGCGTTCACGTCGTTCCGGCGTTCACGTCGTTCCGCCCCTCCGTGCAACTACGGGCGGTCCTCCCGCCATCAGTCGCGCGTCGTCTCCAGCTTTTTTAATTAAAAATGGAATTTATTTCATTAGAAGCGGTCGGGGGAAAAATCCCCGCCCGGACGCGCTGTCGGCGTAGCCCGCCGGATCGTGCGCGGCGCCGCGCCGCTGTCCTGGCGCAACGCGTTCCGGAATAGCCGCGGCGCGCTCCCGTTACCGGGTCCGTCTGGTTACTACGACGCCGTGCGGTCGGTTCGCCAGCGTCGCGCCGCGTTGCTTCATGGGAGGAGCGTGGCGGGGACTACAACTAGCCCTTCGGACGTACTGAATCGTTGGAATCAGTTCACTTGAAGGAAGAAAAAGATTCGAACCGGCGACTCCGACTGAACCGAGTGCTGTGTCTCTAACAACACATTCGCAAGAATAAACCCGATTATAAATCAGGACGTTTTAAGTGTCCTGTCCTGTGGGTTTCTATTCAAGTGGCCCCACTCGGCCAGCTGGGATCGGTGAAGGATTCACGCCGAACAACGAGAGACTCGCAACTCACTACCGAGCGCGAGTTGTGGCAGAGGTGCACCTGAACCCCGCACCAGGACATGGCACCCCACGTCACACCCCGACCAGCTGAATGTTCCCTGGCGCTGCTCATTTAATCACGACCCTGCCACGCCGGCCATTGCACAGTCTGTGCACTTTAGCAGAATCCAGTTCTCCTTGAACATAAATATTTGCTTGCATTATAGCTTCTTTTTTTATTACTTTTACTAGCTTATTCTTCTTTTATTCCATTTTATTCCCCCCATTAATTCAATTATTTTTTTTTATAAATTATACTTTAACTGTGCACAGTCAAATCAGAGCGGTTTAGGGGGCATTGCTCTGCGTGTTGTTCTGTTATAACCATGCAGGCGACATGGGGATAAAAATCTTGAATCCCTCTCTCCACGTTACTGCCAGGCTCACGTTTTAGGGTTGTTTTCTCTGGAAAACTAAACCTGTTTCATTCAGGCTTCATCGACGACTCAACGCAACGAACGAATCGCTTGAAGTGAATCTGTTCAGTACGTTCCCTCGAAAGGGTTGTGGTTCGCGAACGACACGCCAACTACAACTCCCAGGATGCACCGCTTCCGCCTTGTCCAAGGTGCTGACCGCGGAGCCTTCAAGGAGAAGGTTGACGTCACGCGACAGTTCCCACGGATACATAATTACCTGCGCACGTAACGTCAATCGACGTCTGTGGAGATGTATAATAAAGAGTTCCACGGCCGTTCCCTCTAATTCCCTCCAAGGTGAAGACGGTGTGTCCTCTACGCCAACCGGGTCCTTATAGAGACGCAGGGGTCGCCCTTAAAACTGTATACAGTGGGGTCAGTGTCATTTAAATGTAGAAAGTCCCCAAATATGAGTCCCATTTGGGGGGGGGGGGGGTAGTATCCTAGTGGGTAACACACTCGCCTATGAACCTGAAGACCCAGGTTGAAACCCCACTTACTAGCATCATGTCCCTGAGCAAGACACGTATCTCCAGGGAGTGTCCCCAGGGGGGACTGTCCCTGTAACTACTGATTGTAAGTCGCTTTGTTTATAAATAGTCACAATGTTTTATAAATATAAAATATTGATTTAATTTACTCATCTGATTGTAATAAAAGTTTGACGGCCTCATAAAACATATTCGTTTGAACACAACCACGGGACGTTTTTGCGGTAGCGTCCTAAAGCACAGTTAATGAAGGAGACAGGAGAGGAAAGGAGGCCGATTTAACTCCTCAAGCATGGGAAGCAGATGGCCAGTCGCTGGCGCTTGATGTCGGTCTCTCTCTCTCTTCGGGTGACATGCGGCAAATCTCCGCCCAGCGTGGTCGACTAAATGACACAATCCCACCCTAATCTGATTAGGCTGGAACAGGCGGCCGCTGACGAGCAGGGAGTTCCTCACGAACCCACGGGGAGCACGTGACCGTCCCCAGAAGTCACGCAGACACTGATGCGCAGGGCACGCCTGCAGCTGAGGTTACGTAAGGCGTGACATGAGATGACGAGATCGTTCAAAGCGACTGGAAAGGACGAGAGTGATGATGTCATTATCTGACCGTCACTAATAAGTGATAAGTGATAAAGTGAAGTGATTGTCATTGTGATACGCTGCAGCGCAGCACAGCACGCGGTGACACAATGAAATGTGTCCTCTGTATTTAACCACCACCCTTGGTGAGCAGTGTGTGGCACCTTGGCGGATCGGGGCCGTACAGGCGCGTACAAAACAGGAAGAGGGTGCAATACCTATAAATCCAAAACTGACAAGGAAAGTCCATTTTATTTACACACGGAAACCCGGCAACCGGTCAGCTCCTGTGGTGGGATGTGAGATGTACATTTTTCCCCCAACTTACTTAAACTAGTAAACCTCTCGATTTAAATCAGGGTAATAAAATGACCAGATTAACCCAAAACTGTGGCATGAGAAATGTGCCTCGCCATCTGGCCGCGCAGCTTGAAGGCCGCGTCCCGGCCGTGCGTGAAGCGGTGAAGCCTGTGCTGCGCCGCCGTCTTGAAGCCCTTCCCAGACGTGGGGCCGGGGGGTTCGCCGGGGGACGTCCTGAAGCGTTGTGGGCCGAGCGAGGCAGGCGTGCGGCTTCGGGTGCGTTCTGAGGTTCGTGGAGGTCGAGAAGCTTTTGTCGCACCGGTACGGCTTCTCCCCCGCGCGTTTCCTCTCGTGTGTTCGGAGGTTCGTGGACTGGGAAAACGCCGCCCCACGCTGCTCGCACTGGAACCCGCGGGTGCGTTTTAAGAAGCGACTTCTTTGAAGACGCCGCCCCACACTGTTCACACAGGTAGGGCCTGTCGCCCGTGCGCATCGTCCCGGGTTTTGCAACGCTCGGTCCGGTTGGAGAATCCCCAACATGCACTTACTCTTCATTGTGCCCGTCTGCTGTAAGAATAGATTTTAAAGAAATCAATTTGCAAAACATCCATATACACACATGCACACACAAAAGGTTTGGTGCATCATGTTCAGAATGAAACAAGTAGCGTTAAGTGACATTGTAAATGGGGTGGTAGTGGCCTAGTGGGTAACACACTCGCCTATGAACCAGAAGGCCCGGGTTCAAATCCCACTTACTACCATCGTGTCCCTGAGCAAGACACTTAACCCTGAGTGTCTCCAGGGGGGGACTGTCCCTGTAACTACTGATTGTAAGCCGCTCTGGATAAGGGCGTCTGGTAAATGCTGTAAATGTAAATGAGGGGATGTAATGAGCCCATTTCCAGCACACACCTGAAGAGGTTGGCTCATCCTTCTCAACATCTCCCGCTGGTTCCATGGCTCTACCACGGTCTGGGGGCGGTGATGAGGTCTTCCATCTTGTGACCCTGAGACATTCAACATGCATTGCTAAATGACTCAGATTTTTTATATTATTATTATTATTTTAATGACTCATTTTTAATTTAGATAGCACACAATAATTTGAGAGTTATATTGCCTCATCCTATTGTCGGCAGGGTGTAGGTGAAGTGAAAGTGAAGTGATTGTCACTGTGTAACACTGCAGCACAGCACACGGTGACACAATGAAACGTGTCCTCTGCTTTTAACCCATCACCCTGAGTGAGCTCTGCTCAGTGGCACCTTGGCGGATCGAGTAGTCACCATGGAGATGGGACCTCGCACATGCAAAGCAGACGCTCTACCACTGAGCCACATCCCCACACGTCGTAAACTCGCTTATCTATTACGAGATACGGGTCGCGCCCAGCATATTTTTATTATGATTATTAATGGCATTTTTACTTCCGGCATCCTATCCACGCGACTGAACACACGAAAAAAATCTAATTACAAATGAACGACACATTATGACCCCCGTGCAGAACAGAATAAACTACTGCACCCAAGTCATGCAAAATACCGAACCCACTGCTAACTTTACTGAGGTTTCGTGGCAGTGTACGCAGTTTTCAGCCTGTGATTTCTGGTCAAATCTCCACCTCTCCTCCTGTCGTCGTGTGTTTGCGCGCAGCAGAAGTTATATTTCGAAGTGAGTATGCAAACGTAGCGAGTACTTTAACCGCGAAACACGTGTAGAACGGGGGTCGGAGAGGGGATCAATGGGCGCGTATAGCAACACATCGGCTCGATTTACCACCCTTATTCCTCTCCGAACCGCGGGTCCACCGCTACTGAATAAGACAAACAAGACCAGCGACACCAGCAAGACGCAGCGGCGGGAAACGTGCACAAGGGGGGCGGCCCAACGCTGAGAGCCAATCAGCGTTGCTCCTTTCTATTTTCACGTCGTTGATAGGTCATCGGGATTCGAGACAAAGACCATTTAAACAAAGACGATGTACTGTATTGTAGTACCGCCGCCATTTTGGACTGAAACCACACACTACTGGCCGAAGAAGTAAAATAATGGCTAAGTAAACTGCTCGTATCTCAACGTATGCCCAAAAAACTTAAAAAGTGGTTAGTTTCAAACCTGTAAAACGAAGGAGTTGTGATATCTACGTAGTAATAGTTCAAAGTCTAAATAATCTAGAATCTAAGGCTAAACTAAATAAATAATATCTGAAAGTTGAGTCATGGACTTCTTTCTTTAAGGTAGATACGTTTCATTCTGCATCCACAGGACTTTATCATTCTAAGGGAAGTTGGATAGTGACCACAAATTTAAGGCCGTTAAGTTTCACCTCACTCCTGCCTTGAATTGGCTTGGGAGTGAGTGAGTGAAACCTGGATTGAGGTGAAACCAACCCTGAGGATAAATTTGTGGTCACTATCCAACTTCCCTTAGATTGATAGAGTTCCGTGGATGCGGAATGAAACGTTTCTACCTTAAAGAAAGAAGTCCATGACTCAACTTTCAGACAACTTCACCTGGATGACTGAGAACCTTCACAGACCTAAATAAATAATGTGGATTTATATGTATATGGCCCCGATTCATGCTTAAAGAACCGCATATGCCATAAATGCTGTTAATTTGTGATCATTGTTTTTTTTTTGGAATGTCTGGAGGGCTTGATGCATCATTTACATTTTATGGTGTTTATCAGATGCCCAGAGCAACAGGGACAGTCCCCCTGGGGACTCTCAGGGATAAGTGTCTAGTTCACGGACACAATGGTCTGAGTGGGATTTGAACCTGGGTTTTAGAGGAGGTTTATAGAGGAGTGTCTTACCCTCTATCATGATTTTTATTCGCTGAATAAATGGGAGTCTCTCCCTTTCCTTAGCACTAAAACTGGGCCAAAAACAAATCATTTTTGTGCTGAGCAGCAGCGGCTGACGTGACTTAATCTCAAACATATGGCACAAGCATATGGTGGTGTTGGCGATGTCAGTCCACTGCCATCACCGCACATGAAGCTGCTCCGTCTCCATGCGTAGAATAACTCCCACACGCATTCGTGCAAGCATGCGTTCATTCAGAAGCACACACACTGGTCACACCAGACCTGGTAATGTTTAAAAGCATTTTAATGACATTCGCACATATTTAACAGAGAAAGGTAGAGGTCTACAGGTGCAGTTTCATACATTAGAGACCGAGGCCTGAGTTTATATATATACACCCAGATGCCTGGACTTTGCAAAGGATTTCATTCCTATCATGTTTTTTTTTCTTCTTTTGATTGTGCAGTAAGATGGAAAATTCAGTACAATAGATACAGTGACAGAAATGCACACTATTTATGAAAGAGCAGGATAATGTGGCAAATAAAAAGTAATAATGCACAGTGCTATAGCCAACAAGCAAGCAACCATAATTTTTTACTTTTTTTTTGAGATTTGGAGTTACATTACCTTTTCCAGTAGATGCTTTTATTTCCACTTGTCCACTTAACATCCACAATGCTTTTAAGTGTTTATTATACATCTAGTATTTATACTCTCCTCTATTATTTGAAACATATATTATGATGCAACCCAAGGGAAATGACTTTAAACAAAAACAATAAAGGAAATTAACATGAAAAATCTGGTAATATAAAATTAATAGGATTAATACTCCTTTGTATAGAACATTCTGGTAGAAGGAATTTCATGAGAACTGCAGAGTTTATCACGCCCTTTGAATCCAAGCCACGGTCTGTTCATTGACTCTTCTTTATTATTAGTAGCAGTGGTTCATACGTTACAGGGTTAAAATTCGTAGTAGCTACCACAATAAATGGAAGTGTAGAGTATTTGGTCTGTTTGACCGGTTCCAATCATCTGAACTGGAACCTGTCCCACTAAAAGCGATGAGAGAATGCTAATTAATCCTGAAGACAGCCTCACAAAATTGAGGAAATGTTCACACAATGAGACCCCTTTGGTGACATACAATTACAAAAAAAGGAGTTATCAATAATAGAATAAAAAAAAAAGAGAATAATATTAATAATAAAAGAACATAGCATAAAAACGCCTGGTCCGAGAAGTTTCTTTATGGGAATCCCCCAACACACCGCACCCCTACAGCCAAAACGCCATTTTTTTTTCACTTCATTTGTTTTTCTTCACTTTGTACAAATTTGTAAACCCAATTCTCTTAGGCACAGAGTGTGGTGTACTGGTTTCTTTAGCTTGCATGCTGGAATATCACTGGATATGGGCACACAGAAATGACAGAAAAGAATATAAGAAGAATAAAAGAATAAGAAAGGTGGGGAGTACGAGTGTCTCCATCTGCTGGAGGGGAAAGACGTAAAGAAACAGGGAGGGACTGACGCGTTCTACTGCTTCTTCTTGCTGAACAGACTGAAGCGCTTCTCTTTGTCTTTTTCCTTGTCCTTCTCTCGTTTGCCCGGGCTTGACTCTGTGGTGAGGGTGACTGTGGCTGGCAGGGTCTGGGCGCGGTTGGTTACCGGGGTGCTCTGGTTGCTAGGCGTTATCTCAGACTTCTCGGAGGAGGCCGAACCTAAGGTGGCGTTCTGGATGGCCTGGATCCACGTGTTCATCTCCTCCTGCAGGGTCAAAGGGCACACGTCAGTGTGGTGTGACAAACTTGAACTTGCATTGGTTTTGTTGCTAAGCAATGTCAGTCACTGACTGGAATGGACCATGTAACTATACCTTAGCTTTCAATTCTGTGTAGAATTCTATATTTTTTAAGTTTTAAAGCAAAAGTGACTGTTTTGTGATGCATAGTAGCTAACAAAATAAATGCAAGTACTGAGCAGATAATGACACACAATGAAATGTGTGGGGCAGTGGTGGCGTAGCAGGAAAGGAGGCGGCCCTGTAATGGGAAGGTTGTGAGTTCGAACCCCCAGACACTGCTCCCCGGGTGCCTCTCATGGCTGCCCACTGCTCACCAAGGTGATGGGCAGCAGTGTGTGGGGAGCTTTAGCTTTGCTAAAGGGGACCTCACTGGCACCTTAACTGTTGGGAATTTGCACCCAGAACCCTTCAGTTACGAGTCCACCCAGAACCCTTCAGTTACGAGTCCATATGCTTTTCACCCTGCTTGATGGTTGTGATGTAAGAGAGGTGAGGAGAAGGAGAAGACGGGCACTTACATCATCTTTGGCTTGGAAGAGATACTCATTTCCATCTGTAACTCTGCGAAGAAGAAAATGAAGCCATTACTGTTGCATCCTCATTATTCATTAAACCCCAGGCATCGTTTCCGGTTTTCTAGTCTCTTACTTGAGCTTGAAGACGTGCTTCTTCTTCTTGTAGTCAGTGGCCACCTCACACACGGCGTCTCTCAGGCTGATGGGGATCTCGTTGTGGTAGGGAATGCCCTGGCTGGCGGCCTTGTTGTCTTTGTAGAAGCCCATTTCCTTGTTGTTGATAACGCAGTACACGTTATGCCAAGACCTGAAAAGCCAAGCGAGCGAGAGGAGATAAGATAAGATCCAACGCAGGTTTAGCTGCCATCTTGTTTGTGTGGCGTCCGCAGGTACCTGCTGGAGGCCTTCTTGTTGTGACCCTCCCACTCGTGTTTGCGGTGCAGGAATCCCTCCAGCTGGGAGGAGGGGGAGTCCTGGCCTTTGGCTGGCAGGGTGGAGGACTGGCTGCCCTTCGCTTTCCGACCCGAGGTCGGGGACGGCAGGGGGCTGGGCTCCTTGGAGCTGCGCTCAGCCACGCCGTTGACAATTTCCCCTCCATCCACTCCCTCCTGAGAGCGAGACGGAGAGAATGAGCCCACCAACATGGGAAATGGGCAGGATATAACATTTTTTTTACGGCATTCGCGGCACATAAGAACCTGCAGTGACAGCACTACCATTTAAACGCGAAGAGAGTCACTGGATTACTGGCTGAAAAAGTTAATAAAAGTCCCTGGGACCACAGCAAAAATCATGTGCAGACTGAGGCCGAGAGGGCCGAAAAGCTCCAAGTTGATACTGTTGGCAGGAAAGATGAGGAAAATCACACAGAGTTCACTGCAAACGCATTACTTTACCCATGCCATTGCTACGGGTCGAGACCCCCATCCGTGATCTCGGTGGGAATCTCTCTGCCGCTGGACTAAAAACGTCTCCCACGCTTCATTTTGTGTTAATTCAGTTGGTGGCTACAAAAGTACTGCGGAATACTTCGATTTCTAACATTTGGAATGTTGAATAGAAATTGCAATAAAACCCGCATCACCTGCAATGATCCATTTTATTTTAGTCGTTTTAGTGAACAAACAGAATAGGTGTTTAAAAGTTGGTGCATAATAAAAAAAAAAAAAAACTTTAAGCCTGATTCACATATGACAAATATCAGAAGCTACTAAAGAACAGGAAGCATTAAGCACGGGTCACAACGAAGAACAAACACAAAAAGTCATATAAAGGTGGAACCAACCTCTGGGTAGCTTTTATATGTTTATTGACATAACTTACTTCTCTTCCCTTCACCGGGCATTTGGATATTTTTTGACATAAAATAAGAATCTAGAAAACAACATAACATTGGTAGATGTAGATGCATGGGCGGAAACTAACCCTGGGTGAGTCTTGGTCTGATGCCAGTCCGTTCTGGGCAATCTGCTCTCCTTGCCTAGAAGAAGGTCCAGATAAACATGGATTAATCCTGTTTCCTTCCACTTGTAGTGTTGACTATAAGAATATGAGAGCAACTGTGACCAACCTTTCTGCATCATTTGCATTTACATGGTCTGGTGTCGGGGGTTTTCTCCTCCTCTCTTCTTCCTCTTGCAGTCTTCTCACTTCCAGTAACTCCATCTGATAGAGGACAGGGCAGAAAAAAACCGAATCGTCGGCCTTCAACACACATCCCCTGGCCCATGATGCAGAGAACCCATCGCACAGATCCCTCTTGGCTGTCATGGTAACCCCCTGCTTACCGTGGTCAGCCTCTCCAGTGCGGAGAAGCGCTCCTCCCAGGTGGCGGCAGACTTCTCGAAAGCCTCGTGCCTCTTGATGAGCTTCTCCACCTCATCCACACTCTGCCCCATCTCCCTGCTGGACAGGTAGGGCTCCTGGCCCAGCAGCCAGGCCTCCGCCACCCCTGCATCCCGTGAGAACTGGTGCACCTCCAAAACTAGACACACACACACATACACACGCACAGTGGAAAAAGGAAACGATCAACTTCCACTTCCTCTCCCCACACGTCACTTCCCAAATCATTCCTGGAGATACTACTTTGACATTTTGTGTTCCTCAATACAGTAGCAGAACTTTGACAGATGTCACTGATTCTAGGGGAGAGCATGATAATGATTAAGTCAATCTTACTCAATCTTAGCCACTCCCATCTGTCCTCCCATTTGTCAATCATGTCTTTCCTCTTGTCCGTCAGCTGTAGCAACCTCTCTTTGATCTGAGGGTCAGACCAAGAGGGCTGGTTAGAACAAGGTCAGCCATGCTGGGTCTCTTCTCATGAACACTCTTCAGTGCAGCACCCACCTCCTCCGAAGCGTAGTGTTTCCGCGCCAGGAGAGACTTGCCCAGCTCGATGCAGGCGGTGAAGCTGTCGTTACGGGCATCAATCTCGGCCTTGATGCCCTGGTGGTTGTTCATTAGGAGCTCCACTGAGGAGACGTCTCTATAGGGGAAAAGTGTCGTTTCATTCAAATAGATAAAATTGCCATATTATATTTATGACAAGTAAAGTTCTGTTTTTATTTTTAATACGGATCTGAAATGATTAAAATATTAAGATAAGCAACTTCTGGAAAATTTCAGCTTTCTGACAGGCTGAAGTTCAGTCTTTCAGCAGCAGGAATCTCGCCTTGTGTCGTCTTTCCAAACCCTCTGACCCCTGCTCGTACCTGGGTTTCTCCTGGGCCTCGATGAGGCGGATGACGTCCTCCATCCACAGCATGAGGTCCCGCACCATGCTGAAGAAGCGGAACTTGTCCCCGGTGTCGAGCAGCCGCAGCCTCCTCCCATCGCAGGCCTCCAGCAGGCTCTTCCAGGCCTCCAGCACCTCGCTCTCTCGCCTCTGGATGTCGTCCGCCTTGTCGCCTGCGTACGCCGACTGCAGACGGGCAGCGTCCTCCTGCAGCTGCTTCACCTGTCGGAAGTAGTGGAGGTGTACTTCAGACTACTTAGTATTAACAGAAACTGCATATTTAATAAGTAGATTAGATTCTTTTTAATAATGTGAAATATGGTACAGTGTGAGTAGTGTTGTTTTTGTCCATAAAATTTTTGACGAAATATCTTCATCAATGAATCTTTAGGACGTGACGAAAATGAGATGTAAATGCTGGTCATGTGACAATAACTAAAACAAAATATATAATGTAATATTGTTGACAAATAAAATATACTAAATATACTAAAATGTCTCTTTATTTTCGTTGACAAAAATGAGACAGGATGTTATTTCCATTCGTTTAATTGCGTTCGTGCATTATTTAGATTTCAGAATGCTTGTGGTGGGTTGTAGATATATGTTGGTTATCAAATGGCTGGGAGAAAAAGACGAAGCGAGTTTTTGACACTTTACAAGTGGAAAAAAAAAAAGACTAAAAAGACTAAAATACCATTTTCACCGACTAAAATAGTCATGGATAATTCTGAAATAAGACTAAAATGTTCAGACTTTTAGTCGATTGACTTGACTAAAAAAAAGTGACTAAAACTAATAAAAGCTAAAATAACAGCTTGACACAAAAGAGAAATGAACACAAGGCGCCAGTGTGTGAGTGTATGTAAATACCTGTGTTCCCAGTGCCTGGATGTCATGCTCGAAGGTGGTGTGCATCCTCTGCAGTGTCTCCACGGTATTCTGGTCGCGGCCCAGCTCTTCCGGAAGCTTCTTATGCTTGTCCAGGATGCGGCTTAGGATCTCCTTGGCGTCGTGGTAGAACTTGTGCAGCTCGTAGGAGGCGGCGAGTATCTGTGTGCGCGTGTCAATCAGCTCCAGCAGATCCGCCCACGCCTCGTTCATCCCATCCTTCCACTCGGCGATGGTCGCCGCGTCGGCGTGGCCGGCGTTGATCAGCTCGTCTGCCATGCGGTTGACGCCGTCCACCCGCTCCTGCCCGATGTTGCCTGTGTCGCGGGCAAACTCCCGGAAGCGCTCCTGCAACATCTGGAGGCAAATGCTTGTTGATTATTCTCCAGACAGATGCGTTGTAGATGCATTTTATAATGTCATCAGCGATACGACCAGCGAGTTCGCGGCTCGTACGGTTGCCCCAGCAACACAATGTTAATAGCAGGACTGGAATGACGTACACATTTGCTTATGCGGCATGGTGTGTGTGTGTGTGTGATTAATCCCGGTCCGTTACCGTGACATGCTCGTAGTCCTGGCCAAGTTCGTGGGATCCGGCCACCACCTCCCTCTCTGCGATCCACTGCTCCAGGTCGTCCACTTCGCGGTTGAGCTGGAACAGGCGGAAGCGCTCGTCCAGCCTCCCGCGCCTCTCTTCGGACAGGTCCTTCAGCCCGGCGTACAGCTTATCCACCTGCGACTGGCGCATGCCTATCCTCTCACTGGGGGACAAAGACGGTTCGCTCTGAATATATACGCTACCAGTCAAAAGTGTGCATTTTTTACATTATAGAAGAAAACTGAAGACACAGGACGATGAAATAACACACAACAGTGGCATCCTCATTTTCCTTCATTTTGGGGAAAATGGTGTTTTTCGAGTGGGCATAAGTGCAAAACCAAAAATGACCCTCCTTTGATCCAACTATGTGTGTTGATTAGATTTTATTACTAATATGAACAAACAACAACGACCTTTCCCACAATATTGTAATCAGCTTTTCAGATGTACCAGTGTGTATTTGTTTTGTAGGCTAGGAATCTCTGACCTTTCTGGGTGACCGTCAGCCACCAGCCCCCTGCTGGTCTTGGAGAGCTGGTGCACCGTCTCGGCGTAGTCTTCCACCGCCTGCTCCAGGATCTGGTGCTTCTTGAGCATGGTCACCGAGCTCTGCTCATCCTGAGAAAAGGAGAGAGAGGGCCAGAGGGTTCAGGATCTTATCCCCCCACTGTCCCCGCAGCTCATTCATGCTCACGCCGTCACACCCACCTTGGCCTTCTCCTCAGACATCATGTAGAGCTCCTGCTCGCTCATCCAGGCCTCGGCCTCGGCCGCGTCGAAGTAATACTGCTGAGCCTTGTGGGCCTCCTCCAGCCGGCTGTGTCTCTTCTCCGTCTCCTCCATGATCAGCCCCCACAGCTGCTGCAGGTCAGCCAGCCGTTGCCGGATGGAGTCCTCATTCGGGCTGTCCGCCCTCAGGACGCCCTGGCTGCGCTCGAAGATGTCATCGCAGCGGGGCTGGTGGCCCTGAATCTCCTTCTGCAGCGTCTGCAGGGGCACCGGATTACTCAACTGGTTTCCACCGGCAAACTCCGAAACGAAGCGAGCAACGCGAGCTCCGGTCTCACCTGGTTCTTCTTGATGAGCAGCTGAACGGTCTGCAGGTTGTGGCCATGGTCCGTAGACGTCGCCAGTGGCATTCTCTCCTCAACCCAAAGCTGTAGAAAAATCATGTGCCGTTCAAAATTGCGTTTTTTTTGCTTTCATATAGGCCTTCGTGGTCCCCTGATACCGTATCCCAAGCCTTGGTGCAGAATTACAGCCACAATGACATTTCCCGGGACGCACCGCTTCGGTTTCTGTAGCTTTAAATGCTAATGAGGAGGACAGATGAGCGGCCTATTTGCGGAAATGCGCCAACACCATTCACCAATCTCAAAGTTTGGTGCAAACAGGAAGTCGTGTCTGCGTTTTCTCAGATAAAACGACACGAACCCACTGGTTCTTCTGAGTCTCCCGTGACTGAACAAAAAAAAAAATTTGTGCTCATTTTTACATCCAACCTCTGCGCAACTGCAATGCTTCACACGTTTGGAAGCCATGACGGTCGGTGGAAAAAGTTGGCCGAAAAAAGCATGAGAAAGGGGAGGTAACCTTTCACCTTATGACATCATAAGGGGAAAAATTCCAGATCCAACCATCTGAGCCGCTCTCTGTACATATCGCCATTTCTAGCCACTGCAGGACCATAACCAGACTACGGGAACTCGTATTAATGTTCAATAATCTCACAAAATACATCTTCATGATCGGGGACCTTTAAGTTACCCCTTTCCTCTCCTTCGTGACACAAACACAAACTCACAATCTCGTCCTCAACGTCTCGGTTGAACTGGTGGATCTCGCGTGAGGCCATGAGAAAGTCCTTCCTCTTCCTCAGCGGGTCCAGCAGCTCCTGGAACTTCCTCTCCAACACCTGCCTCTGCCCGTCCACCTCCTCCGTGTCCTTCCCCTCCTGACTGAGCGCCAGGGCCTGCGTCTGCAGCTCCACCACCTCCCTCTGGCGCACCTCCACCTGGCTCTCCAGCAGCTGGGAGACAGACACGCCCACATGAAAGTCAGCCTCCGTCCCCTTGGATGGATCAGAATAAATTCGACGAAGGCCCTGTGCTCCCACAACTGTACCTGCTGCTTCTTCAGCAGGATGCTGACGCTGGTCAGGTCTTTGCCGTAGTCGTCCGACTGGATTTGGCCCTCCAGGCCGCCGAGCCACTTGTCCAGGTCGGCGCAGCTCTGGGTGAACAGCTCGGCCTTGTTGGCGTCGAACAGACACTGCGCCTTGGTCTGGGTGGTCGACTCCAGCTCCGTCCACATCTGCTGCAGCGCCGCCAGCTTCTCCTTCACCACCGACTCCGTCTCCGGCTTCTCCGACACAAGCTGCTTCCCTTCCTGTACAAGCGAAAGGAAAAACAGAAATGAGGAAACGTGCTGGTGGTCAGAAATCCTTGGGACACTTTACACTTTGACAGAAAGCGATGACAGAGGAAGGTCTGTGGGTGTGGGACGGGGTGCAGTGGGACCTGTAGGATGACAAATTTAACGTGAAACATCCTTGGGTCCCATCAACACCCCTTCCCTGTGCGTGGTCCAGCCAAACTGTGAAAGTCAACCTCATGACCCCCCCGACCCCTTTTATTTTATCTGCAGGGCTTCTTTAGGATTAAATTTCATCTTTCAGGTATACATTTAATACTTAATCGTAGAACTGATGCATCACGCTGCAGACGTGGACGATTCTGCATGCATGCAGTGCAGAGCATAACCGATTATATTATAATGACGTTGCTTAGTGACTTTCTGGCGGTGGCATTAAATTCTATTTAAAAAGGAGTGCCGGTAGTGACGCGGACATTCGAAATGAGCGCCCTCCGAACGGCATATGGCATTGCCGCTCCGCCGGCATTACTTTGTCGCTTCTTAACGCCCATCGCTGCTTAAAAGTCGGCGGGACATCCGAACGCTGGTCCTGAACACCCGTGATTCACGCTTTGATTTACTCCAATAAGTTCAGTCCACACTCACCACGAACGCCTGGTTCATCTCACTGACGGATTTAATTATAAATATTGTAAATAATGTCAAGTAATGTAGAAAAAATTGATGGGATGCTGGTCTCTGATTCACTGGTCTCAAAAGTTCAGACCTCTATTTCCCAACTGTGAATCTCAACAACCCCTTTTATTGTACGTGCACGGCTTTTTTAGGATTAAATTTCATCTTTCATGTATATACTTAAGTGTATGAAGCGTGCAGAATTACGCTACTACATGCTACTGATCCAAAAACGAACCTTCTGAAGTCTCACCTTCTCAATTTTGTCCAGCCACTCCTTGTTGGACTGCAGTTCGGCCATGAAGGCCTGGTGTTTCAGCCACTTGCTGTGGAGGTTGCGCGCCTCGTCGTACGACATGTCCTGGGCCGTCAACATCTTCTCGTTGATCCACAGAGACAGCTGCGGGAGGACACGTGGGGGTTACATACGGCTTCTTTAAAAAACCGTGGAGAGTAACCATGGAGAGAGGGCAACTCACCTCCTGACAGTCCTGCAGGAACTTCTGCAGGTCTCTGTTGTCCTTTAGCCGCATCAGCAGCTCCACGGCCGCCTCGCGGTTTCTCTTATGCCTGGACGCAGAACGAGGTCGTCAACACAACACGCATCTGGAATTGCGCTCGCGCTGGGATCGGAAGGTACCTGTCATCGATGGACGTGGCCCTCTCCTGGATCTTCTCTGCGTTGACGTTGCCGTCACTGGCCAGCCTCCTGCCGGCCTCCACCACGCTGTTGATCTTGTCCTCGTTGGCGTCCATGGTGGTCATGAAGTCCTCCTGCTTCTTGATGGCGGCCTCGGCCCCCTCCAGGGTGGTGGGCATCTCCGTGTGGGCCAGCACATACTCCTAGGCAGGAGACGGACGTCGTTATTTGTGCACCATGGGTTTATATTTTGAAGCTACCTTCTGCTGTCCCTCTTTACCTGGTTGTTGAGGAAGGCCTCCGCCTGCTTGGTGTCCCTGAGGAACAGCTGGTAGGCGTGCGACTGTGACAGCAGGTTCTGTCGGTTCTCCCACATCTTGTGCAGCTCGTTCCAGCCGGTGTCGAGCGCCTGCAGCCTCTGCCGCAGGAACATGTACTGGGCGTCGGTCTGGCCCTGCGTGACCATTTCGCCCATGTCGCGCATCTTCTGGTAGTCCTCTTCGTAGTTGTCGATCTCGTTCTTGATGCCCTCGTGCTGCGCCAGCAGCTTCTCGGCCTCGGCCAGCGTGTTGGGCATGTCCTCGGAGGCGATGGCCGTCTGCGTGCGCGACAGCCACGACTGGAAGTCGTCCAGCTCGCGCAGGAACTGCTGCAGCTTGGAGGCTTCGCCCAGCGAGGCTTCGCGGTTACGGAGCGTGTCTTTCATCTCCTCCCACACCGAGTTGATCTCCGCCAGTCGGCCCGTTATGGCCTTTGCCTGGTCGGGATGCTCCTCGGCCAGGCGCTCTGCTTCTCCACGGAGGTCTCCCAGTTTGGCCTCGATGGCGGCCAGGTCGCGCTCCATGCCCGTCAGCTTCCGCTGCAGCGCCATGACACCCGTCAGGTCGTTGCCCAGCTCCTGAGTGGACTCGATCACCTTCGTCTTCTCGCGAATCCAGGACTTGGTCTCGTTGCAGTCCAGGTGGTAGTTCTGGACTCCCAGGGCTGAAATGAGGGATTCCTTCTTCTGATCCACAAGATCGCGGAACTGGCTCCACCTGGAACCACATAAACAGCATTTACACGCCAAATACTTCACCCGGAGTGATGTGGTTACACTAGATTTAGAAGTGTATTTCTCTAAATGTGCGCTTTGTGTCTCTTTTTTTCTAAAGACTTTTACTTTGGTTACCCGTATTCTGGTGTGGGTAAGGGAATTATAGTGACAATCTGGATGTTTAATTAATGGTAGAATATCTAAGTGTTAGTGATTCTGGTTATGTCAAATATGTATCTGTATTTTATGTGTATTTATGTATTTGTATTTATGTACGAATACAAATATGTATTCTGTATTTTTTGTTTGTTCATTTTATTATTATTGTAAAAAGTTATGTGAGTCACCCCCCCGAACAATTGTATGGAAGCAGACGTGCCCTTGGGTTAGTGGGTCAGGGACCCGGTTCTGTTCTCTTGAACACATGGCGTGAGCGGTAAGAGGTACATGGGGTTGGTGCGCAGAAGGTTTCTATTTTCATTTTAAATTATGTACATATTAGGAATATTTTGTATGTGTGTTATTTTGTGAATATTTTGTATGTTCTTATAACACTGTATATTATAGAGAGAGGCGCAGGAAGGAGACGCGATGTTCTGACGGCAATTTGCTTTTTGTGCAGAATACACGTGGTTAAGCAAATCTCTTGGTGTCATCTCGTCATTTGCTGATCGAAGAGCAAAATCAAAAAATACACAACGCAGAAAAAGAACTGCTACATTTACATTTACGGCATTTATCAGACGCCCTTATCCAGAGCGACTTACAATCAGTAGTTACAGGGACAGTCCCCCCTGGAGCAACTTAGGGTTAAGTGTCTTGCTCAGGGACACAATGGTAGTAAGCAGGATTTGAACCTGGGTCTTCTGGTTTTGCTAAACGAGTTTTGTTGCTAATTTAAGATCATCTGTGACTTGCCTGGTGTTTAGCTTGTCTTGCTGAGCTTTGATGTCCTTCTCACTGGGATGTCCGCTGTGCATGAGCTGCCGGGCAATCTGGTTGACCACGGCGACCCGCGACGCCTGGTTGTTCATCTCAGGCTCCAGGCTTTCAAACCTTGGGCACAAAACATTCATCCTCAGCGTGCCCCGAAAGGTGCCACCGCATACCAGCTGTTCCCCCTAAATGGCTGCAATTCATCTATTCTGTTTACCTCATTATCGCCTGAATGAGCTGATGAGTCTGAAATCCATCACTCACCCCCCCCCCCCCCCCCCCCCCCCCCCCCCCCCCACCCCCCCCACATCTGTGCAGGAAATCCTGACCCACCTCCATCCCACAAGAACGGAAGGACGCTGGGATGTTCTTTACCTGTGCTGAATCACTTCCAGGTCCTCGAGCTTCTCTGGGATCTCCATGTGGTTGAGCCACTGCTCCTTCTCATCGATCCAGACCTCGCAGGCATCGGCCTCGCTGAACATCTTGTACAGGGACAGCGCGTCCTGCAGGGCCTGCTTCCTGAGGCGCGTCAGGTCCGCCACCTCCTTGTAGCGCTCCTCGATGCCGGCCAGGCGACCTTTGACCTGTTCGGACTGGGCGTGCTCGGGGGGCAAGGCGGCGGCCTGCTCGTGGAGGGCGTCGACGACGGGCCGGTAGCTGGCCACCTCGGCGGCCGCGTCCTTGTGCTTCTTCACCAGCGCCTGCGTGGAGAACTCGTCGTGGCCCACGTCGCCGCTGGAGACGATGCGCAGGGCGTCCAGCGTCCAGGCGTCCACGTCGTCGGCGTCGGCCCAGAACTGGTGGAGATTGCCGGCGTCCTCGAGGCGGGCCTTCCGCGCGGCCGCCAGCCTCTCCAGCGCCGCCCACTGTGCCTGGACGTCAGCGACGCGCTCGCGGATCTTGGCCTCGCCGAAGTGCCCGGCGTCGGCCATGGCCTGGCCCTCGCGCACCGTGTGTTGGAGGTGCCCGGCGCGGCCGCTCATCTCGTCCTCCAGGGCGCGGTGCTGGCTCAGCAGGCGCACCGCCCCCGTCAGGTCCTTGCCCACGTCGTCCGATGACAGGATCTGCTCCTTCTCGCGGATCCAGCCCTCCACCTCGGCCATGTCCCAGAAGAACTTCCACAGGCGGCGGGACTCCTCCAGGCGTCCCCGGCGCTCCGCGGCAAGCTGGGTCAGCTCCTGGTAGCAGAACTCCATGTGGGCCACGCGGTCACGGATGACCTGTGGGTCGCAGGGTTTATAGCCTGGAGAGAGGCAGAAGATGGATCACGTAACATCCCGACACATCATACGTATGGTGGCAGTGGTGGCCTAGCGGAACCGGCCCTGTAATCAGAAGGTTGCCGGTTCGAATCCCGATCCGCCAAGGTGCCACTGAGCAAAGCACCGTCCCCACACACTGCTCCCCGGGCGCCTGTCATGGCTGCCCAGTGCTCACTCAGGGTGATGGGTTAAATGCAGAGGGCAAATTTCACTGTGTGCATCGTGTGCTGTGCTGCTGTGTATCACATGTGACAAACGTCGGAAACGGACTCACCCTCCTGGTCGCTGGCGTATTTCTGCGCGTTGGCGTTGACGGCCCGCACCCGGTCGGCCTGGATGGCGATGTCGGCCTCCACCAGCGCATGCTTGTGGAGCAGGTCCTCCACCCCCAGCAGGTGCTTCCCGTAGTCCTGCGACAGCAGCAGCATCTGGGGGGGGGCAGACATGTTCCCTCAGTGCCGTCCGCTCACCCCTCCTGAATCTGATCTTTCCCTAGTCGGTTCACCAGGGGCGTGGCCACAGAGCTGTTAATCAGCTCGTTCAATCAAAATCTGAAATATTTAGTATTTAATCATTTGCATTTGTGGACTTTTAAGTTGATAAGTCAGTTGTGTAGAGTTACATTTACATTTACCAGACGCCCTTATCCAGAGCGACTTACAGTCAGTAATTACAGGGACAGTCCCCCCCCTGGAGACACTCAGGGTTAAGTGTCTTGCTCAGGGACACGATGGTAGCAAGTGGGGTTTGAACCTGGGACTTCTGGTTCATAGGCGAGTGTGTTACCCACTAGGCTACTACCACCCCTAATATCTGTTGCTTCCATATTTCCCTAATCATTTCACCAGGGGCGTGGCCACAGTGCCATGTTTGGGTGACCAGATGTCCGGCCGTGTTTTTAGACTTGTCTGGGTGATTAAACAGTCGTCATTTCATTCGGCTTCTACGGGCATATTCGTGCTAGTAATAAAACGGCATAAAAAATGCAGCTCTTGCAGCCCCGCAACTCCATCAAAAGAGAGCCTGGACACCCCCTCCCTTCTCTTTCCGGCCTCACCTTCATCTCATCCATCCAATCCATGATGTACAGCATCTCCTGGAAGACCCTCTGCAGGCCCAGGTTGAGCTCCAGCCTCTGTCGACGGGCCTTCAGCAGCTCCAGCAGGTAGTCCCACAGCCGCAGCACGTTGTCCTTGCGCGCCGTGATGCGCTTGATGTCGTGGTAGTTCTCCGCTTCCAGCTCCCTCGCCACGGCCACCACCGCCTGCACGCGCTCCTCATACGCCGCGATGTCCGTCTCGATGGCCTCGTGCTTCTTAGTGGCTGCTTCCACCGCCTGGAGGTCGAAGCCAAAGTTGTCCTGCAACGGGTGGGTGTGAGGAAAAACAGAGAGAGAGAGATGGATGTTAGCATCGCCTATTGCTCTGGATACGGCCTGTGTAGCAATTACTGCTCGTTTCAGTGCGTAACGAAGCCGAATAGAGAACAGCGGGGTTTCTCGGTTTCATTCTCCTCCAGGCTTCGGCACTGTTGTTTCATCGCCTTCCAACAATTTTCAGAAACACACCAATCAGTTGCAGTAATTGCTCGGTTTGTTTCAGTATTCATGCAAAAAAACAACAACAAAGATTTCAAATAAAACTGCATTTTCCTGACTTGTCCACTAGGGGGTGCACACTGCACTGCTTGACGTACAGCCCTTGGGAACTAAACGTAATGACAGTAGTTTCCATTTAATTGGCAATACACGGAAGCTGTTTCTTGCATCTTCATAAGATCTTCATGTGTGAGCTCTTTGCTGGACATAATTTGTGCATTATGTTGATATTGTGTGCATTGTATTGTAATGTGTGTGCTGTAGATTCTGCAGTGGTGTACCTGTGAGACAAGACGCTGGTTCTCGCTCAGCCAGGTCTCCCTCATGGCAGCTTTCCTGTCAAAGCGGCGTGCCAGCTGCTCCAGCTTCTCCTGGCGAATCAGCTCCGTCCTCAGCGCCAGCTCGCGCTCATGCTCCGCCTTCTCCAGCCTCTCCCACGCCTTAACACACACACAGATGCTTACTTAACTGAAGCCTTCCACAATTCTTACAGAGAACTCAGGTCAAAATCTTGAATACATTTTTTTAAAGGTGCTCCAGTACTTGAATGGGACTTTGTTTTAAAAATTTATCATAAAGACAGCCCAAGCACAGATTATACACATGAAGGACTATCGCCGTTTTACCATATATTTACATTTACAGCATTTATCAGACGCCCTTATCTAGAGCGACTTACAATCAGTAGTTACATAGGGTTAAGTGTCTTGCTCAGGGACACAATGGTAGTAAGTGGGATTTGAACCCGGGTCTTCTGGTTCATAGGCGAGTGTCTTACCCACCCTCCATACCTCAAGAATAGAGAATATCAGCAGCAGTTTTCACTGAGATGTTGGCACTCCCTGCGATGTGTATCTGTGGCATCTCACCTTGTTGATGTCCGAGATAAGCTTGCCTTCTCGTGGCATGTAGACTTTCTGGTTGTTGGCCCTCATTTTGCTTTGGATGGTGAACAGAAGCACTTCCAGGTTGCCCTTCTCCGTGAACCTGTGTGAGGGGAGTGAGGCGTGCCACTGAGTGGAGGAAGAACGCTGGGTAGACATATCTCCAAGCCAAGCAGCACATGGAGGGGAGTGGTGAGGACTGGGCAACACACGTACTTGGGGGGCTTTTCCACCGTGCGATATGTGTTGAAGGCCTGGAGCTGCTGCTGGACCCCCACCAAGGAGTTGGCAAACTTGCGGTTGTTGAGGATGATGATGGTCTGCTCGATCCACTCCAGCAGGTCTGAGGCCAGAGACTCGTACTTCTCAATCATCTTCTCCGTCTCGATTGCGTTGTCGAGCACCTGAGGAACCACACAGTCGCGTTCACCAAGATCCGGTTCTTTGCTGATGTTCGGATCGCGCCTGTTAAATCCAGATGACACTGACCTTCCCAATGCGCTTGCCCTCGACCTTCAGGGCCTTCATCTTGGAGAAGTAGTGGTAGTATGTGACCACGTAGGTGATCACAGACTTCTCGTCAGGGTGATCCACGCTGATGTCTATGTGACAAAATAAAAAGCTAATGAGGCATGAGGTATGCAGGACCTTCTCAACCCCACCATCACCGGTGGGAGATCCAGAGCCAAGTTATTTCTGATCTATTACTGATCGTGTGGCAACCTAGGCGCAGATGTTCCTCTATTGTGGTACGGCTGCCTTACTGAAGGAATACCGTGCATGCAGCAGGAAAAAAAAAATTCTGGAATGTTCTGTAAAAAGGGTGCTAACCTTCAGGGTCCAGCAGCTTGGTCAGGCCCAGGTGCTGCTCGGCCAGGTTGAAAGCGTTCTGCAGGTTGTAGTGGGCGTTGGATTTCTTCAGCTTGTCGAAGTCGATGAGGTCTGGCCTGAGGGCACGACGAGAGCCGACAGTTCAAAAAGTCATCTAGTTTACACCAGGTAGGACGAGATATATGGCAACTAGGTGAGGTACCTGTGTTTATGGATGAGGGCATTGAAAGCCATCCCATCCCGCCAGCTGGTGGTGAAGTTATGAATGTTGACATTGGGGTAGCTGCAGGGGGAGAAATAACACCAAAAAAACGGCTCTGATAGGCAATTCGGGCAAATTCTTCAACTTCACCAACCAAAACCAACAATGTGGATTTTTGCTGACTACAAGCATTCCTCAGCATGAGGAAACAACCCCAAACCACCAGAATTTTACATCGATGATGCTTCAAAACTTCAGAACTTTATCTCCCGCTCGCTCACCCTGCGGTCTTCATCTGACACCAGAGCAGCAGGGCGTCCTTGGCAGAGCGCTTCTCCTTGTTGTCCTCCGTCTCCACGCTAATGTCCTGGATCTGTCAAACGGGAGGACAGCGAGACGTTTAAAACAGCCACTGGGAACCCAGCGGCCCCACAGCCGCCCGCGGCCTGACTGCTTACACCCTGCGCCTCGCTGTGACCTTAAAATATTCTGGAGTAGCGTGGGCCAGATGTGCGATATCCTTTTAAAATTGTAAAGATTAACAGCAATGAATTCTGGGAAAAATGAGTAAAGGCTGCCCACCTGGAAGCGGAGGATGATGGTCCAGATGAGGCCGAGGGTGAGGCGGTGGTTGCCGTCGACGATGTCGTGAGAACCCATGTTCTCCAGGTGAACCCTCTGCTCCTTCAAGAACTGCAGGGCCTTGTCCACGTTCTCCAGGCAGTGGATGCGCATGCGGCCCTTCGTAGGCTTGGGCTGAGAAGACACGTCCCACAACTTCAACACCCGGGTATACACACGGCTACTTCCTTGTAAAGCCAAATTTTGTACCACAATACGGCCCGGCGTGGCTTTACTGCCGCTCTGTTTATTACGTGAACTTGACTTTACCAAGATGGCGCCATATTTCAATTACAGCTGTATTGGCCCTATTTTTTATTCACTGGTTTTCCAGCACCGTCTGTCTGCCTTCGATGTTATCTACAATCAATTCAATCAATTTTCATTTCTAAAGCGCTTTAAAAACAACACAGTCGACCAAAGTGCTCTAGAAAAGAAGGATACAATTACAGTAAAAAAGTCGAGGTGAAACAGGACATGATGAAAATTATAATAGTCAACCCAACATCTCAAAAAAAGTCTACATGTTTGGTTTGACTTGAATATTACTCTTGGACTGTGTTGTTTCGTTTCTCTACGTACTGTCTACCATGTATGCAGCTGAAGTGACAATGAAGCTCAACTTCGACTCATGACCTTTATGATTCACGTGTACATAAAAAAATCCAACAATCAGGGCTGTGCGATAAATAAAAATCAAGTTCCTTCATCATAATGGCCGGACGGGCAGGGGGAAGGCATCTCTCTCCCTCGGCAGGTTGCATGTTGAGCGTTTAATGAATGAGTGAATGAGTAACTGTGCCGTAAACGTCCTTCCTGCCCCCTCAAGGTGATGCGTGTGCAGACTTTGCCCTGAGGTGCGGTTCCGGCGCCACTGGAGGGAGGATTTGGTTCCACTGGACGGCTAAAATAGGTATGTGTCCCAGCATGCTCTGAGACCTGATTCTGACAGCACTGGTAGATCAGATGATGTACAGTGTAGTCTGCGTACACACAGACACACGGTAAATAAGCCAACAGCATGGATGCCAAAAACTGACATCAGAGTTTCTGGGAAAGTCCATTTCATCACTGCATTATGGCAGCCTCTCCCTCATCTCGCTCTGATCTTATCAATTTTCATCTCTCGAAACAGGAAAATTCATTCTCAACACCTCCACGTGAAGTTCGCGGGAGGGTGGCTCACTAAACCGTCCGACCTGCCCGTCGGCATCTGCTGGGCTGCCATCCAGAGCTGTGTCAGGCCATATCAGATAAAAAAAGGCAGGTGCCATCGGGACACGCCGACGCCCACGTATTGTGCGTTAATGAGAGTGAACGCGTGTGTATTTGTGGTCGTCCGTAGGAGAGAGTCGATAATTCAGGTGTGTTTATTGTGTTCTGATGAAATCCTCAAACCTCATAATTCTAGCCCTGTGGGGGCGGAGCTCTGGTCAGATTACACACTGCACTGGGGCTGGTCACTATGGCGACGTGGCCTGAACTATTCCCGCCCACAGCGAAGACCTTTGTCCTTCGTCCCCTTTGCAATATCTGGCTCTTTAAGCACCATGGCGGCAGGGTGAACGAGCCCGTGCGGGCTAATCATCGACGGCAACCAGGGAGCGAGAAACAGAGAGGCCTTGTCTGATTGGGCAAGGGCCGTATGGAGCTTACAAATAAATATCACACAAATCACAAATATATTTGATGATTCGGCAACAAATATTACAAGATTTACAAATAAACGTAACACCGTTCACAAATGCATTTCTCGAAAAATGTATGTGATGCACAAACATCAGTGCGGTCACGTTTACTCACAAACCGACAAACCCGCATTTACAAATCAACGTATATATTTGTGAATGCACTTTTTGAAACTTCCCTGATGGCGCTCGATTCACAAATTTTCCAAAAGGGAACCGATCAAATGTCTCCTTAGTGTACAGCCAATCACATCGACCGATGTTTGAGAGTTTTATGTAATGTTGACAAAATTGTAAGAGATTGCGAGAACACAAGTTTCATAAAGTGAAACAAGATTTATATATATATATATATATATATATATATATATATATATATATATATATATATATATATATATATATGTTTGTGTGTGTGTGTGTGTGTGTGTGTGTGTGTGTGTGTGTGTGTGTGTGTGTGTATATATATATATATATATATATATATATATATAAAAAAGCAAATCTTCCAGTGTATTGTCGTGGTAGTTACTTATACTGCGTTTATCCACGTTCTCACATTTTAAAGTGCAGAGGGGTTTTATCGCCCTAAGAGGATGTGGTGGGAACCCTTTATGCTGATGTGGTTTCTCTCTCTCTCTCTCTCTCTCTCTCTCTCTCTCTCTCTCACACACACATTTGGCTCAGGCCCACGTGTGTACGCGGCAGGCATACTTTGCCTATCGCTCACCGCATTCCAGATAACGTATCTGTCTCTCTGGGCTAATACCCTGCAGCCGCCAGGGAAACACGCCCCCTATTAGAGACGGTTTCGTTTCTACAACAGTGCAAAGGGGTTGCTACGGCACAGAAGCGTCCTGCGCTGCGCTTCACAAGCCGAGACATTTTTATTTGTGTCTCTTTATGTCCGAAAGATTGTCAGTAATTACAGAGTTTTGACCAGGCAGAGTAAATACAGTGATTGTGACCGAACAAGATCGAATTCTGGTTCCTCATGTTCCAGGAGGGCGTGAATTAACTGGCTATATGTGGCAATAAGTAGTATTTCGTTTTGGGCTCGTATGAATGTGCGTGATGCTCGATTTCTCATTTTCACATAAGAGTCTTCGGGGGAGAATAAGAAACGCGTCATTCCCAAACGGAGCAGAATAGCATCCAGGTTAGACACTAGAGGCCCCGTCTGGGTTTTATTGCCGCCTTCGTGTCTACAGTCATTAGGTTAATGGCTGAACACTACTAAGAGATTATTGTGTGACACTGTGTGGTCTTTTGAAAAGCTTTTTAAAAGCCTTAACAGGGTAAAACGTGGACAGATAATGATTTAAGATCAATTTTAGATCCTTTCTGCCTGCATTGTGTGGTTACGGGTTAGGACTGTGCTCTATATGGCCCAAATGACTGGCCTTAGGCTGGCTATGAAGGTATTGTGTGTAAAATGATTTATATATGCAGCTGAAAGTATAGAAAAAAGATACAGATAAAGTTTGTATCTGTATTTGTGAAATGATGCAATAATCAAACAGGAGATCATGTGATAACTGCATGATTTTCAGTATTAATGCACTGGCCAAGTCCATTTCAGTGGAGGTCAAACTCAGGTAACCGAGTTGGGCGCTTGGAGGTAAAAGGCCTGGGTGTTGCTGAGGGCCTTTACCCCCTTTTACCAAGCACATCCGCCACTGTTCTGAACCAATTCCTGCGGTCGACAGAACTCACCAGCCTCTCCCCAGACAGCACCTCCAGCAGTTTGATGAGCATGCGTCCATCTCGCAGGTCCATGTAGAGGTCGGTGATGCGGCAGGAGACCCGGGCCAGGTGGGAGTTCACCCATTTCGTAAAGGTCTTCTTTTGGACTGCTTCACGCTCGTCTGCAAACCAAAAAGAAACCAGGAAATTTTAGCGCTGTAACAGTGAAAGAATGCACATTGTAGCCTGGCATCACACCATTGTAGATGTTATAAACCACTTACACCACGCTGACCCCATATAACTCTTCTGAAGGGGTTTTAATGACACAGAAATAATATATATTAAGTAAATCCGAACAATGTTCTGAAGGTAAATGCAAACTATTGCACATTTTTCTAAATAATTTCATGTGCTGTGCTGTGTACTGTGTACTGGGGTGGTAGTGGGTAACACACTCGCCTATGAACCAGAAGACCCAGGTTCTTACTACAATTGTGTCCCTGAGCAAGACACTAAACCCTGAGTGTCTCCGGGGGGGGACTGTCCCTGTTACTACTGATTGTAAGTCGCTCTGGATAAGGGCGTCTGGTAAATGCTGTAAATGTAAATGCTGTGATAATCATGATTTCAATAGAAAAATCCCAATTTTGCGCATTGGGCTGAAGTGTTGAGTCATTTTCATTTTTTGGATATTTGGAGAGAAGGCTGTAGGAGCCGCTGCTATCCTGTTTATGCTACACGGCTGCACCTCTCCAGACACCGACGTCCACTTTCACATGCGCAGACGTAAAAATTCCCGCTTATTTATAATCCACCCCATCTTCCTGTTATTGCATTCCCTGTCTCTGCGAGCATGTAAGCAAGCTGATTCAATTGTTCTCGCTGGCCCGCTAAGCGCGGCGACGGAGCGTTTCCTGGTCGACCCTTGCGCAAGGAAGACCAGCTGACGTCTACGGTGGGTCTGGATCTTCATCTGGCTGCAGACCAGGGAGTGGCTCGGACAAAGGGCCGTCTCACATGAAAGAACGCTGATCGCCCGCTTCGCAGAGCGGAAGCGGTGTTAAGGTAGCGAGACCAACGTGTCGATGGGTGGCCCCCGAAACGTGGCCCCGAAGTCCACATCTGCCACAGGGCTGAAAACCAAACCCACACAAACATAAAAATAAACAGAGCAAACGCCCCCTAAAAGGAAGATTAGAACCGTGCAAGACAAGCGATGCCGTGCAGAAGGGTGGTAGTAGCCTAGAAGACCCAGGTTCAAACCCCACTTACTACCATTGTGTCCCTGAGCAAGACACTTAACCCCGAGTGTCTCCGGGGGGGGGGGGGGGGGGACTGATAAATGGCGTAAATGTAAATGAAGCGCGTTTTACACATCGGACTGCTGGAATCAGCATGAACGTTTGCATTTTACGCCGAGCACGGAGACAACAATGTACATACGACGTACAACGCTGCTCTTGTTGAGTGAACGCACTAAAGCCCGAATCCGGTTTAAATTACGACTTTTTTTCCCCCCACTTAAAAACCCAGCCACGCCAGCTGTGCCTGACGCGGGGGACGCTGCTGACGTAGCGTCTGCCGGTTCTGCTGCCTGTACGTTCCGGAGCGCGCACTGAGACCAGTCAATAAAAAGGCCGACCCCGGAGCCAGATCTCCCGAGTTGCACCCGTCCAGCCTGCCTCGTAGAAGCGGACACGAGGACCCCATGAAACGAACTCACAACATTTACATTTACATTTACGGCATTTATCAGACGCCCTTATCCAGAGCGACTTACAATCAGTATTTACAGGGACAGTCCCCCTGGAGCAACTTAGGGTTAAGTGTCTTGCTCAGGGACACAATGGTAGTAAGTGGGATTTGAACCTGAGTCTTCTGATCCATAGGCGAGTGTGTTACCCACTAGGCTACTACCACCCCACAAGCTGACAGTGTCTCGGGGACCGAGATGGACGAGAGACTACTGCAGTGAGCAGCCAAGTGGTTAACAACCAGCTAACGCTCGGTGCGCCATTTTGAACATGGTGCCCAGCGCAGCACTAGGCGCTAAGCATGGGGCTTTATTGGTGTGAATTATTTCTCTCAGCCGTGTTTGGCACGTGATCTTTCATTCAAAATGAGAGGAGCCCATTGAGACGATTGACAGCCATCAAGCAACCTACTTCCTCATTCTGGATGATTTTAGGTGGAAGAAATAAATAACACCAAAAGTGGCCATAAAGTTCTAACTTCGATAAGCTTATGTTGCTGTTGGAGAAATTATGGAAAGTAAGTCCCTCTGGATCAGAGTTGAATAAATGAAATGATCAGAACCATCCGTATCACGAAAAGCGTGCAGGTCGAGCTGTGTTAACGGTTTCCCGTCGCTGAAGCCGTGACACGATGACCTCACAATTCTTTGGCTAACAATGCTGGCATATTCATGCGAGGAAGAGGAAGTGCCGATAGGAAGCGCTACATGCGCTATAGGAAGGAGGGGCAGGTGGCGGTTAACAATGAAGTCGGGGTCCCCTGGCCTCCTCCGACATGGCGCTGTCCCCAGATTTAGGGAGCATCTGCTCTCGTCGTCAGGTGAGACGGCCCGACTGCACGGCCATTAGCGCCAGTACACACGCCTCCCAGTGTAAACATCGTCCCGTTTACTGCTCCACCAGCCTTCCGCGGCTACTTGAGGTACTTCAGCTCTCAAGTGTTTTGGCTGAGGGGGGAGGCGGCGGTGGTGACGGGACGTTGGAACGGAAAAACCTCAGCAGCCCATCGACTGACCGACGGGTGATTCTGGCATCTCAATAACATCAATAGCCATCAGTCGGACTGCGGAAAGGAGGCCCCATCGCTCACGAATCCCTGTCTAGTTAACAATTATCACGCGGCACATGCGTCATATTACATTTACGGCATTTACCAGACGCCCTTAACCAGAGCGACTTACAATCAGTAGTTACAGGGACAGTCCCCCCCCTGGAGCAACTTAGGGTTAAGTGTCCTGCTCAGGGACACAATGGTAGTAAGTGGGATTTGAACCTGGGTCTTCTGGTTCATGGTCCACTAGGCTACTACCAGATTACACAACTTCATTAATGTGTGATGTGCGCGTCACTTCTACAGGACGTGCAGGTCTTATTTATAGGTCCTGACCAGGAAGCTGAGGAGACGAGAGCTTACGTTCCTGGAGGAACTTGATGAAAACGTTCCTGCTCGCAATCAGACGGGGCCCACATTTGTGTTTATCGCCGTGTTTAACTGAGATGGGACTTTTGGACTCGACCTGCAGTTAAATAAACACCATTTCCTCAAGAACCGTTCTTCTTGTTCTCGGCACATCGTGGCGGAAGCAGCAGGGAGAAACACTCGCTCGCAACGTTAAAGCGATATTCTCTTCACGTGCACACAGAAAGCGAGGAGCGCTAAAGGTTGCCGGTTCGAATCCCGATCCAAGGTGCCACTGAGCTCCCCGGGCGCCTGTCATGGCTGCGCACTGCTCACCAAGGTGAACCCCAGGTTAAATGCAGCGGACAAATTTCACTGTGTGCACCATGTGTTGTGCTGCTGTGTATCACAAGTGACAATCACTTCGCTTCACTTGCTTTTTAACTCTCCGCACGTTAATGGCGTGCGCGGTCACCGTCAGCATTCCGTATCTTTGACCCCAGAGAATAACCCTGACTTTGAAACCCAGGGAGACATTTTCCATTGTTCCTTCTGATATCTGACACAACCTTGACCGCTGACCTTGGCCGGCTCTCTATTTTAGGTGGGAACAACACGCCACGCTCCCGGCCAGATGGGCCCGGAGTTGCTCCATCGTGGCCCCACCGGGCATTAATTATTGATTTATTGACACCTCGGTGCGCCGCTGTCGGGGCTGAAACGCCGCCGTCTACGCGTGGGGACGCGGAATTCCACAGCGCAGCAGGAATCCAAGCCTCGCCGGTCAGGTGACAGGCTCGGAATGACATCATACAAGCGTAGGTACGTGCCGTACAGCGGAAACCAGGCACTTCTGGAACAGCGGCCCTCCGCGGACAGAACTTACGCGACTCCAACGGCAACCTGTAATTAGGCTTCGCTGCTCGGCGGCATTCCAGGCGTCCAGAGGTTTTTTTTAAAGCCCTGCTTCCTCTTCCCCGCTCCCAGCTGTCAACATCCGTGTGTGGCGCGGGTCGGGGGGGGGGAAGGAATTCGCCACGTTTCCTGTGAGTGGAGGGTGGGCCGGGAGGGGAGGTCAGGGAGCACCGTTCAGGGCGCCGGGCACGGTTGGGAAAATAAACGCTCCGCGCCCGTCCATCTGCGTGCGGCGAAGGACGCCTTCCCTCGATAGCGGCTCAGGGAGGAACAATAGTGACCGCGCTACTCTCGGGGCGCGCTGGAATTCGACCGGACTGAGCCCATGTCACAGCGCGGAGAGAACCGTCTGGAATCTGATAAGGAAGGGCGTTTTACGGCAGATGTGGGGCTTCGTTGGACTGATACGCCGAGAGGTCAGTTGAAGCCAGTCAAAAAAAAAAGCAGCACTTTGGAAAGAAGATCGACAGTGACGACGAGTAAGTGGAGTGAAAGTGAAGTGATTGTCACTTGTGATACACAGCAGCACAGCGCAGGGTGCACACAGTGCAATTTGTCCTCCGCATTTAACCCATCACCCTTGGCGAGCAGTGTGTGGGGACGGCGCTTTGCTCAGTGGCACCTTGGCAGATGGGGATTCGAACCGGCAACCTTCTGATTACGGGGCCGCTTCCTTAACCGCTAGGCCACCACCGCCCCACAGGCAAAGCAGCTGAATGCCAAATTTGCCTGCTGAATCCACCGAATGCTGTGCGAATGAAACAGAACAGAATATTGTGTGAATAAATCTGTGCACTCGACAGAGGACAAGAGAATGTAGAGGACAGAAGAACTCAGGAACTGATGTAAGCGTTTCTACCACCGACGGGACACTTGACGTCATTTTTGGGGCTTGGTGGGTCGGGGTTCAGTAACGACAGCAGAAACTCAAGTAGAACTTGCAGAGAACTGGCTATGTGGTCCGGTGCAAACGATGGGCACAGGACAGAAGCTGTCCCAGACCAAACCAGGGTTGGACACGGTTCCTCCAGACAGATCAATCGTGCACTTCCAAAATCATGTCAACACATCAATATGTGTCCTAATTTTCCAAACGTGACTACGCACTGTACGTTGAAACTGCTTTTTGGATGATTTCATTGGTAAAAAATAATCTCATGGTGATGAGTTACTCCTTGAAGGAATTTTGGTTAAAACTGTGCGCTCTTAATGTGAGAGAACAAGTATTTGGGCTACCACACCAAGCTCATGATGCTCAAAGATCATGACTTCACAATTGGAATATTTTATTTGTCCAGGCCTCCATTTAGACATGAAAGTGAAAGTGAAGAGGAAACACTGCAGCACAGCACAAGGTGGCACGCCGAAATGTGTCCTCTGCTTTTAACCCTCGCCTTTGGTGAGCAGTGGGCAGCAGTGTGTGGAGACGGTACCTTGATCAAGGGGACCTCGGTGGCACCTTAGCGGTTCAAATGTGAACCGGCAACTTTTACATTTATGGCATTTATCCAGAGCGACTTACAATCAGTAGTTACAGGGACAGTCCCCCCCCTGGAGACACTCAGGGTAAGGTGTCCTGCTCAGGGACATGACGGTAGTAAGTGGGATTTGGACCTGGGTCGTCTGGCGAGTGTGTTACCCACTAGGCTACTAGCACCCTCTCTGCCCGTGTTTCGCTACGTCCTGTTCCTGTCATGGTTTCAGAACGACCGCAGCGCAGACCAACCGAGTGACGGGGACCACGCCTAGAATGAGTCTAAACCGTGTAAACTGGGCCACCTCTTCTTCTCCTTCCTCTGTCCTCCTTTCCTCTTCGTTGCCGATGACAGCGTGTCCTGGGGTCCGCGTTTGTGAGCGTCCAGCCGCCGTTCGGCACCATCCACTGGGCTCCCACAAGGCCGAGCACTGGCCGGCGCAGGAACAGAGGGCTATTTAGCGCGCTCCGTCTGGGAGGCGGGGGGGCTTGGCAGCGAAGGCGGGGGAGGAGGAAAAAGGAGGGGGGGCCGACAAGGTCCCTGTCTGAAAGGGAGGGGCCCGGAGGGCGATCCGCAATCTTCCGGCCCGCCGCGCCGATGTCTGGCCAGGACCAGCCTCAACTCTCGGTCACCTCCGAATCAAGGCGGACCCGTCACGTTCGTCGAGGCCGCCGCTTATTTAGTAAACGAGGTGGGGGTGAACGTGAGGGTGCGCGCGTATCATTGGCGGAACAGGGAGCCGAACAGAGCGCCCGTAGTGCCGGCCCGTTCACCAGCTCCTGAGCAAACCTGAGTCTTCGTTCAGTCGCACTTTCCTGGGTTTTCGCGCGTGTGTGAAGTGATTGTCACATGTGATACACAGCAGCACAGTGCACACAGTGAAATTTGTCCTCTGCATTTAACCCATCACCCTTGGTGAGCAGTGCGGGGAGCAGTGTGTGGGGACAGTATTTTTGCTCAGTGGCACCACAGTGGCACCTTGGTGGATCAGGATTCGAACCGGCAAACTTCTGATTATGGGGCCGCTTCCTTAATCGCCAGGCCACCACTGCCCCTGTGTGTGTGAGGGACGTCATAAAATACGTCTCCGCCAGTTCAGCGTGGAACAGACCCCTCTCTGTTGGCTCAGGGACGCAGTTAAGCTCAGGATGGGTGTGGGGACTTCACGCCTCGGGGATCAAAGCCCCTTCGGTACCAAACAACCCTGCCAGGACCGTAGACGTGCAGAGAGAACCATGGGACTGGAACTACGGTTCTCAGGTTCTCTGTTTTTGGGTTCATGTTCGTATTAGAATTGAATAATGCCTGAAAATAAAAGTTAAAATGACAGCGGGCGGGGCTAGTGACCGTACTGGTGTCACTCGAAGTGACATTCAAATAATCGAAGTGGCCCTTTAAATCTCAGCCGCAGCACTTTTGCCACCTTTAAGCACCGCAGCTTTGGTTCATTCATCGGAACGTTTAACCCCCCAGACGAAGACAAAAGCCCGGCATGGCATCACACGTCTCCCCATTGTTAAACATCCCGTCCCGCCGTCCCGGCCCAGGCGAAGGAAAGACGGGCATCTTTTTTTTACAGGGTGGTGGACAGCTGATGGACAAAATTATTAAAATAATTGATCCTCTGCGGCGTTCAGATCGGAGGAGGCGAAGGAGAAACAAAAAAACAAACAAAAAAAACAAGCCACTCCCACCTTCCCCCGACCTCCTATTGTTACCCCGTGGACGGCCGCCGGGACCCTGCCGCCCTTCTAGCGCTCTGGTGGATGTTAGGAAGGGGGCCGGCGGCAGCTCTACGGCAGCTCTACGTTGTTTGCTCGGTGCCAAAATCCACGACGCCCGCCCCCCCGGTCCGCCGCGCGTCTCAGGCTGTTGGGAGTTCGCACCGTCGGCAAAAAAAAAAACAAGAGGAAAAAATCCGACCACGGGCGTCCCGCATCACAACGTGGAATTCTGAACAGGACAACGCGGAGCGGTGCGATGGGGGGGCAGGACCGGGTCCGCCAGGCCGTCCCCGCGGCCCGGCATGGCAACGCCGGTAAACAAAAGAGAGGTGCGTCCCCCTTACCTTGCAGCTGCTTGAAACGCCCCTCCAGCTGGTTGTAGTTGAACGGCACCTGAGTTTGGTAGCCCGGGTCCGGATCCCAGTCCACATCCATGTCCACCGTCCCCTTCCGAAGCTCGAGCAGGAGAACGCGGTCCAGGGAGGGAGGGAAAAATGGAGGGAAAATGCAAGGGGGGTCCGCTGGGGGGTAGGAAGGGTTCTCTCTTCTTTTTTTTCACCCCCCCAAAAATCCCCTATGTCCTGGCGTCACCGATCCTGGCCTTCTCGGGGCCGGAGGAGCAGATATCCAGGGGAGGAGAGAAGTTTTAGTCCATCAGAAGGCAGGGCAGGAGTGGCGTTCGTAGGGGGGCTGCATGCCCCTCTCTCTCTCTCTCTCTCTCTCTCTCTCCCCTCACACGATTGTTCTGTCCTCCCTCCCAGTTCATTCAAAACAGCCTCTCCGAACCTCCAACCCCCGGGGAGGGGTCCTCACGCCCACCGGACAGGAAGGGCCGGAGACCCTCTGCAGAGTGCGAGAGGAGGAAGCGGACGGAGGAGAGTTTTTTTTTTCTTCTTCTTCTCCTTTTTCCTTTCTTCCCTCTCGCTCAAGACACTGCACACCTTTCACCGAACACGGGGGAGGAGAGGACGAGCGAAGGAGGGGAGGAGCCGCGGAGGGGAGGGGGAGGAGAGGGTTGTAATTTCATCGGCTTCATTACCATAAAGAAGGAAGGAGGGGTGGGTGGGACGTACCAAGTTTGGGGGGGGGGGGAGCCTCACTGGGCAGGATGTACGTCTCGCACTGCTGTTTTACTTGCGGTTTTTTACGAAAGTAAAGAGAAACATCTGCCTGAGGAACATGCAAAATGTGCTTTTCGAAGGACGTCAGCTCCACCAACATCCTGTGTCGTAAAACAACCGTTCTCGGGGCGACGCCCCGTGCCAGTGGTCCCTTCCATTCAACGGGCTTCACTCCCACCCTCTGAGATTCACACGTAACACGGGGGACGAAAGGGTTACGGCCAAGAACCCGAAAGTTTAACTCGCCGACGTGTTTCTCTCAAAACGCATTTGCCTCTGGGACCAAAAAAAAAAAAAAAAAAAGAACAGCTCGCTTCTTTCTTTTTTTCTCCAGAAGTTCAGAGTCTGCTCGCTGCTCCGTCTCTTCACATCTGGCAACGAGGGGCCAGAATCTCTGCCCAGAATCTCTGCGGTTTTCCACCCCATTGTAAAAAAGGAGACGTCCACGGGTGCACTGTTAACTGCGAGGACCCGAAGGAAAGCACCCAAAACGCCACACGTCACCAGAACAGATACGTGCGAAATGTCCCTCCCCCCCGTGGCCGAGACGCCTGGGTCAACTCTGCCCCAGATGCGTCCTTATGTCGCGTGTGACGGCGATCTCGTCTCAGGGTGCGCGGGTCAAAAGGTCGCGGCGGCCAAACTTCCATGTCCTCGCGACCTGCAGCTCCTCGCTCGCGACCGGGGTGTTTTTTTTTTAAAGCCCGCGCCGTTCGGCGAGCTTTTTCTGTGCTTTATAGCGGCACTTTGTGGTTGTGTCACAGTCACGGGGCGCCCACGTGGTCATGGGCAGAGCGTAACTCCCCCCGGGGTGCACTTCTCAGCCCTTCCTGTCTGGAGCTCCGCTTCTGATATGACTGGACGTGCATTTTTCTTTCTTCTTTTTTGTAAATCTTGCTTTTGTGGTTTTCGTTCGTTTTTTTTTCCAGTAAAGAATTCATGGGGGAGTGTTCTTCCTGGAAGCCGAATCGCTCGCGTCGAATTCGAATCTTTCAGCCAAATAACACGCGTTGCTTAATAACCTGATTAGCTGTCAGAGAGTGAAAGCAACAGATGTCCTGGTGCACAATGGTATACACCTTCATCCCAGAGCTGAGAGACTCCTGGTCTGTTTTTAATTAAACACATCACGCAATTTAACTACAAATTTCATCTCTTCATATATCCCAATGGGTCTATATAACATAAGTAAGAAAGTAAAGGGTCGTCCACAGGGAACTGAACCTTGGCGGATGGGGATTCGAACCGCCAACCTTCTGATTACGGGGCCGCTAGGCCACCACTGCCCAAAAAGGATTAAAGGATGAAGCCCTACAGCCAATCGGGACTAAGCACTAGGCCAGAGTAGAACGTATGCATTGCTAAGCACGGGTCAAGGTTCCACGGCAAATGACCTATGACACCCAAAACCATCCATCTAACCCGGTGGCACGGTGCCATAAATCAGCATAATTGGCTTGTGGGCTCCGTCTCTGGAGGGTGGTAGTAGCCTAGTGGGTAACACACTCGCCTATGAACCAGAAGACCCAGGTTCAAATCCCCCATTGTGTCCCTGAGCAAGACACTTAACCCTAAGTTGCTCCAGGGGGGTGACTGTTCCTGTAACTACTGATTGTAAGTCGCTCTGGATAAGGGCGTCAGGTAAATGCTGTAAATGTCCAGCTTTTGGAAGGTGTGTGACATCTTCATGAGGCACAACATGACAACACCACCCTTTGGACCAATAACAGCGATCTCCAGCGACTGCGATACTGATCTTAACTTGGTTTGTGGGGCACGACCTGGGTGGGAAGATGGACCAGCTGAGGCTCAAGAGCAGAACACACGACCCTAGGCCTGATGTTCATGAGCAGTCATGCTATCATGAAATTGCCGAGGCTTGTGGCGAGACAATAGTCTCATTGGAGGGCACAATGAGGCGAGCTCTTCTCCCCGCGCTCATGTGACGGTGGCAGCGTGGTCACGACAAGGGCTGACTGGAGAGGCCCATTAAAACCGATGCGAGAAGCACATGGCAATAAAGCGCGCCGTTCTTTACCTCGCTGACCCAAGCAGACGCGGGTAATAAAACGAGGCGGGTTCGCGTGGCGCTATAATGCCCTCATTACGAACGCCAGCGCTTTCCATCCCGTAAGATTTCATATTCGCCCAGTTATTGATGAAGATAAATAGAAACCGTACGCCGTTGGTGATTTTAATAAAGCGAGGCATCATCAAAACTCTCCGCGCAGAATCACGCCGCTAAATGGACACTACCATGTGGCAAAGATGTCATGAGACTGGAACGCTGTTGCCATGGCGAAGCTTTAACTAGCATTTAACCAGACAGACGTGGGGAAGGAAGGGAGCGGAGAGGACGCAGAGTTCGAGTGGCTCCTACGCGCTGCGACCACTCGGTCTAACATGTCAAATCCTGCTGCATTGTCTCCCAGGAGCACCATTACAGGGGGGACAATAGATCTGGAGCCCCCCGAATCGACGACTACATTGCATTGCAACAGCGTGGTGACGTGCCACGGAAAGACATTGTGGGAGCGGCGAGTGGTGTAATCACTCCTGATGCACCCACAAACAGGAACACAAACCAATGGGACAGTGGTGGCCTAGCGGTTAAGGAAGCGGCCCTGTAATCAGAAGGTTGCCGGTTCGAATCCCGATCCGCCAAGGTGCCACTGAGCAAAAATACCGTCCCCACACACTGCTCCCCGGGCGCCTGTCATGGCTGCCCACTGCCCAATGCAGAGGACAAATGTGCTGTGCTGCTGTGTATCACATGTGACAATCACTTCACTTTATCTTTGAACACAAGTTCCCTTATGCACATACGTGGCATCATGCACCTTTCATCGCTGCGGTTAATAATTCACACTCTCAAGATTCCTTGTTGGAACTCCCAGCCCATTGGACCACAATTCCATACTCAATAACGACTAAACGACAGGCACCACCCACTGTTCCAATCCATCATTCAGAAGAGAACCATCACGTCTGTCCTCCCCGCGTCAGAAGCACGAGGGAACATTCCGACAAAAATCCGGACTGGGTATTGGTTCTAACACAGATTAAAGTATTAAAAACATATTTCCCCCAATTATTACAACGTGTTCTGTCCCAAATGGTGCACCGCGGTTCGAGGAATGGGCTCCGCTCATGCACTCTGGCAGCCGTTGAGACGGAGACGAGGAGGGGAGGCGGGCGTGTCACAGCCAGGCCTCCTCAGCTGGGCCACATGGTTCCCATTAGGCGTGCATGCCGGCCACTCACAGGGGAGCCCGCCGCCTCCAGGCGGCCGGGAGGCTGAGGAAGGCCGGGATTGGTCGGCCCAGACACGCAGGGGCCGGGATCTCTCGGGCCCGCCTGACAGAATTCAGGCTCCCACACTAATCCGCAAATGAATGATCAAAAACGCCGCGCCCATTCCGCTCTTGTTCGGGACGAATCAGTTTAGCGAGGGCAAGGCCACCCTCCCTCTGACCGTCCCATGGTAACGGGGCGGTGTGGGCAGGGGCGTGTGCTCCGGTGGGGAGGAATGCAGGAAAACAGAGTCATGTGAGAGGCAGGATGCTCGGTGGAATGCCGAGGGACTTTTTTTTTTTTTTTTTTTGCTGCATTCCCCGAGGAGCTTGTGGTCTCAGGCCGTCGAGTGAAAGAAGTAAGTCAGACGGTCCGAATTTGTTTTATTTCACCTCTGGTCCCGCCACTTTCCGCGCTGAGCGGATGTGTGTGTGCGTGTGTGCGGTGGTGAAATCGTAAGACTGGGTCCGGTGAAGCTCAGCAGGCCGTGGGGGGAGGAGTGCACTCCAGAAAACACCCCTCAACCAGTCTGCATCCAGTTCAAACTGTGGATCAGGGGTGCGATAAATAACAGGATATAATTGGTGAAAGTATCTGACCCTGAAGGCCTTGGTCAGTATAATGGCAGAGGCCAATATATTAATAATGGTGTGTACTGATATGCTGCCTAATGAACCAGAAGACCCAGGTTCAAACCCCCTGAGCGTGACACTTAACCTCCAGTGTCTCCATGGGGGGGGACTGTCCCTGTAACGACTGATGGTAAGTCGCTCTGGATAAGGGCGTCTGGTAAATGCTCCTTGTCCGCCTGGTTTGTCTCGACCTGCATTATGTTATGGGTCGGTGCACAATGTCCTCTATGACGTTGTTGTGTTGTGTGTTACTTTAAATTTCCACTTGCGCTATGCCTCTTTGCACACCGCGAATCCCTGAAGCTTCGCAATATCATCTCTCTGTGTACCTGTATATGGTGAGGTGACAATAAAGTTCACTTTTGGCCAGCATACAGTCCATACTGATGTCATGTCATGAATTAGCTTCCGCTACCTGGCACCTACTGAGTAAAAAAGCAGGGCATGCTGCTGAGAAACGATATGGTTCAACACTAGTATTCACACGTGTGTGTGTGTGTGTGTGTGTGTTTACATCAGCCACGTTTAGCAACGTTCAGTGGATCGTGCCCAGTTAGTTGAAGTTCATCCGGGCCACACTTCTCCATATCCCATCATGCTTACCTGCGAGGGCCTTAATGCGCGATCGCTCGAAGAGGCGGGCGGAGCTGTTCTCGTTGTCCCATTCGTCATCCCAGCGATTGTTGACCGTGTCGCTGTACTGCTGCTGCAGCTCCATGTGCTCGAATTCGGCGGCTACTGTCGTCATGTTGACCTCGGGCGTGGCGCCTGTTCACCGGTCGCCCTGCGACATACACCAGAAACCAGACGCACGGGATTAAGAACAAGAAAAGAGACATTTACAATTGAAACCGTGCGAGTCTGTGCCAGGACCCAGACTCCCACATCGTCCGGGCCGCGGGGTTAGTGGTTGCACGGCGGGACTTCACACAGTGAGGCATGCCGCCACCTTCTGGTCAAACCGAGGAGGCACCGCCGCCCACGTCGTGGAGCAAATTTCCTCCTTTCGAGGCATTTGCTCCACCTGAATCTCTTTATAAATACATTTACATTTATGGCATTTATCCCCCCCCCCGGAGCTATTTTTAGGGTTAAGTGTCCTGCTCTGGGACACGATGGTAGTAAGTGGGGTTTGAACCTGGGCCTTCTGGTTCATAGGCGAGTGTGTTACCCGCTACCCGCCAATATCCACATACTGAACAGATCACGCCTTCTTCTCCAGAATGTTCTACGGCTCAACAAATGTTTACACCCAGTGCTAATGTAGAAGCCAATTTCAACGTATGGGACCCCTCAGTGGCTTTCGCCGCACGAGCGGCGCGTGGTTTGATGAGCTCAGCGAATGCTTTCGGACTGTGCATGCGTGTGTGTGTGTGTGTGTGTGTTCACTGTCAGCGGTACGGCCTGAAAAAAGCTGGAGGGGACGAGCCACTCCTGAACGGAATAAAGAGACAATTTTCACCCGCTGACACCCGTGGAGATCGCCGGCCTAATTTCAACCAGGAGGCTTCAGGCGTGGCGACGTTCCGTAAAAAAAGTTACCGGAGTTCTGTACCGCGTCAATAAAAACGTCCCACACGTACGACGTACGTACGCGATGTACGGAGCTGTTTTTCTTTCTTTCTCTTCACCTCCCGCGTGACTGGATGAAATCTTTTCCCCGCTGCCCGCCCACTGGCACGGGAGAATATAATATATGCATTATTAACATCTCAGAGGCGAACCGCTCCCCGTGTCCACGATTAGTCACAACAAGCATGTTGTTCCCTCGCGTGGGTGACGAGTACACGCCACCCGGCCGCACAGACAGATCTTCGGGCAAGATGAATAAAAAAGGGGGCGTGGGCGGGGCGTGTTCTGACCGCGGACTGTGCATCCGTCCCCGAGTCCTGTCTCAGCGAACCAGTCGGTGCGGTGGACATGCTGTCTGCTGGAGGGGGACGACACTGTACCGTATCGATTCCTCGCTGTGAAAAGGCCGAGTGAGGAGCACCCGCCCTGTCAATCATCAGGAGCGCTGTACTTTACAACAAAGCGGTGGGAAAAGAAATCGGGGTGGTGGTAGCCTAGTGGGTAACACACTCGCCTGTGAACCAGGAGACCCAGGTTCAAACCCTGAGCAAGACACTTAACCCTGAGTGTCTCCAGGGGGGGACTGTCCCTGTAACTACTGATTGTAAGTCGCTCTGGATAAGGGCGTCTGCCAAATGCCGTAAATGTAAACTCGATATTGCAATATATTGTTGTGCTCTCTGTTGCAATAAATAATCGATAGACTAACGGCCAATATCGATATCTTATTACAACACAAAACGATTCATTTACCCGTTGTCAGTGTCACTGTCATTACCCAATATCTACCATTCTGTCTGCGGGGGGCGCTGTTCGAGTAAATCGGGGTAAAGTGGCGCAAACGGCGGCCGGTGAAGAAGACAAGTTAACAAACAAGAACAGAGAAGAAGCGCAGAGAATGGCGAAAAAAAAAAAAAAAAAAAACGAATCAAAGACCCACCCGCCAGTTTCCACTCGAAAGTGTGGAGACACTTCGGGTTTTACGAGACAGTCGACGGAAAGTCACAGGATAAAGACTACGCAATCGGCACGAACTGCTTTGCAAAGATCAAATATAACCGCAGTAGATATCGCGAATCGTGATATTATCATTATCGTGGGCCACATATCGCCACAGAATTGAATGGTGAGTTCCCCGTATCGTCCCACCCCTACTTACAACAAGTCGTCATTCCATGAAAAGGAGTGCCGACACGGCGGGAAGAATCTGGGAAGCTCTCAGCTAACGCGGGGACAACCCACCCGGGGGGGATGCCGGGACGCCTTTTTGAACCCTTTTTGGCCCCCCTTGGGTGGCAGTGGCCAGCCCTAACAGTGTGTGGGGACGGTACCTTGAACAAGGGGACCCCGCCGGGACTTGAACCCGCAACCCTGCGATTAGGGGCACGTGGAAATGGACGAGCGGTGACTGTTTATGCGCTTTAATTTGAACATACAGAGTCCTTCAGCTTCAGCAGTGCGGAGTGGAAAGTTCTCCGATCGATAAGACCGAATCATATCTGCGCTTGATGTTGTAATTGGATGACGAGTACAGGAAAGCTTTTTATGGATTCGGACGCCAGCGCAGCCTTCGCCGGCCCCCGTCCTGCTGATCTGACAGATCGATGCATGCGCCTCCCATTCGTGCTCCAATGAGAGATGGTCTTTTCGGCGAGAAGGCTCATTAGCTGCGGGCCGGAGCGCAGCCACGCGCTTCCCGGATGGGGGGAGGAGGAAATGGAAGATGAGATATGGATCAGGCCGGAGCTGCAAATGGCCTCGACCGTTGTTCCTGAAGGGAGAGAAAAGTCTGGGAGCCCGCGGGGGCCAAAAGGGCCATAATAGATGTAGAAACTTGACCCCCCCACCCCCACCCCCCGCGCCGGTTCCGTCCGCATCAGAACCCCCAGGACAGCCCCTACGCGCCCCAACGGGGATTAGTAAATGCGCTGACCCTACTAAACAGAACGAGAAAGAGAGAGAGGGAGAGACGAGATGGCAGCTCCGGTATGAGTTATGACTGGTCAGGACCGCAAGGCCACCCTCACACCGTGGTACTTCAAGTTTGGAAGAGGAAATGAAGCGACTGCGCACGAACGGGCACAGACTGGAAAAGCGTCACACGCTCAGAGAGCTAAAGCTTTGGTGCTGAGGTTCAGCTCCCAGGAGGGGGCAGCGGAGGGGTCAGTGTTGTTGGGAGAGTCGTGAGTTGGGTGTCCTCTGGAGTTCAGTTTTTTTTTGACTGAAAATTCCCTCTTCACGGGGTCTCCGATCCCAATCAACTCTATTCTCCGTTGTTGTCCCTGGCTGGTGGAACATCTTTCCCTGCTCCATTCGACTAGTCGAGACTACAACCACCTTTTAGAAGCAGTTGAAAACTCACTTGTTCAAAAAGTATTTCAGACGAATCTAACACTTACACACGCACACACGCACACACTGCACAAATAAACATATATATATAAAAATTTCTTCGTCTACCACTTAACAATTCCCAGGCATGTTCTATCCTTGACAAGTTAGGCCTTATCAGGGCTCTTAGTTTTGTATAATATGATAAAATAAAACGTATAATACATATGTAAGGATCCATAATTACAGTATAAGATGATACAACTGCCATCAATACGTAACAGCTAAGCTAAATAAATTTTTTTTATTTAGCTTGTAAAAATATCTATTGCCTGACTAAAGATGCGGCGCCACACCCACTGCAATTACCATGGAGCTGGAGAAGACTTTTGTTGTTTGTGATGCATGTTTCTTGTCTATGCTTTATTATGCAGTATTAACTTCAAGTGGGCCTGTGTGTAATAAACGTTTTTTTTTTATAGATGGCAGTAATGTTAAATCACTTATACAGCACATTTCATTGCACTATATCACAAATTAAAATTCTGCCTTTTAGAATGTTCTATTGAGAACATCTGTTCTGCATATACAGAATACAGGCTTGAGTATTATGATATCATTACTTACATGGCCCAAGTATTAAATATTTCCGCTGATATTTTGTTAACGCAACGTATGACCAATGCAACGATTTAGGGAATTTGTATTGCTTTATGATATATAGAACCAGCTCACAAAACCTTCACAGTGCCACCAACTGGTGCTCCGCCTGTTGCTGTTGGATTTCTGGGTGACACCACTACTAACGGCCCTTTCTCACCCCAACAGCTTGCAGCAGCTGCCAGGCTCCACCCCCACTTCGGGGGGTGGCTCCGCCACCACGCCACATGGCTCTTCGGGGAGGGAAAACACCTCCGCTTTGGGACCGCAGCAGTCGGATGAATGCACGGCAGCTGAATGATGGGACCTCTTTCATGTCTGGGATGTTCGCTTCAATCACCTAGCCGGCTCGGTCCACCTCTCGCGTCAATTTTTTCTGAACTGATCTGGGTTCATTTGAAGGCATGAAGCAACTCGCCAGATACTGGGCCATAACTCCCCGGATCCACGGTAACCTTTGTGCAGCATCCGCATAGAAAAGGCTTTTGTGCAGTGGTGCGGGATGTGACTTTTAACACAGTTTCTGTCCTCAGTACTGTGTTGCTCTGCTGCAGTGGCTGAGAGCTTCTGTAATGCTTAAGTATCCCCCGAGACACCATTTCCTTTCGTTCCTGATCTCTGCCATGCCGGCGTAGAAAAGTACATTTATAACCCATATGGTCAGCGGGTCATACATTATTTACACTTCTGAACAGAATTCCTTTACCAGACCTTCCCACCCCTCAAGGCGGCACCACGCTCTCGCCGCTGCGTTCCCCTGGTCCGTCCCACACGCCACACATGCTTTCATTTTCAGACCCACGTACCCACGTACCCACGCCGCAACATGCACGCACCCAGAAAAGCCTGCCTGACTACGCGCCCACGCACACATGCTCTCCAGAGACCAACTGTTCACCATCACTCAGAACCCCCCCCCCCCTTCCAAAACAGCCTGAGATATCGCACTCGGCATTCCCGCCTATCTACAGCGCCGAACTCACATTCCGAGCACTTGGGTAATATTAGGGTTTGGCAGCGTGCAAACACGGCATCCGCAGAATGCTCGGAATGTAATATAGCTCACCTCCCCAAAGTTGCTTTTTTAATGCAGAACTTCCACAGACACAAGCACCTGCTGGGTTGCTAAGGAACAAGCCCATTCGGAATTACGGCGACATTTCCGAGTAGCACCATCTGGCACGACGTCCTTGGCCCGTGCCGCTCGTGCGCTCCTGGTCTTTGCGAAGGAAGGAAACAGGCAAATAAACGGACGAAAAAAAAAGGGAAGAAGACTCGCCCGTTGGCCGCAGCCACGCATCCGTACCAGCGCAGGACGCAAAGTGCACTGAGCCAATTCGATTTGTGTCCATTACAGTCCACGCGGGTACCGGTAATGCTGAGCCATCCCCCGATTAACTACCGTACACAGACAAACACCAGCAAGGATGGGGCCTGACAGCATCGATCTGGCCAAATGGCCATTTGCCACTACGCCATTTGTAAGCATCATAATAACGATACCTGTATATACATACAATGTATTTATAAAAATAAACAAGTAATTGATGAATATTCAGTGGTTTATATGCTCTTACAGTAAAAAAAATGAGGCCTGAAGTCTGACATTATGGAGGCCTGTTTTTATATTATTCCAATTAATTATAATGATGTTAATTCATGTCTTGGCAGTAGTCAATGTTCATTTCTGCTTTAAGGTACCAGGTTAGCAAAATTTCTAAATGGTTAACGGTTGAGAATATTCATTCATGATTTACAAAAGTAATCAAATATAATTGGTTACAGTACTTTTAACCAGTCCCCTGATCCCTCCATCCGGCCACTTTTCAGAAAAAGGCTGAGTCGGGGCCATCGCCCGGGTAGGGTTTCCCGCCACTTCCTCTGAATGGCCTTTTTTCCCATTCTGAGAAGATCATCGGCGTCTCTCCTCCCTCCATTACAGACGTGTACAACACCCGCTGCATCAGGAAAAGCCACCGGCACTGTGGTGGACTCTACACACCCCTCACGTGCACTCTTCCCCCTCCTACCCTCCGGGAAAAAGGCACCGAAGCATCCGGGCCCTCAGTACCAGACTCTGGAACAGCTTCATCCCACAGGCCATCGGACTCCTGAACACTCAGGAACTTTCCACTCTGGACTGACACACACACCCTACTTCTTATGTTCAGAGCACATCTCTATTACATTAACACGTTGTTACTCTGCACCGTAATGACCAATTTCACCGTTTTTTTAAGTGCTGTCTGTTTTCTTTGTTGTCTACACGCTTTTCACGTCCCAGCTCTTTTTGCACATTCCTGCACATCGTGCACTTGTTTGTCATGTCTTGTGTGTCCTGTTTGAAATATCCAACTTATCTACGCGATGTTGTCCGGGTATGTCCTGTTTGTCCTGTTCATTGTACAGAAACGTTTTACTTTTCTCCTATAGAGATACTGCACAGTATTTCAGCTTTAGCTTTAGTTAGAATAGTTTAGTGACAATATACACGGTATACTGTCCTACTGACAATAAACCGATCTTGAATGTTGTCGATGTCGCACACGTGCACTTTATGTCAGTAATTAGCGTTGTCTAAACGTTACATGTAGCACCAGGTTCCGGAGAAACCTATTTTCACTATTTACTGTATGCTAACTTACGTAGCTCAAATGACAATAAAGCTCAACTTGAACTTGAGGCGTATGAACACAGCCCGGCCGCAGGAAACGGCCATGGCCTCGCAACAAGCGAGCTCATCCAGTCTCGCATGAGAAACGCTGGGCCGAGATGTTCAGAGAGCAGCCATTTCATAAAACAGGGTCGAGCTTGTGCGTTATCCATCTTAATCAGGTCAACCTGGTATCCTAGCGGGTAACACACTCGCCTATGAACCAGAAGACCCAAGTTCAAATCCCACTTACTACCATCGTGTCCCTGAGTGAGACACTTAACCCTAAGTTGCTCCAGGGGGGGACTGTCCCTGTTACTACTGATTGTAAGTCGCTCTGGATAAGGGCGTCTGGTAAATGCCATAAATGTAAAGGTAAATGCTTCAAAAAAGGGCTTTTAAGCAACAACAGCAGTGTTCTCCTCAACTTTTGACAAATGCGCCGCTGGCGACCAGGCCGCCGGATCCAAAGGCTGCTCTATCTCTGGCGGGTCATTATGTATTGTTTTACTCTGTCCGAGATGGAGGATGGATTGGGGGGGGAAAAACCGAGAGAAAAAAGGGGTTTTGTGATATATGGGTAACAGATGTGTGGGAATCAGCAAACAGAAATCCCACGGCGCGTTGCTCCACGGCATTTCCCTGTAATTGCGGCGTTTTACTGTTCACGCCCGCCAGAGCAGCGAAGTCGAGGCAGATATGGCTTCAGATGTACCCCTCGGTTTGGAAAATATCTCAAATGTACCATGGTTGAGAATCGTAAACAGGGGCACGATGTGCCGAACATCTATATGTTTTTGAGGCATTCAGGCCGGGGCCAAATCACGCCTGTCCGTGGGGGACCGGCACCCCGTCTGCCATCCACAGACACCCGCCGCCCCTCTCCTCGCCTGGAATATTACGGCATCGCCATACTACAACCCGACTGCGAACAGACACAAACGGGGCAGCTTTATACAGGCAGACACAGGTGAACACAGGCAGACAAACCGGAAACAGAATAACACAGGACCGACTCGAAACTCGGGTCCGAACCCTGGATGCGCAGTAGCCACTTCCCGACCGGAGCCTTTGTCGCCTTACGCCATGCCATGTGACGTCCATGCTTCTTTCCATCATCTTGTGTCCTGACACCTAAATGGCTGTAGTGCGTTTGCGACTCGATTATATATTTAGCAAACTAGATAGCTGGTTGCGGCCAACGTGGTGCCTTTCAACGAGTCTTTGCCTCAATCAGGGATTTTGTTTTGGCGACTTCATAGTTGGCAGTCAGTCATGGTTCTTTTTCAGTTACTTATTACTCATTTTTGCGTAGGAAAGGCTGACGAATTCTAAGTGTTTTGTTTGAATTGATTAAATGACCCTAAGAACCTGAGAGATGGTGTGGTATTTGTCACTCAGTCCTCTACTGAGACTTCATGACACAAACCAGATGCCTGACGGTGACTAATGAGCCAATCAGCCCTCTGTCTCTGCTCGGGGAATGTCATGCATCCCAGAGAATGGGGTTCATTATGACCTCACTTCCAAAAGGAACTCTGGAAAACTTTTGGCCTTTCCACTCTTTTGGAGACTCAGCGGACACGACGGTCGCCCGGAACACGGACCAATGCCCCAGCGGCCATCGCGGGAGTCGTCTCTGCGCAGAGACCAAGCCAGATTGGGGAGGCGTGACAACCCCGAAGGTCCCTCCGGTTTTCTGATGCCGGCATGTGGCCGGATAAGAGGCACTTCTTCATATCAGGAGCCCGGCCCCCTGAAGGCTGATAGCACTGTGGGAAAACCCAAAGAGGGGAATTCGGAAGTTGAAGGCCACATTCCTGCTTGGTGACCGAGTCTATTAATTGACAGCCAATCAGAAAGGCCTTCTTACTTTCTCAGATGAGCAAATGCCATTGTCCGTGGTCGCTGCTGAGAAACTTAAAACAACGTCGGAAGGAGCCGGGACCGTGGATAACAAAAAAAAACGTATTGACAGTGTTTTAAATCTTTTCGTTTTCCGTACAGTTCTTTATCAGCCTCAGAGGGGTCACCCTCCTCTCTTTCCACAAATTGTCACTCAAGTTACTCGGGATAATCCACAGATCTCGTTCCTGATAGGAACTTTTAACTTTCAGTAGCAGCGGCGAGTGATATTAGGCCCAGGTTTTCTGGCACGGGAGCGGCCAAAGCCGCCATTCGGTAGAACGTGAAACCGTATCTCCGAGGCCAACAGCAGTCCAGATGGATGAACTGCGCCACGAGCCAGAGGGAAATAATCCGACTGAAATCTGCCGAACAGCCTCCAGAAAGGTGAAATCGCCGCCACAGCGTCCAACGCGGACACGCACACTCAGCTTTTACGCTGTCCCGATCACCGCGTCCTCCAGATTACCCAGATCTGTCTCGGAGTTTTAAAGCCCCTGCCGGTCGCCGGCCGGGCGGAATTGAATGCATCCCCTCTGGATTGGAATGACGTGCGGCGAGGTCTGGCTCTCATTATCCTCCCACTCCGAACGCGAGGGTGCCTCGCCCGCTTTCCCTCTCCCGCACCCACTCCATCACTCCAACCCCCCCCTCCTTCCCGGGAGCAGAGGGGCGTGGCAGCCTGGCCTTTCGGGTGGGATCATTAATAAGACTCTAAACGGAGCCGCCTGGTTTTGGTGAGAATGAAATATAGACGAAGAAGAAAGCAGGAGGAAGAAAAGGGACTTGAGGTTGATAATTACTAAAGACTTCAGAATTCATGCCACTGCACTCGCATCACTGTTCACGTGTAATGGGGCTGTGCGATACGGCACAAAATTCATATTGCGATATAAGTTTGACCATAGACGGTATATATTGCAGTATATAATTTTGCAGTATATAAAACGTTTTTGAATGGGTAACGTGTCCACATCAAAGGGACTGCAGCAGGAAGTTGCACGCTAAACTTTTTACGGATCCATCAACGTATACCAGATAAAAAAAACAATATCTGGCCAATTCTACTGAAAGTCGCACCCACAAGGCCAGGGAAGTACCGTTTGTATGATATCAAATTTCTGGATTTTCTGGATTCAGCTGTAGAGACCGGCAAATTACTGTCATATTGAAAGCTTATTAGATTAAAGATTACTAATCATTTTTAATGATATTTAAGGACTTTTTTTTCTTAAACCCGAATTTCTGACTTTTTAAGGATCTGTGGAAACCCTGCCGTAGGCGTGGTTCCTCGCAGGTGATCAAAATCTCTCCCGTCAGCCAAATTCATATCGCATACTATTTATACTGAGCAGCCCTGATGTTTAATGCGTAAAAAATATTTTACTTTTACCGTACTTGATGTGTTAATGATTTTCGCTTAATTAATAGTGGCTAATGGCAATGCCAGCTGAAATGAAATATCTTCCGCATTCAGGCTCTCCTGTATATTCCACATCATTCATTATGTGACATGAATGACCTGAGAGTTTGCATTAAATAGCTGAAAATGTCCCGGAGTGGTGCTGAAAGAAGTGATGAATGCTGATCGAGCAGCCGAGAGCGATCCCTTCGATGGCCAGGATGCTGCACATAAGCTCTCGTCATCATAATATCACGTACGCAGGAGCGTTGGTGATGTTATCGTTTGGTCGTTCCCCGTCTGGGCACATTTTGCTGTGTAGTTCCACTGGAGTTGCTTGAAATCAGTCACTGTGCCAGTTCCAGCCAACTGAGACATGTTGCAAAGAATGAGGGTCACCACTTCCTGCTCACCAAGGGTGATGGTTAAATGCAGAGGACACATTTTACCGTGTGCACCGTGTGCTGTGCTGCTCTGTATCACAATGACAGTCACATCCACTTAATAGACAGGGAGGTTAATAATCGACGGGAAGAACTGCCTGAGCTGCCAACCTCCTCGCAGCTCTCGGCCCCCTCAACACAGACAGAGATCTGATATAGCACAGCTAGCTATAATCTGGATTACGGAATGACCTCGAAAATGTCCAGCAGCCCAGGCAAATTCCCAACAGGTCCTCATGAGCCACATTCATCACATTCACAATCCATCTGGTCTTACAATCATCAAGGTCAGGATTCTATATCATAATTTCACCCTACAGAGTTATTATCAAATGAGGGCTGGTAGTAGCCTAGTGGGGTAACACACTCGCCTATGGACCAGAAGACCCAGGTTCAAATCCCACTTACTACCATTGTGTCCCTGAGCAAGACACCTCCAGGGGAGACTGTCCCAGTAACTACTGATTGTAAGTCGCTCTGGATAAGGGCGTCAGGTAAATGCTGTAAATGTAAATGAGGGGCTTACGCACTGTTAGTAGGTGACACTCTTCAATTATTAATATCAGCATTGGCTGGGAGGTAGAAACCTCCTGGAAACGTATCTGGTCGTGTATGTATCACATTTTTTCCTATAATGGACGACTATTTCCGGTGTGCAGATATTCGTGCCGGCCATCTGAAACAATAAGCCTCGCCGACGGGTTTTACTGGGAAGAAAACTGGGCGGCTCCCTCCACCATCGACGAGGTCACCGCTCTGGGTGAAGAGCCCCGGCCCAGGCAGCGAGCTGGAGCGTGCTCCTCACACATCTGGCACGCATGCTCGTATTTTCCTTTCTGGACAGTGCAGGCAGATGTCTGATAGCAGCCAGGATCATCTACGGCCGCGGAGTACGCCCCCCCTCGCATTCTTCAGGGTCTACGGTTGCGATGGAACCGTGGAAAAGGCCCGTTTGTCAACACGTAGGAGTTGAGGCAGGATTTGAAATAAGCCAGAGATGGAGTCTCTCCCCGGACGGCATACCCGTAATCAGAAGGTTGCCGGTTCGAATCCCGGTCTGCCAAGGTGCCACTGAGGTGCCACCGAGCAAAGCACCGTCCCCACACACTGCTCCCCGGGCGCCGGTCATGGCTGCCCACTGCTCACTAAGGGTGATGGCTAAATGCAGAGGACAAATTTCACCGTGTGCACCGTGTGCTGTGCTGCTGTGTATCACATGTGGCAATCACTTTACTTCACTTTACAGACTCCGCCTACCCCGCCGCTCCGCCGCTCATCAGGAGCAGCGTAAACCCCCACCGTGCAGTAACTCACAGGCCGAATCTCCCGGGGCGGTGACGTCTGTGGGCGGGACGAGGGGTTACGCTCAAGGTCACAGCTGTGCTCCCCCGAGACTCGAGTTCGGTTGGAATCCGGCCGGAATCTGCGAGCGATCTGGCCGCTACAGCCGGAGAGAACAGGGGAGGGGGGTGGGAAGGCGTATAACTCATGCTTATGGAAACATTATGGAAAGAAGGAACGCCCCGCCGAGCCGCAGCATGGCGCCAGAGGTGGACCGGGAGCTGGAAGACGTCACCCAGCAGTGCCACATGTTGCTACGTTAAAAGGAAAGTGACAGGGAGGGAAATGGGATTAAAAAGAGCGCAAAACGACCAGCAATAGGGTGGCCCTCTCTTCCGCTAGTTCAGAAGCCAGAGAACTAGCTCCGTCTGTCCGTCAAAACCACTTCAATGTCTCAACAGAGCGTTGGACGCGTCTGAATGTGGACAATTTCTGGCTGGATGCCTCTTTGAATAAACTGCACAGCAATAACACACTTTTTTTAATAGTAAAAGTAAAACACTGCAGCACAGCACACGTTGACACAAGGAAACGTGTCCTCTGCTTTTAACCATCACCCTTGGTGAGCAGTGGGCAGCCATGACAGGCACCCGGGTGGGCAGTGTGTGGGGACGCCGCTTTGCAACCTTCTGATTTCGGGGCCACTTCCTTAACTGCTGGGCCTCAACTGTCCCTCAGCGGGAGGACAGAGTGTCCAGGGACATGTCTCTGATGCTTTAATACTGCGGAATAACTAGCGCCTTCAGTCTTAAAAGACACCACGTCCGCTGGAAGCTCTTCAAACGTCTCAGATGTCCCCTGAGGAAAAAGAACGCAGGAGCCGGAGGAGGAGCTCCCCCCCCCCGCGCAAATGCTCGGGCGCCATCAGTTCTCAGCCTCCGGACCCAAAAATAAGGGCACGAATTCCTCGCCGGCACTGGGGCGGGGCAGCTGTGGAAACGCGGCCGCTCGCCCGTCCCGTTAGCGGGGAGGTGGAGGGAGAACTCAGCGAGCCGGGCGAGATCCCACCTCGTCCCCACCCGGCGCACTGCACCATAAGGCCATGTGGTCCGTCACCTGTCGCCCCGCGGTGACAGCTGGCCCTCCGCGACTAATAAACAAGACGTGCCACCGTAACGCAGGACCGGCTCGGTGGACGGGGGGGGTGGGGGGGGGGGAGGTCCCGCTGACGCGCCGTGATTCCCGTAATCACTCTGTTACTTGATGCCGCCGTGGGCGTAGCCATTATTGGAAAAGCTCTCAAGCATCCTCTCAGGGCCTCCTGATGCAGTGTGGGTGGAGCAACAGAGAGGACGCGCCCGACGAGAAAAAACAAAGGCACTTGATTTTTAAAAAAAAATCTTAGCATACAACAACCACGCGGTCTCAGGAGCACGTACCGTGGTCGGCAAGGTGACCCCTCCCACACACAAACGGAGCCAGACAAAGGGGCCGATCCCGTCCAGCAACAAAACACTCATCGGGAAAAAGCGCCGGAGCGCCAAGGCTGTTAAATGTCGGGGCGGCACGAACAACTCCGCCAGCTTCAGTAAAAACAACCAAACGCATCGACAGGGGTGGTAGTGGCCTAGTGGGTAACACACTCGCCTACGAACCAGGAGTTCCAGGTTCGAACCCCGCCTACTACCATCGTGTCCCTGAGCAAGACACTTAACCCTGAGTGTCTCCAGGAGGGGACTGTCCCTGTAACTACTGATCGTAAGTCGTTCAGGATAAGGGTGTCTGGTAAATGCCGTAAATGCATCGTCGTCGGCCGTAATTGCCGTGGAGTGTGCGATTTTAAAATGTTGGGGTGACCTAAACTAATGGGTGAATGAGGCGGCCTCTAAGTAGCACGTGCCGGAGCGAAAGCAGGGGCGGGGTGGGGGGCATCTGCTCTGCATTTTTTTACACCTTCGCCACTGCTCAGCCCTGCCTGTAAAGGCCCAACGGAGGCCGACGTGTGAGGCGGCGGGACCTCCCGCCCCGGCCACTCCTCGTCTCCGTCTGATGGTCGGACAAAGCACAAGGCCTGGCACCGGCGCGGAGCGCGCCGACCGGGGCCGCTCAAGGCCATAGTGTCCCGCGGGGAGGCGGCTGTCCAAAACGAACCCCGCACCAGTCGTTTTGTGCCATTTATCAGATGCCAGAGCTCTTTTCCAGAGACACTTACTGTCAGTAGTTACAGGGACAGTCGGAGTTAAGGGTCTTGCTCAGGGACACGTCGGTAGTACGCGGGTTTCGAACCTGTGACTGTGTGGTCTTCTGGTTATTACAGTAGGGCTACTAGCGCCCATTATAAATGATCAAGCGATAAAGAGCGATCAGGGTAGATTTCCACACCTCCTGGCCGTCTGGCGCTTTAAAGGAATGGAAATTCTCCCGAAATTCCTTCTCCCCGGGGTGTCCTGTTGTCCCGGGGACCCATCAGGGGGGGACATTCCCACCTTTTAACAGTCCGCAAGGCTGGTGTCGCTTCTTTTATCTCCTCACACCCTCACACACACACAGACACACACACACAGTCCCTGTTGCTGCGTTACATCACCCCGGAACGCGGGACGCAGAGCACGTAATCCCACGCGAGATTAATGCCCGGAGGAAGGCCGCGGACCGCAGTCGAGTCCGCATCATCACGCTCGCGTGTAATAAAATAATATTTCATTACCAGAAAAAAAAATCAAAAATAAAAAAAAGACCCTGACGCGCCAGTAATGGCAATAAGTGTTTGACGCGCACAGGGCGTGATGGACATATTACGCGTTATAACGACGCGTCGAAACGCACCGCGTCGCCGTGGAAAAAAACGATTTTACCGAGGAGCGTGGAAAAACGACCCCCATCTCCACGGCGGGGAGCGGTGCGCGTATCCGCGGGGCCACGCCTGTTCGCATCCGCGCCGCCGCACCGTTATCCGCGCTGCGCGCGTTAAAACGCGCCGAACGCGTCCGCGTCGCGTCGAGTCGTTAATTCCATCGCGACAAGGACCCGGGCCGCACTTCGCACTTACCGATCGAAGGGAGGGTAGCGAACTTCACCGCCGCAACACGCGAGACGCTGGCCGGGCTGGGAGTGGACTGGCGGGATCCGCACTGCCTGCTCCCTCTCGACGCCGGTGGGGGCGGAGCCACGCCGGCCTCGAACCCGGACGACGACGCCCGATCACGATCGTGGAAATGTACGATATAGTCAAACGTTTCATGCGGCAGTCGGGGTTCCAGGTCTCGACCCACCAGGATCCACTTCTCTCTCCCCTCCTGCCCTCTTCATGCATAGTGCATGGCAGGTCATCCATAATGCATTGCTGTAATACACAGGGGGTTGGTGTGGTCCTTCCTGCCGGGCCCAGGCCTGACAGGACAGGACAGGAGAATTTTCATTTTGGTTTCATTTGTAACGTGTACGTTACACTTAGTGGAGATTTGCAACTCGTTCCGTGTCCATGGGCAACAGAACGCTGTATTAGGATGTAGAATACAGAGAATCAAAGAGTAAGGCACGCCGCAAAGCCCGGTCCACTGTATTGATCAGTGGGATGCTGTCCAGCCAGCACGTGACCGACCTCGAACGTTGGATTGCGGGCGAAATAATGCCGGTGGTAAAAAAAAACAAAAAAACATTTACCACAAAGTCACAGGTTCAAACCCCACTTATCACTGTTGTGTCTGATACGTGCCATAAATGAACAGTGTCTGGACTGGGGTTTCAATTGGATGGAGTGGATCTGTTTGATGTTCTCTCTGTCTATAAGGCAATTGCATTTTTATTGACGAAAAAAAAGACACAAATTATCATACAATTTTCAATGGTAGTGTATTGAAATTAATAATAATAATTATTAGTAGTAGTATTAGTAGCGTTAGTAGTATTAAACACCGTGTTACATTCCTGTGTATGGTATGTGGTGTTTGTTTGTCCTCTGGTCCGAGAGGGCGGGTCCACCAAATGAATGGCTCCACCCCGTTGCGGTCATTGGCTGCTGTTTTGGGCTCCATTTCCAGTGTTCGGGGTGCAACAGGGGTCTGGGGTCAGCGTGTGGTTGGTTGTGTCCAGTGTGCTGTGTGTTGGTCTCCTGGTCTTGTCTGTTATGTCCCCTCCATGTCAAGATATTGCCGGATAGTCTTTTCCCTCTCCACGTTTGTTTGTCGACCCGCAGTCCCGATAGAAAAGTGTCCGTGTCCCCACCCTAGACAGTGACGTGACACAATTAATATTTTAAAACCTGGTTTTGGATTTCTTAGAACAGTGATTCACTCTGGATCATGATGTTGATTCGGCCATGACGGAAATGCTGAGATGCCATCTGGGCCGGATCAGGGAAGTGGAAGTCCGGATCTGACTTTCAATGCCACTTTATAACCATGTGAGCAGAGGAGGTGCCGTTTGTGGTATGGCGATACAGACATAGGACAGAAGGGCCTCGTCCCTGGGACTGAACGTAAGTCGCCCTGGGACGCTGGGATTCTGCCTAGCTCTTCTGGCTTAGCTTCAGTCCGCACATGGGAGCCGGCTCTCCGGGGAACGGGCGTACTGCAGCTGTGGGCTCCATGCCATGGCAAGCCCATTTCCTGAATGTATGGGTGCAGAAGAACCCCACACAGTGCCATGCGGTACAGTACGCTCGGTATACGCTGCTGTAAAAGGGGTCTCGGGTAGGGCACATTCATGGAGTGTTCCCACCATATATATTGCCCAGCGGAAAGGGGCCTAAAGACAGTCGATACTGACACTGTAAATCTAAAGCACTTTCAAAAGCACTATATGATCGCCTACGGTGCACTGCCAGGTAAGACCTTTCCGAAGTGCTCTTCTGTGCCCGGGGACGGGGTTTAATTGGCGGACCACTGAGTGGAAGACGCTGGCAGCAGTCTGGAGTTCTCGGAGCCGGCGTTCTTCAGAGGAGCTCGCCACGCGCGCGAGGGCGGAAACTTTTTTTTTTATCTTGCGTCAGTCTTAAAGTGAATTTGCAGTTGCTAAGTGAACCGCAGAGAACGTCTTACACGACCTGATGTTCTCGATGTATGCTGATGAGCAGAAGACATGCTCTCAGTCAAAAGCTGGGAAAGATGGGAAACCGAACATCTAACCCTTTACTGTTGAGTAAAGACAGCAATACTGTATTTAATCATTAATGAACACAGGATATGGTGAATAATATAAGGGATGATGTGTGCCGGGCAGAAGCGAACTCACCTATTCCTGATGCTGGTTTTTCTGTTCCCCCCGTCCTTCGGCCTGATGGCCCGGGGTGACAGTGGTGGCTACACGTCTGTCCGGGGCGCTGACCCGCCAGTTAACCTAAGACAGGCCTTTCAGTCTTTTTAATGCTTTATTTCATGTCATTGTTTACAACTACGTGTCCAGCGGTGAGAACCATATGGGCGCAAGGGACATTTTGCCAACTTTGCAAGAGTGCAAAAACAAAAAAATGACCATATGGGCCAGTAGTGGCCTAGTGGGACCCGTAATCGGAAGGTTCGCTTGAGCAAAGTACCGTCCCTACACACTGTTGTGGGTGCCTGTCATGGCTGCCCACTGCTCCCTCAGGGAATAAGGACACATTTCACTGTGTGCACTGGGTACTGTGCTGTGGTGTGTCCCATGTGACAATTAATCACTTTCAGATAGATAAGAAAAACAATTATTAAAGATAAGAAAAATGACAAAAAATGCATTAATATGCCAGCATTGCCATTGCCAGTGGTGGCCTAGCGGGGGCGGTGGTGGTCTAGCGGTTCAGGAAACGGCCCCGTAATCAGAATGTTGCTGGTTCAAATCCCGATCCGCCAAGGTGCCACTGAGCAAAGCACTGTCCCCACACACTGCTCCCCGGGCGCCTGTCATGGCTGCCCACTGCTCACTCAGGGTGATGGGTTAAATGCAGAGGACAAATTTCACTGTGTGCACCATGTGCAGTGTATCACATATGACAATCGCTTCACTTTTTTTTTTTTTTAAAGAGCATCCAAAATGTCACTTATTTGGTACTAGCAACTACACACCTGCTCGTCCTTCGTGGCTTTGGGTTCTATGTGAGAGATGGGCTCGTTTAAGAACCTGGCGTTGGTCCGAATGAACCTGACATTGTGCGGCTGAGGGTGGTTGTGCGTCTTGAGCCTCTCGCACTCTGCTGCGTCTCTCGATGGATACCTGTGGTCCTTGTAGTACTTTTCCGCGTCCATTCTTTCTGGGAGGTTCTCGTTAAATATCCTGTAGGTGTTCGAACTTCGACAGAAAGGGGGCAAAAGACGAGTTTAGGTGGACATCCGTGACCCAGCCTGTGGCAGCGAGAAGGGAAATACCTACAAGAAGGCCTCGTGGACTTTTTTCCTCCGCGGTAAATTCATTTCAGCGGCCTGGTGCATGTTGTCCTCGGAGTTCGGCTGCGAGCGGCCAACTACTTACCCATGGCGCCTGTTGCTAGGCAACGTTAGCTTCCACTCGCTAGGCAACGATAGCGCTTACAGCTGCGAAACAAAGACACTAGCCTATTGAAGAAGGCAGAAAGGCCGGTCTGTTACTGTAGTCTGGTAAGTTTGAAGTCGAGCATTTCCGTTTTAGATAACAGCCGAGCTAATTCTCTGCTTTTGTTGCTATTGAAAGGCACAACATGCCAGTCTGCGCCCTTTTAGCTATGCCAGGTAGTCCATGAATTTGCCAAGAGCACAAATCTTCTGAGAATATTTCGCAGGAAAACAAGCTGACCTCCTGTCATCCTGCCAGAGTTGCTTTTATTGCATTTTTTTCAACCACTTTACTCCTCATTATTTAGCAAGGGCTTTTGCTATAGTTAAGACATATGTTATAGATTATGCTATATGGAGATTTATTGATTTCTAATAATTTAATGAGTTTGTTAATTAAAATTTACACGTAGAGATATCAAAGCCAGAGATATACATAGTAAACAGCATGGACAGCATATATACATAATGGACAGTACAGTTAAAGGTTATGCCTGTTGCCATACTGGGCAACACCATAATGTTCAGATGGAGGCCACGCCCTCGGCCATCTTAGATGCACCCTGTCCTCTGGGCAGCCTTAACATCCCAAATCATACTTGCCTTGAGAGAGAGTCCAGCTGGAGGACAGACCCACACAAGCCTCTGATCCAATTATTTCTGTCTCTGGCACAGCTCTGAGTCATACAGAGATTAAACGAGACTCTTACTGAACTGGCTTGTCCATTAAACTCATTCAGTCATTAAACAAAGTTACGGAGAAAACCGTATCCGAACCATTAACTCATATTTTCTGGCAAAACATAAATATTGTCTGAATGTCATATTAGCTTGCCGTGAGTATTCGAACCCGCAGGTTTCAAAACATCAAGCGCACGTGACCTTGGGACTCCAGAATGCTTTTTATGACAGAAGGATGGAATTCTAAAAAAACCAAAAACAAAAAAAGCAGCCAGCCCCTGGCCTCGCACCCCTCCCCCCAGTGCTTTACTCCTCATCCGGGTGGCAGGCCTGCCCTCCGTAATCTCACCACCGTCGGCTAAGAGGATTCCGGCCTGCCCACCAGCCCATATGCAGCGAAAAAGCATGCTGGGAGAAAAAAAAAAAGCGACGCAAAACAGGTGCATTGTGGGTAATGTTGTACATTGAACTTGTTTATAAACAACAACAAAGATGGCCACCTTTGATGCCTACCACGGTAAGGGAGCTTCACACAGCTTGATAAATCTTGCCATGGAAACAGAGCCACATGCATTCTGGGGGGCCACTGTGATTGGCTGATTTTTTCACCAGGCTTAGTGTGACTTCAGAGGGCCCAGCCTATAGCTATATAGCTATAGCTATAGCTGTCCCCTTTCTTGCATGACTCAAGATTTTTGTGTTGCATATCTTTCCATCGTCACTCTGATTAACAAAAGAAAATCACACAGCCGAACACATAATGACAATATTCGCAATTTTATTGTATATTAAAAATTCAATTTGGCAATGTTTTCTCTAATTGTGCAGTAAGATTGTGTATCATTTAAAAGTAATGGAGTCCATAACACTATTAATGGATTAATACAATAATATTTAAAAAAAAAAAAAACATTATTTAGATGCTTTTATGCATTCTTGATTTCAAAAGCGCATATTTTGCATGTTATGTTCATGTTAGTAAAGGTTATTAAACACCAAAATGATATGCCTCAATCTGAACTTATTACAAAACTAATGGCGAGTGCTGAAGCCTCGGATCTCCGGCTTTGAAATCTCTTTTTCATTGGTGAACTCGGCCCGGTCGATGCGAGAGGTGGGACTGCCCACTTTGCTCAGCCAGTTCTTCCTAAACAAAGAGATGTATGTAAAGTCAGTCAGTCCCCAAACTTCCATGAAGCTACGTGCCTTCAATTAAAGGCAAAAACGCACAAAACTGCGTATTCTTAAATGAATTGTTTTCGAAGGCTTAGGCCTTCACAAGCCCGGCGTCTAAATTCAATTGTAGACAAATCTAATCCGTAGGCCGACAAAATGACCCACGCGGTGCTGGGATCAATCACACATGTGAGGGCAGAGGGAACGAGATTAGTGAAGAGCCGGACTCCCGTCTTCCTTCCTGTCATACTTGGGCTCTTCTGATGACCCCTAAATGAATTAGCCCTGAAGAGCAGGAAGGAGCCGGCGCTCGTGCTCCTGTCTGTCTGTCCGGGCGCGTGTACAACTGCAGTCTTCAGCATTCAGACCTGGTCTCCGTCGAAACGGAGCTGAGTGACGGACAAAAATTCCAGCGATTAGCGTGCCCATCGATGACCAAAGAGTAGTTGTTGGGGGAAGGAAGGACCAGAGGGTGTTATCAGAACATCGGCGTTGGGTTGCAGTTGGAGGAATGACATGACATCATTGGGGAGTGTGCTCAGTGTAGAGGAAACCCCACCCACGAAAGCAAAAACTATGAAAATACCCATGAACGTCTGACCAATGAGAGGACAGAACAACAGGGCAGAGAGCCAATCGTACGTCTGAACACCTGCGCACACACATCTGGACAAATTCATATTGTAACGTTGAGGAATTATGCATGGTTCCCTGCCAAGCTTTACTTAGGGGCGCTAGTTGTAGCGTTACCCACCGTCATGAAGAAGACACGTTGCCTTAATGGACTTTGGGGGAAATGTGTGTCGGGGGTTCAGTGCATCTACGGTCCAAATAGATATGTATTTGTTCCATTTGGGCGGGCCGTCCACTCCTTCTGACCCCCGTCTCTGCAATAAGATTCTATGTGACATGCACAGCACACACCCCAACACATCTGTTGTTCCACACAATTGCATCATCCAAGCGAACCCCGACGACCCCGCTGGACGGGCGTGAGATCGAACTCCCCTCCACACGAAAAAGCACGTCCCGTCTGGCTGTCCCACTTCCTCTCCCGCCCTGTCACCGCGCGGACCCAGCCAAGCTCTGGCCGGTCCTCATTGTGATCGGGAGGAAGGGGACGCTCTGCGGTTCCTGGACGCGAGGAAGCCTGATAAGGCCGAGGGGCGGCGATAGGAAGCCGTTGTCCCGGCTTGTTGGTTTTATGGGGCCGAAGCCACGGCCAACGAGCTTCACGCGCCGGCTGTTCCAGACTTTCTTTTTCAATCCCACCCGCGCCGGAGGAGAGGGCTGACGGGCCTGTCACATGTCATCGGGCAAATTTACACGTCCTTTGTGCGGAGGGGAGAAAGGAGGACAGGGGAAGGGGGGAAAAGCGAGGAGAAGAATATTCCCACCCTTCCTTGCGCCGTCTCTTTAAATATTTAATGCGCAAACACATTTCCCATCACTCCTGCGCCCCGTGCTAGTGAGGGGGGCGGGGACGAGAGCGCTCTAAAAGCCGTAGCCTGGCGATCAGACGTGCACTCCATTGATCCCACACACACGCCCCGACGTGGCGTAGGCCTGCAAATCCGCCCGATCTGGACACTAGTGGACGGAAGTTCGAAGTCAGGGCGGCCTTGTGTTCCCACACAGCGCTGGAACCGATGAAATTCGCTCCTAACGTGAATAATGGCGGGGAAAATTGGATTCGTACGCAGCGCTAACGCGCCGATAAGCTCGGTGGGAGATGATGCTCTCCAGCTGTCTGTGTTGGGTGGAGCCCTCTTTCTCCGGAGCGTCTGGTTCGCGTTTGAGTGATGTCACCAGCGTGGCCCCGCCAAACCCCGGCCTCTCGTCACCCCGTCCCACCCCGAGTGACATCATCAGCAGCTCACCCTCCCTGTACTGCCCCACATCTGTCTTTCTTTCCCCAGACGCCCTCCACCATCTTTCTGGGACGAGGTCTGCTTTGATTGCAGGAGATCCTTTGTGCGATTTACTTGATGTTTTGATGAAGCCTGTTGGGGAAAATCCTGCGCCGCAGCTACGATGGCGCGTGCACACGCGGCCGAAGGGCTTAAATCGACCATTTAGCATCTCACATCCTGAGTGTTTTACGGATCAATCCTGCAATTTGCTCCTTGCACACTGCGTACACTGAGCTGCAAACCATTTGAACGGCCTGAACCACTTAGCCCTCGGAATATTATATCATCATAGTCCATATCGGCCGGTGTGGTTCTGCAGAGAGAGGGGGGAAAAGGAAAAAAAACAAAACAACTGTTCTAGAGAGTTCCACAGAGACAAGGGCATCAGAAGGAAAATGGTGACATCTGGTGTTGGAACTCAGAACATCCAAATTCAAATTCCTCACAAAATATTAATATATCTTCTCAAAGGCATTTAGTAGGTGCATATATTGAGGTGTATGTAGTTATGTTATGTAGTTTAAGAAGCAAAGACCTAAAAAAAAAGCGTGGACAAATGAATAAAAAAATGCGTTCGCTTACATCTCTCGGACCTTCTCTGGGGAACCCTGCACCTGTCCCACCACCGTTCCTTGCCTGGTGTTCTTCACCCAGCCGCTCAGGCCGAGTTTCCTGCCCTCGTCCTCAGTGTACTGCACAGAACAGGCCGAACACAGATTGCATTTGTCTTTTTTTTTTTTTTACATTTAAAGCATTTATTATTTTTTTACGTGCATGCAATTTGCTCCCTCACCATTCTGAAGCAGACTCCTGCAACGGGAGAAAAAAATGCACCTCAGTACTAGTTTCTATAGATTATTAATCTCGACTGTAATTTGAAAGAATAATTTGAAAGAATAATTAATTTTTTTTCCCACTAGTACATTTTTCCATAGACCAACGTGTTAAACCTTCCTTATCTCCCCACATACACACGTTAAACCAATGTTTAAATGAATTATTACAGGTTTCTGTTCATTTTCAGAAACAGGCCGCCCTGCGGCTATTTTCGGAGGCGGGGCCTGCTCGTCCACGCAGGCGGATACCCACCCTGAACATCGCCGAATATCTCGAAATCCACGGACGCGACTTTCGCACCGTCGGCGTCGGCGGACATTGCGAGCAGGACGAGGAGAAGCGCGACGGGAGAGAGGCGTGCGGCGGCCGGGCTGCGGGCCGACACGGACCGAGACGGCATACAGACGGGCCGGGCCTTGCGCATGCGCACTGCGCGGCGAGACCTGCGCCATTCAGCGGGCCATAAACGGAGGTTTATTAGAACGGGGGGAGGGATGATCAGCAGAGGGATCAGCTAAATCATACATTTAGTCGTAGATATTAGCAATTGTTTTGTTTAAATGTTTTTAAAAAATGTTAAATTGTTTAAATTATTTCACTAACCGTTCTGATCTTTAAATATTTTGTTCAAAATAAATTAGGATATTTTTATCTGTCTGTTTGTTGGTTTAAATCTGTAATTTGCTTTCTTTTTTGCAGTCTTTGCATATGTTGCAGATGACTGTATTTCGTTTACATTAGCCGCCAATAGATGGCGCGAACAGCAACGAAACCGCATGAGCGCGCTTATGTGACGTCACACACAAGAAATCGAAGCATTTAGAAATTTCCTCCCATGTCAATGTCCTACAAGCATACAGATATAAGTACAGAGACAGCAAACAGATTGAACTAATGTAAAAGCCGACCAATGATGTGAGTAGGAGGCTTCTGGGTGGTCGCCTATGAACCAGAAGACCCAGGTTCAAATCCCACTTACTACCATTGTGTCCCTTAGCAGGAGTGGACAAAAATTTGCTCCAGGGGGGGACTGTCCCTATAACTGCTGATTGTAAGTCGCTGTGGATAAGGGCGTCTGGTAAATGCTGTAAATGTAAATGCTTGGTTGCTCTGTGTCGCACTGGTGCAACCGAAATTGCGCACACCTGCAAGAAAAGGGCCTGTGTTGCTCCCTTAAACCATCCGGATCGTTGTCTCAGTTCGTCGTGTGCCGTGCAGCTTCTCTTCCCGCCGCACTCACTCTTCCTTCACACACAAGGCCCGGCGGCTGTGTCTCTTTTCGCCGCAGGCTCCTCGCCGTGCGGAGATGCAGCTGTTCAGTGGCGAGTTGGGAGAAGCTCGGCTCCGGCCTCATCTGCAGCGGCATCTGGGTTCCTGTTTGTTTTCCCGCTCCGCCTCGGAAAGCTGTGTCTGGAAAGCCGGTGGGATTTGCCAGGGGCGGCTCCGGAGGGATCACGCGGCCCCTCATCAGTTGCCCGCCCAGGGTCCGGGTCAAAGGGCAGCCACAAGGTCCAGCACGTCCGGCCTGGAAACCCAGAAATCCCAGAAGGAACGCTGTGAACCTACGACGATGATTCCGAAGCTCTTGGTGTGATTTAGACGGAAGCTTCATGGAATACTTGGCCCATATTTGTCCTGCCTCGCGGACCTCAGCTGCTTGCTTCTGTGTGAGTGTGTGGCCTTGTTTATATATGAGCGTGTGTGCGTCTGTCACACCGGAGAGGATCTCCGAGGAGGGGCCGGAACACAGCTGACAACTTCGCCGCGCGCCTGACATCTGCGCACAACGACGCCACCGTGACCGTAAGGCAACAACACAAACGGCGTGATCGGGGGGGGGGTCAGGCGTGATCCGTCCACTCGCGCTGTTCCCAGACGCTTCGCTCTGCCACGTGTGGTCACCGGCCGCCATCCCGCGTTCACGGGCTCCCGGCCAGCTGGACACGTGACGGCAAGCTCCCCCGCTCCTCTTAATTATGAACTAATCCCCTGATCCGTGACGCTTGACCCGGACAGGCGGCCATTTTGGAGGCGCGGCCGAGGGCCTGTCCTGCCTTGTGTCCCCACGTTAGCCTCCGTCGCTGTGGCACGAAGGGGGCAGGCGGTCCCTGGGTGGTCACCTGACCTTTGCATGCCGCACTAGGGTGCCAGGAGGGATGAGGAGACACAAATGGAGACCTTTGGATTTTTTCTTATGAAATATGTGCATGTATCTGGGTCAATTTTGTCACTAATTGACCTCGATCGGTCGCGAATAAAGCTGGCTGTGATGGATGCCCAGCGCGTGGCTTGATCACTGAGCACTGCTTGTTAAAAAAAACTCGCAAGCGCCAGCCAATCAAAGCCATTTGTGACCGCGTTTGCCCGTCACTCAGGTTTTATGCCCGGTTAGGTGGCCATATTGCCGCCACTCCTGCGCACCCTGCACTTTAATATTTTACCTTAATATTTTAAAACAATCGCTGCAACAAACGTGTCGATTCAGTCGGCCCAGATTTGAACTTTCCTACATGCCGTAAACATGCACATTCAGTACGTAACTGCTTATCATGATGATTAGCTCATTCTTTTTTACCCACTTGGTACACCTGTGCACAGCTGAGGTTTCGGTTGGTCTCCGTACCGCACAGCGAAACTCGACTCTGACTGCCTGGTCACAGTAGAAGACTGCTGGCTGTGAATCACAGGCCTAATTATTATGAGTATCATTATAGTATGAGTATTATTCTAATGACACTGCGCCGGAATGCTGTATGAGCCGCCTGAACTCTGAACGACACACTACTCTCTCTGAATTGGTTTGGCTTTGGTAGTGTTTTTGGCATAACGCAACAAAAAAAGCCCTCAGGTGTGTGTAGTAGCCTAGTGGGTAACACACTCGCCTATGAACCAGAAGACCCAGGTTCAGATCCCACTTACTACCATTACTCTAGGGGTGGGACTGTCCCTGTAACTACTGATTGTAAGCCGCTCTGGATAAGGGTGTCTGATAAATGATGTAAATGTAAATGTGTGTGTGTAGAACTGTGCAGTTTGTGTATACATGTGCATGCACTCAAACAAATTATTTGTTGGGTTAACTTAATTCAATCATGACACCTATTTCCACACATTTGAATTATTACATTGTACATTGTAAATGTAATATGAATAATGTAAATTGAATGTAATGTAAAATGTAAATGTAAATGAAAAAATGAACTATGCTATTTGAAACTGAGGCAGGCCCTTATAGACCCTTCTATAACTATAGTTTCAAACAGCATTATTCAAATTTGTTGAAATAGGTGTAATAAATGTATGAAGTTAACCCAACAAATCACTTTAAGTGTGATTTTAAGTGTGACTGTATGTTTGCTAGTTTGTGTGGGCTGTGAATATACATTGGTGTGCTTGTCCATTTTTTATTATTGATGCAATAAAATCTGTTTGATTAAAGATTTATGCCAGATCGCTCTCAAGGACAGCTATTTGCACTCTGCTCCATACTTTTGTAAATAGTTCGACAGAAATGAGGGATGATGGGTTTGAAAGTGAAGTGATTGTCATTGTGAAACACTGCAGCACAGCACACGGTGACACAACGAAATGTGTCCTCTGCTTTTAACCATCACCCTTGGTGAGCAGTGAGCAGCCATGACAGTCGCCCGGGGAGCAGTGTATGGGGGGGGGACGGTACTTTGCTCAGTCGCACCTTGGGGGGTCGGGATTCGAACCGGCAACCTTCTGATTACGGGGTCGCTTCCTTAACCCCGTTTATATTGACGACTGGACCATCCTTGATGGATGTCAGCTCCTGGTTATCAGGAATTTGACTGCAGGGCAGACTGTAGGAAGATTTCATATTCTTATTTAATTCCGGTAAAATAAACATTAAAGGCGTAACCATTTATTAATCAAAATGAATCATTACTTCTATTTTTATTTCTATTCTGCGCTCTCATGTTCCGTGCAGATACCGGTGAGTTGCTTTATTCCACGCAGCTCCGCTCGCCTTTTTCCTGATTTCTGGCCGGTTGCAGATGCTTTCTGTTGCAGAAATAGCAGCAAATGTACGAAGTTGAATCCACGGAAATTAATTTATTTGTATGATTTTTTTCACTTCAACGAAGAATTAAGATGAATTTCTATACTCAGTGAGCAACGTGAAATACATCTTAATCATATCAAGCAATTGTGAATTTACATTAATGCACAGAATTCAGTATCGCAGAAATTCGTACTCATTTACGGTACATAAAAGTATATTTATGAACGTGTAAATTAATTTAGTAATTATGCTGAAACACAATCGAATGAATTAGATTTTAATCGACTTGGTAATAATGGGCTGAATAATTTTATTACGCAACTGTTGCTTTAACAAAAAAAATATACAAACCATATTAAATAATTAAGTCGTTGGTTTTAATCGTTTAACGATGTAGAATATGAAGTCGGATATTAGCCTCCTTTTTCACGTATATGTAAAATGTTTCATCAATAAAGATCGGTACCAAATTCTCCTGGAAGGAGCTCGGGAATATGCATGTGGTATTTTACATTTGCTTTTATTATATTGCGCAAAAACGACCAGAAAGAAGAAAAAAACATTGAATTTAAACGAAAAAAACGACATCAAATCTAAATAAAAATAAAAACGTAAGAAGAAAGTTTAATAAGGCAGGAGTCGGATGTGCTTATCGGTTTTACGAGCAGATCCTATTTAAAATTTGACGATTTTTTTTCGATTATGCGATTAGAAGCTCGTTTAAACCAGCAAAATTAATAATTGGCGGAAATAATTAATAGTGTTTTGGGTTTATTTAATTCTGCTTGTCCTGCACGCATGCGTGGTTTCCGGATGCGGCGGAAACCGACAGCTTGTGATGAATTATTTAGAAAGTTTGCGTACCCCCGCCTATATAGCCACGTATCCCTGGGCTCGCGTGAATAATTGATGGCGACGCTTCGTTCTGCGAAAGCGGCGTGGGCCGTGCGCGACGCTGCCTGCCGCCGCCGCTGGGGGCGCCCGCGTCACGCACACTCCTCCAAGATCGCGCGATTTCAGCATTTCGGTCGTGCGTTTAATCCCGATTCAATCACGCTGGAATTGAGGGGGGGGCGCAACGTCCCCAAAAAACGGCGGGGTCTGGAGCGAACGTTCTCCGCGCAGGTGAGCGATTTGGGTGCCTCCTCCTATTTCCCGTGCGTAACGCCCGACGTTCGCGTTTCTATTTGGGTTGCCAGGGTCGCGCTTTTCACGTGGTAAAAGTTGGACAAACCGCTTTTCGAGGGGTTGGCGGTTTTAACACATGCGAATGAACAAATAAAACAATAAACAAACAAAACATGTATTTTTAATTTCGAACGAATTACAGAAGCCGGTGATTCCGCGGACATATCTGGCAACCTCGGCTGCGCGTTGTGGAGAGGGATTGGGCGAGAGTTCCGAGCTCCGCCCCCTTCGGTGAGGTGGCCCGCCGAGACGCGGCTTCCTTAATGACCAATTTCTCCGCCGCCAGAAGCCCCGTCGTGCGCGTCATGTCTCCGTCCGGTCGCGCTTGACGACTTCTCTCCTTTCTTTTCTTTTTTTTTTTTTTTTTTTTTTTTTGGGGGGGTCGTTTCCGACCCGGCATGGGGGATCACAGGGAGCCGAGCGTGGTGCAGAAGTCCACCTCGTTCAGCATCAAGAGTCTGCTGCTCCCCTCCAAATGCGACGCCGGCGCGGACACCGGCACGTCGGAGCTCAGCGCGGCGGGATCGGGCTCGGGCTCCGGCTCCGACTCGGACAAGTCCCCGGAGCGCCCCGACGCGGACGCGGCCGCCGGGGCCCCCGCCAAGCCGGACAAGGGCGGCAAGTTCGACAAGCCGCCGTTCAGCTACAACGCGCTCATCATGATGGCGATCCGCCAGAGTCCCGAGAAGCGGCTCACCCTCAACGGCATCTACGAGTTCATCATGAAGAACTTCCCGTACTACCGCGACCACAAGCAGGGCTGGCAGAACTCCATCCGCCACAACCTCAGCCTCAATAAGTGCTTCGTCAAGGTGCCGCGCCACTACGACGACCCGGGCAAGGGCAACTACTGGATGCTGGACCCGTCCAGCGACGACGTCTTCATCGGCGGCACCACCGGCAAACTCCGGCGCCGCTCGGCCACCTCCCGCGGCAAGCTGGTGATGAAGCGCGGCCTCCGCTTCGCGCCCCTCGGCCCCTCGGCCGGCGGCCCGCTGTACTGGCAGCTGTCGCCCTTCCTGCCCCTCCACCAGCCGCCCTACGGCGGCTCCGCGCACGGCTTCCTCGGCCAGGGCCACGGGCCCTACGCGCCCCTGCTGCCCCCCGGCGCCGCCGACGCGCCCCGCCCGATCCTGTCCGGCGGCTACGGCGGGGGGCTTCTGGCCGGGCACGACGGGTACTACGTCGCGGGGGCGCAGCAGGGCGCCGCCGGCTACGGCCTGTCCGGCTCGCCGCCGGCGCTCGTCTCGGACTCGCTGAGGACTACCCTGCCCCCGTACGCGGCGGCGCTGTCCGGCGGCTTCTTGTCGCGGTCCTGAGCGGCGCGGAGCGGCCTCTCCAAATGCGCAAAAGCGCACGCGTGCGAACTCGGCGTTCCAAGGGAAACGGACTCTGACGTCATGCCAAAGGCAATGCTGTGTGTATGTGTGTGCGTGTGTGTGTTGTTTTTTTTTAAAAACACGTTATTTATAGAATATTTCGTCGTGGACGTTTTAATTTATGCTTTCTATTTATTGACAGGTGTGTTTGTCCGTCCCGCCCCCCTTTTCCCGCGGCTCAAGCGGAGATCACTAGTGACGTTTTGTGTGTGTGTGTGTGTGTGTGTGTGTGTTTATTACGTGACGCGTAAACCGAGATCCCGAGCCACGAACGCGCCTTAACGACCGAGAGCGACTTTTACTCCGAGCTCGCCATCACCGCGCACACGTTCCAACTCAGGAACTCAAATCCAGACACTTCATCTTCCACACACACACACACACACACACACACACGCACGACGGCGGGTGTAAAACCCTGCCGGACCCGGTCCCATCGCGTGTTTGTAAATGGTGACGTGTGACCTGACCTCGGCCCACCCCTCAAACACGACCCCTTCCCAAACGAGTGCCCCCATTTTTTTATTTTGTGTTTAGTTGACCCTGGGGTCTCTGTCTTTGACCTTCGGAGCTGTGAGGATTTTGAACAACATTTTTAACACTTTGCACTTTTAGTTGATATTAATGTGCAGCGTTTGTACTAGTTTTCTGTTATTGTTTGTGTATATGGAATTTGAACATGGACAGAATGGCATAATAAAGTATTTAAAGGTATTTATTATGAAACCCGGCAGCGCTGGTCTTTCATTGCAGGCGCGAGTCTATCGGGGAGACGAGGTGTCCCTCACGTCTTCTCGGGCTGGATCTGACGTCCGGGCCACATTATTATTTTTTTTTTATTCGACCCGTGCTGCGTAAAGATGAGAGGAACAGTTCTCGTCACGGAGATCGCTGGGCGACCATCATGTTCACGTTCAGCGGTTTGCGTGGTTTCCGAGGCCGCCGGCGTTGTTGAAAGTAAAACGTCCCGTTTACAGCGTTTAAAGGCGGTTTATATTCCCAGATTATATTCCCAGAAACGTAAAATGCGGGTCAGGGGGCTCCAGGCCGACACCCAGTCGGATCTTCAGACCCCGCTCCGGTGCACGAAGCAGCACTTTTCATCGAGATTTGAGTCCACTGGACGTATATATATATATATATATATATAGCTAGCAGACCAAAGTCCCAAATTCATGGTGGTCAACATTCTTAAGTGTTCCCTTGTATGCAACTTCAAATTACATTTAAATTTAAATGAGGTTTCTCTTCATCTCTTCGTGTGACATACAGGGTTCCCAGGGGCCAGGGAATTTGTGGAATATCCGGGGATTTCAGTACAGGCTGTTCCAGACGGGGAAAGTCAGGGAATTTCATCATTTGGGTGCCAAGTTTGGGAATTTTGGAAATTAGCCAAAGTAGCCAAAACCTGACTCGTATTCACGCATCGTTGCTCAAAACCTCTACCTGCAACATTCTAGAACGCCAAATCTCTGCCAAGCTCTGCGTCGACTGGTGTCCTCACCAAACATGCCGGGCAAGAGTACATTTCACCAAATCTGCCTTGAAAATGAGGAATTTAAGGACTAAAATAAAAGCTGCATGTAGAGGATGTCGGGGACGCAGGCGACGTTTCGGTTTGTTCCATTCCACACGCCAAGCTGCCAATATTCCACAACAACAACGGAAAGTCATGGAAAAGTCTGGGAGGTTTTAAGTGGGAATTCCGTAAAAAACAAGCTCAGGCAGGAAAATCATTTATGAGCCTCGATTCTCGGCATAATCCATATAATCAACGACGTGAACTTGTTTGTAGACGTTGCATGCGATTCCTAAAATCCTGGATGCTGCTAAACCCGACGCCAGGACCACTTTCAAATAACCAGGATGTTGAAATCGGGATTAGGCGACAAGAGTAATAATAAAAAGTACAATGGTGAAAACAGGCCACAACCAATCCACCCTGACATGTCTCCTGCACTTTGGCTCTTTTGCCTAATCCCATCACCACGTCTTCCTCTTGTAATCTTGCCGTGATTCCTTTCATCGTCCCATGAAAGCAGGGGGTGCCCTTTTTACACCGAGACCCGAGAGAACGACCCCGGTGTCTTTCGGGTTCCTAACCTTTTCCTGAGAATGCCTCTTTTCAGGTCACCGACGACTAAAATGCTTGTAATCCCCCCCTTTTGATTCGCAGCTTTGAGTCCTTGCTTGCAAGGAAACAGGGATTAAGGGGATCCTGCAGGGATCAGGCCTCCTCCTCTGCATGGCTTGAGTGTCTGACTGGGTAGGAAGAGGCAATGAGACGAGTCGGCAGCACGGCGTGGGGATGAAAAGGGGCTCTGCAAACCTGCAGCTAGAGCCTCGTCACACTTGCCACTCGGCGCATGCAGCTCGCAACGAACTGTGAAAAAAAAAAAATCCAGGCGGAATTTAACACACAGAAAAAGATCAGAACGGGAACATTATCAAAAGTTAGAAATTGTTAGCATTTAATGATAAATGCAAAAAAACCAAAAATAAATAAAAAACAAAAATAAAACTAATCGCTACAAAGATTTCAGCACATCGGGATGTTTCCTTAATAAAAAATAACTAATAATAAATATGATAATTGAAGTTATTAAACATTAACATTAGATATTACATTTATTTTGGTTAATCATTCCGATTTTATTATATTATTAATGTATGAGTTCATTTTTTTTTTAATCAAACCTTTGAAAATGTATCAATAAATGTGGAAAATCTCATTTTGTTCCTCATTGTTTCAGATATAAGAGAAGTAGGCCCATATAAATAAAAAACTGTTCGCGAAAAACAACTTCCGTATTCATTTGCTGAACATCAGCCACTTGGAATTCAAGCAAGTGTTCGCCACGACGAACCAGAAGCTAGAAACGAGCTGGAGACCTGACGCCGTGATGCTGGATTCCATGTCGCCTGCTCTAAATGGAACAGGTAGAAATGAAGCAAGACGTTGCAAAGCGGAGCTCTGCGACCACGCATGCAGGCGCCATTTACGCGAGCCCACGCCCATACGTTGCCCTCCGCGGCCGCCATCTTAAAAAACGTGTCCATCACACGGGACGTTGGTGCACTTTACCCCCCCATCGGCCTTCCGAGGTCAATCAAGAACACCCCAAGCTGCCAGTGGCCCCTGCTCCACAGGGCCCGTTAGGTCAGGTCCATTGTGTTCTTGATCATTTTACAAATTCAGGGCTGATTCAGTGTGATTCCTGTTTGCGATTCGATCCTGCTGAGGTGGTGGCAGATGAGGACATGCAGACAACCATAGAGCAGACAAAGAAGACAATGCCACCAAACACTTCCACTAAGCCACTCCCAACAAGCCATGCAAGGTCAAGCCCACCTCAGAGCAGGGCATGATGGGTGGTTAACAATTCACAACTATTTCACCTCCCAGTGACTATTCACCTCACTGTTTACATGCAGAAGCTGCCGAAATTCACCGTGGTGAGTAGTTTACACGTGAATAATATGAATAATGTGAATGTTAAAACAGAGCATTATTGTGACTACTTGATCATTATAGTTGTTGTTATGCACTTCCATCATGAAATTAATAGGTGGAGATAATATAATTTTTTTTTTTAAAGTAATGAATTTTTTTAAAGTAAGGAATAAAGTCCAATTTTATTTTTTTTAATTGTGTTTTCACTACAATTTCCTGTGAGAAATCTAATATATTATCGTCTTCTTCCTATTATTATTATTTTTCATGTTTATATTTTTATTATTTTATTTAAGCTTATCAATAAATATTATTTAATAAAAATTGCATTTGTTTAATTATACATATAAAACGAATGCAATATTAATTGTTTGATTTAACTCTAGGCTACATTTGGATAAATAATGCGGCCATTTGTTTCCTAACTTGTCTGTCCTTATTGACTGGACTGCTTACATGGCCTGTGGCAGCCCCAAAATAAATAATATCTCTTCTGGTCTCGCATATTTCGGCATAAGCCATGATGGTTATGCTTAAAGCATAACGTATGACATTTAATGAATGTGAATAATTCATATTCTTTGCTCTTATATAATATTTGTATGTGGCAATCCATTGTCCTTTATTATCTTGTGTTTAGCAAATAAACAGGCCTACCAAAGTTTACTGATAATCATGTTAATGTTTAACCAGTTCTTGAAAATGTCAGATTTTTTTTATCTAGTAGTAAATTAAAAGTAAATGTTGAATTTCCGACTTAAATTTTTCTAACACATATTTAAAAGCATTTAAAGAAATTCAGAGATCAGAATCTATGGTGGTGTATAAGCTTTTAATAATAGTGAAGCTTGATTCAAAATATTCTAATAATTATGACAACGCTAGAGAATCAGTCTGCCTATATAAAACCTTTTATTATTATTAAAAAAAGATCACTATGAGAATCAGATGATACTGTTTTCTCATTATTTCCACATTAATTATAACCCATTTTATCATGAATTAGATTATGGATGCTGATTATTGATGTGGTTGTGTGGTGCCACTTTCAGTTTTACTGGGATAAGATCTCCTTCCTTCCTCGATTCCCCCCACTCCCTCTCTCCTAGTCCCTCAGTCTGTGCCTATAGGTAAAGAGCAGGCTTCGCCACAGCGGGGTCCCACAGCAACAAAGTGCAGTTGTGACCCTCCTGGCGTGCTTGACGACTTGTGAAGTAATCAGCGTAACGATGGCACTGCCGACTGGGGGACGGCTGCGCGGTTTGGTGGGGTTGGGGCCTGAAATGGGGTGAGGAGGTTAAGCAAACAAACGGTGAGACCCCCGTGAGAGGGCCCTGGGTCGCTCTGCACTGAAGATCGTGCCGGAGTGCACGCTCAGGCCGACAGCTCATGTGTGAAAAATCACCACAATGGTGAAAGAATAATAGTTTTCTTAGGCTATAGGTCTTGAGTTAAGGCTGCCAGGGCGCGCACACACACACACACACACACACACACACACAAACATGGTCAGGGCCATTAGAACCGACACAGATCACTTAGCATACAAGGTCATTATCATTATTATTATTATTATTATTTTTTTGGATTTCATCAACAAAATAGATTTATATATTCTCATCAACTTGGATATGTGGTGAAGCACGAGAAATAATTTTCTCTTACAAAATTAAAAACAAAATGATCTGAAAACTGACTGGCACGTCTCACTAAAGATTATTAATTTTTGAAGAGCATGTGGTCTGTATGTAAATTTCACATGTATTCATATTCACCACTGCACGTATGCAACAAAATGTATGTACACTAGTTCTGTTAAATATAATTTTTTTTTTATTATATCTCTCAATAAGTAGTTCTTAATAATCACTATTACTACAATTTGCCTTCTGTATTTTTTGTTGAGCTGTTGTAGGAGTAGTAGTAATGGCCACTGGGAATTTAGATTCAGGTTTAGTTACTCTGAACTATTTAATGTTTATAGGTATTTAATGCTTTTAAGTGTCTGTGGTCAGTCAAATTGCATCTTGGAGGTTTATCATGTATGTAATGTGTTTTAGGCTCGACTGAGAAAACTTGTGCAAGCGCCACTTTTAGCCACCTTCTCTAAATTCCAGGCCTTCCAGCCATTGTGCCACGCTGACGCCTATTCATCCTGACAGAGTCCCTCTGACAGGGAACAACGCGGCCGATCACGCTGAACTAAAGCCCCCTGCAGACGGCCACAGGAGTCACCAAAAGAAATTGCAATTAAATATTTAGCAGGAAGCAGCGTAATTGAAAGCGACTAATGGCCCAGCGTGCCCACATCTCCCTTACTTCAGCCAGCACCCTTTACTGCAGCCTTGGAGGGGCGAAACGCTTACGCTGGATCGGCTGGGAGAGGAAATCTGAGAGAATGTGTGGAAAGGGCCCGGAATTGACGTGCACGGGCTGAGGGCCGTGCTGGAATGGCCCCGTTGGCTCGTCATGACACGCTGCATAATTACGGGCTGCATAATGGGCCGCTGTCAGGGCCATTGTGGAACGTTCTGGGGGCCTATCGCCGCGTCACAAGCGGTTTGGTGCTTCAGATATGCGGTGCGTTTTCTGCTGCTGTGACTGGCGAAGCGCTCCCAAGAACGATTCGGTGGGCGAATACGTTTGTGGTGAGAGGGTTGCCGTGAAGCCGGCATGACCACTGCTCCTAGACACGGCCGAGGCCTGTAATTGGCTGTCATTTGGCGAATACGGATTTAAGAATTGTTACAGAAAGAAAATAAGGGGAAGGGGAAGGACAACTGGTGAACCTGTGACAACCCTTGAATTCTGATTGGCCACCAGAGCCAGGTAGGCCACCCCCACCAGAGCTGACTGTTCAGTTAGAGTAACGTTTCAAAATCCGACGCCTCTTGGGGTGAGCAAGCAGTTGTTTGCAATATATAGTATTTAAGTTGATAAGTAAGTTGTGTAAAGTTAGGGTGCCTCTTTTTCCCCGAACATGAGTGGCTGGGTTTGTAAGAGTTGCCTGCACGTACGCGGAATCTTCGCTAGCGTGTGGAAACCATTTGATTTCTTTTAGCAGTTGCCCTCATCCAGAGCAATTTACCGCCAGGGCATTGGAAAAAAAATTTCATTATTAGTGTGAGACCTTTCTACACGCCCCAAGTGAAAGTGACGTGATACACAACTGAACAGCACACGGTGCACACAGTGAAATTTGTCCTCTGCATTTAACCCATCACCCTGGGTGAGCAGTGGGCAGCCATGACAGGCGCCCGGGGAGCAGTGTGTGGGGACGGTGCTTTGCTCAGTGGCACCTTAGTGGTACCTTGGCGGATCGGGATTCGAACCAGCAACCTTAACTTCCTTAACTGCTAGGCCACCACTGCCCCAAGTCCCCCTTATATACTCTGTACCCCTGCCTGGTCCCTCCCCGCCATGGGAGGAAGGTGACGGAACGCGTGGACTTTCGGTGGCCCTCCTGCAGCACTCTGCCAGTGAACTGAATCCAGCCGGCGCGCTTGTTCCCCCGTCCCCATCGCGGCTGAAGGTTAGTGAGTTGGATCATGTTTGCCTACATGCTCTGCAGCTGTCACATCGAGGCAGAGATGCCCCCTGAAACGAGGCCGCGTCCAGAGCCCTCACGTGTCATTGAGGAATGAGAACCCGAGTCCCTTGCTCTCCGGAGCGGACGGGGGTTGGCTTGCTCTGCAGGATAAACCCCCGACCCCTTCCTCAGTGGACGACCGTGAGTCACTGGGAGGAAGAAATCCAGCGTGCCCCGATGCCCCCTGCTCCCCTAGTTTCTTCCAGGCGAGGGCCAGCGTCAGCATTGTCATTTCCGAGCTGTGATATTCCGCTCGCAGGCTCCTCCGCAGATGGAGGGGGGACGTCAGATGAGGGTCCACAGCCCCTTCAGACAAATGAAGCAAATTAGCTCTCTTCCGCAAAATGAGCTAATCCCTCTCCCCATATAGAAACCTCGAGAGGGAAAAGCGCACAGTGTCTTTATTTTAACCTTCACTCAGAGTTTTATTTATGATTATTAGGTCTAGGGCTGGAAGAACTTTTGTCCTTTATTTTTTTGGACCTAAGAATGACGATGGCGTGAGACCAGAGGGTATTCTGAATCAACTGGAGAGCTGCAACACTAGATTTATTTTATACATCACACATACTGAACACGGCATAATAATATCATATACGGAACATTTGTAACACCAGTCTGAAAATGTGCCTAGAAAGTCTAGAAAGTGACAGCGTCTCAGTATGGTGACAGGCTTTCCTTAAAGCACGGATATACATTTTTGTTGTGTCTTATTATTGTGGTAGATGTTGTCAGTGTGAATGTGTGTCCACTCATTCGTCATTTTTAAATGTTTGTATGGCATAGTATTATTATATATGGAAACTGTAAATATGCTATAACCCTATATAATATAATATTTACATTTACAGCATTTATCAGACGCGACTTACAATCAGTAGTTACAGGGACAGTCTCCCTGCAGAAACTTAGGGTTAAGTGTCTTGCTCAGGGACACAATGGTAGTAAGTGGGATTCGAACCTGGGTCTTCTGGTTCATAGGCGAGTGTGTTACCCACTAGGCTACTACCACCCTATATATATTGTAATATATATTGTTATGTAATATTAGTAGCATTTGCTGCATTTTCTCATGTACATTGCCACTCATCCATCGAGTACACAACACACACACACACACACACACATGGATTAATCCATCAATCCATGATGGTGAGAACAACTTCCTCTCCCTCAGTGACAAGCTTCTTTGCTCAGCTTAGTTTCTCCCTCTAGGGGAGACAGAGGGGCACTGCACCTCCTCCACATACACACGTTTTGGTCCATACACAGTCCAATTCCCCTGCAGCAGCCTGCGCCGAAGCCAACGAGATTCTGCTTGCTGGCAGTTTGCTTACGACAAATCAGATCTTTCTTCAGACTCCCCCAAACTCCTGACTGACAATACAGTGCAGATCTAACAAGACGAATCCTTCAAAGTCCACTTCTCACTGTGTTACATATTACATGACATTGTCATCATGGCCCGATGCATAAAAGCCATCATTGATTGGTAGGTGTGCTGGGTACCCAGCCCCCACCCCATGCCAGTGCTGCACCCCGCAGGCTCTTTGGCGCCACGGATACGGAAAGGGCAAATCTGTCACTCTGTTGCTGCCTCCCCACAAAGCTGTTGTCCAAACACGGCCGGTTTATCGGCCGTGGGATGATGTTTGTTTGCAGTGTGTGCCATTGGTGTCAGGTCACAGCATGAGTGTGTGTGTGTGTGTGTGTGAATGAACACATGCTTAGTGTCAGCTTTATCAGCCTAAGGGATGGAGAAGAGTGGTTGCAGTTTATGATAGAATCAATCCAGCTGTGATTAGGGAAAGGGATGATTTTTCAAATCTGGACAATTGGAACTGATGTGATGGACATACTGTAGCTCAACTATTTTAAATTCTAAAAATAGATTGCACACATGGCATCACACAGCATCCTAGATTCAGTGTTTTTAATATTATTTATAAATATACCACAATACTTAATGCTTTGCATGAACCAATTGTCACAATTCCTAAATTAGAATAAACCCTAACGCCATTGCAACCTTTCTGAAGCTACAAATCAGTACACTAACAAAGAATTAAAAATTTTAATGTAGTATATACAGTACAGGCCAAAAGTTTGGACACCCCTTCTCTTTATTTTCATGACCATTTACGTTGGTAGATTCTCACTGAAGGCATCAAAACTATGAATGAACACATGTGGAGTTATGTACTTAATAAAAAGTGGAGACCTGACCTCCACAGTCACCGGACCTGAACCCAATCCAGATGGTTTGGGGTGAGCTGGACCGCAGAGTGAAGGCAAAGAGGCCAACAAGTGCTAAACACCTCTGGGAACTCCTTCAAGACTGTTGGAAAACCAATTCAGGTGACGACCTCTTGAAGCTCATCGAGAGAATGCCAAGAGTGTTAAAAGCAGTAATCAGAGCAAAGAAACTAGAATATAAAACATGCTTTCAGTTATTTCACCTTTTCTTGTTAAGTACACAACTCCACATGTGTTCATTCATAGTTTTGATACCTTCAGTGCGAATCTACCAACGTAAATGGTCATGAAAATACAGAAAACACATTGAAGGAGAAGGTGTGTCCAAGTTTTTGGCCTGTACTAAGTGTGTGTGTGTGTATTTATATATATATAAAGCAAATTTGGTGCAACATAAGCCAGTGCTATTTGCTAACAGCAGGCTAAGACCAGACATAGAAAACCTTGTTTCACAGCCATGTCGTCGACATATGAATGGACAAGCTCGATTAGTTTCTGTATGTGCTGTTGCTCACTTCAGAACGGTGGTATTCCTGAGTTGCAGGGACACTCTGACCTACATCCAGCTTTCGTTCACGCATCCCAGCCACTACTAATCCAGCTTACACTCCGCCAAGGGTCTAGCGGCGTGGTCACACAGCGCTGAGATATTGGGAATGGCAAGCCTGGCCATAATTACACCGCTGATCCAGGATCAGAGCCCGTTGCATCTACTGTTGAGGAAGACTGTATTAAAACTGTTCCCAGAGCTGTGGTTAAGGCCAGAAACAGACGCAAGCTGCAACCCCTGACGAGCCCGGGTGTGTTTGTTTGAATAGAGAGCCCCTGGTTACCTCGCCACTGTGTACGTGTGCGGCGGGACGTTCCAGACTCTGGCCGCCTCAGTGGACCATGCAGGGGGAAGCCCTGGATTAGAGCCCTTCGACTGTCACCGCGTCCCAGAGACGCTGATGAGTACTGGCAGCGCTCAGACCCCGAGGAGGGGAGGGCGGAGATGATGGCGAGCGGCGAAACACACACAGCAATGCGTTGCCGGACGCAGAGGGGGGTGTGGCGGGTGGCAGCGGCCCGGCCGCTCTCGCTGTAACGGGTGGCGGCAGATTCACCTGAGCTGAACTGATGTTAACACAAACCGTTAGTCCCATCATGGGGCAAAGGGCTGTGCGCTAGAGAAAGGACTCGGAGGAAAAAGGGAGAAGAAGAAGAAGAAGAGGCAGCGCAGCCACTCTTTCACAGGCAGAGACAGCATGTTGAATGGGGCATGGTGCCACAAGAGAAGATTCCCCAGGCAAGGCGGCGCAGCCAGAAAGAGCCGAGGGGCTGAGCTCATGGTTTTCTGACCGGGCCTGCTTCCTAATCTGATTTGTGGACCGCTTTGGGCAGTGAACACCGAAAACAGTGTTACATCATCTTCACCAAACCTAGCCTGGGTCTTGAGCAAGAATTGCTCTGAGGGCCTCTAGCTAGCTTCCAGGCAAGTCTACCACAGATTACACTGTAGTCCAGGTAGCACTACGTCCACCGTCTGTGCTGCTACATGGGTTGTTCCCAGGAGGATGAGAGAGATGTTTCTCTCCACTAACAGCTACACATGCCTTGGTCTGAGCATTAGAAGAAAGTTCGGTAAACTTCGTGGTAGTACACGATGGTGGGGCTGGGACAATGGAAGGGAATAAAAGATAAATACAGAACCCCAAAACTGATTAAGCTGCTAAGAAGAGAACAGCACCTTCACATTTACAGCACTTACCAGACGCCCTTATCCAGAGCATCTTACAGTCAGTAGTTACTGGGACAGTCGGGGTTAAGTGTCTTGCTCGGGGACACAGTGGTAGTAAGTGGGGCTTGAACCGGTGAATTTAAGAGGTTAATTAAATTGAGAGTCTACATCTTCTTTCTTTCTTCACAGCAAGTCCAGTAGTCTAGCAACTTAATAAATAGGAATAAAATGATGACAAATGAAGACATTTGTATTTGTAAAGTGGATATTTTTTACCACAATGTCATAACGCTCCGTCTTTGTCTCACACCTCAGTGTACAACAACACAGTGGGCAAAAACCATGATAGCACGTAGAAACCCCGCCCCCCGTTCTTAGACAATACTGACGATTGGAGGCCTCCAATCAAGCAGTTAACTAATCTGCCTGTTGCCACACACTGTGCCCCGTGTTTTCGGTACACAGCGTACAACCGTATTTATAGCCTGCCAACCGGGCTAATCCGCGTTATGTAATGTTTCTTTTACGGGTCTGCCTGCCGCGGCGGTGGCGGCTCTGCCCGATGCTACCGTCTTGCCTCGCGGGCCCCGGCCGAGCACCGAAACGCGCTGTCACAACATTCTCCCAGTGTACCCAAACACATCTTCACAGCAGGCCACCGGGGTGGAGGGGCGCTCAGACTCGCGTCATCCGAAGCGACGGTAATGGTATTTGCTTAAACAAAAGGGACGCGGTGATTTATTGCCACATAAATAATGAAGCGTTACCAGGGTGTGAGGCCAGTGGGCCCAACGCCTTAAGCGGCCTTAAATGTTGGAGAGACTAAAATGCTATGACAAGTGCAATGAACACTTTTTATGCAATGGTCTTTTTAGAAGCGCTGACAGGCTGTAGCAATCGGGCGGAACGTCTCAGGAAATCCGAATGTTGCACGAGTGCGCACTCGGTGACGATGTAGGCCAAGCGTTCCCATCGTGGCATGCGAAGCTCTAGCTAAATTCACAGCTTTTCAACAAAGTTTGCTAAGCGCTGCTTACTTCGCCCCCTCTCTTCTTGCTTTGGCTGGTCAGGGTCGGTTTACTTCAGTGAGGGATGCATCAGGGAGCAGAGGGTCCTGATAGATGAGTTGGGGCGTGCCGGATGGGGTGGCTCCATCCTTGCTGCAGATAGTTGACCTTAAGGGTCCATGTGGCTCGTTAAAGGACAATGCTAACGGGACACATTGACGCACAGGTCAAATATGGAACTCTGGATGTACTGTGACCATATGCATGATTAGAGCTGTAAATCTTGGCCCGGTTCGGGCTCAATTTCTAAGATTTTAGTCGGATCGGGTCGAGCTTGCACGTTAAATGATCAGTCAGCAAAGACAAACGTCCGCTCTATAGTACCTATCCTTTTCGTATGTAGATTTGTTGCAGTGATTGGTTAAATTGTTATTTGTTTTTGCCAGGATCCGATCCAGAAGGGTATACTCCGGGTCCGGGGTTGGACTGGTGTTTTGTGGTCGTCCTATGTTTCCTTGATTATCGATTGTTCTCACATGTGTGTGCATGTTTAAAGCTGCCCCGTTTGTGTCCGGTTTCTGTCGGGTCGTGAGCCATGTAATACACTGAATAAACAACATTTAGAGCTATTGTAAATGTCCAGTATGCCATTTCAAAATGAAGAATACACACACACCCCGATAACAGACAACATTGTGACTGTGAGCTGAAGACTCCCTCACTCCTGGACAAGAATCATTGCGCTGCACGATGTGACGCAGCCACAGAATGAGCAGGTCTTTCCACTGATCGGCAACACTAGATCCACGAATACATTGATCCACGAATGGATCTGAAACTGACTGTTGCTTTATCGTACAGGACCGTAGTTGTGATTTTATAGAGCGATTTATTTGTTCACATCTGAGGACACTTGGATTGGAACTGGCCAGAATAATAGAATCACACAACAGAATCAAATCAAAGTGTGTAACAGCCACAGTTTAACACCTTGAGCAATTGGAGGTGTTTGGGGGTTCAAGTGTTACCCAAAAAAGTCAATTTTCCCCTCCACTGCACTGTGATTTTCCTCAGCAGAGATGGAACGCATCCAGGCAACCAGGCTAAGTGCCACCGTACTTATTTGCTTGGATGATGGAGCTTTTAAAATATATATCAGCATCTCCAGGCCCCCAGTTTGGAGGGGGTGTTCGCTACAGCGGCCTTTCTAACACCTACTCAGCTGAGTGCTCCCGTGGTCTTCGGAGGGGCTCTCGTCGGATGAGTGCACCAAGGCCGGCTTCATCTGGTGTGACACGAGAGAGAGTTTTTTTCTTTCTCCTTCCTCTCTTTCTCTCTCTCTCTCGTTCTCATTGTTAAGAAGTGCAAACACGCTCTTTAGCAGGAAACTGGCAAAGGCGTCCATAATGGCAGCTGTCAGTGATGCCCGTCGCTCAATCTCACAACAAGGGGTTCACGCAACATACTGTCTTTTTTGAAATATAACATATAACAAAAATATACAACTATACCGCAACCAATCAGAGCTTTCAATGGAAGGATAAGCCCTCTGAACATCACGAGATAGTAAGAGGGATGTTATGGATATAACTCTGGGACTCTGGGAATGAAGCGCTAGTCTGTCTCGCGCCACGGGCACTCGGCTGTTTTCAGTGTAAACGGGGAAGTGTGTTGTCATCTCAATAGCTTATGACAGGACACCAAGGCGGCCATTCCGGCAGGCAGTGGGCGCGGCAAAAGAATGTGGAGCTGGAGTCCTGCGATTGTGACACACAAATACACACATGGGTTTGGAAATGTACTATACACCCCCTGCTCAGCACGCGTATACATCAAGCATTTTCATTCACTGTCATTTCATGTCAGACTGATCACAAAGGAAAATGTCGAGGGTTTGTGTCTATATAAGATTACTTTAGCAGTGTGTTGGGACGGTGCTTTGCTCGGTGGCATCTCTGTGGCACCTTCCATATCATATCAGCCTCCGGCATGTTTTGTCAGGTGAAACGATGTGTGTTTTGTCCGTGGACACACATTTGAACATTGCGCCAAAAATAGAAGGCAAATAAATAAAATAACACAAAAAAAAAAAAAAAGATGCCTTGCCCTTTTGCACACACTTGCAAGATTGAATTTAACGCTTTTCTTGGCCACAACATGCTGCGGAGACCTGGGCTGCGGGGCCGCAGGCTGTGTGCACAGGGATCACCCCGAAAGCGGCAAACGTCAAAACACACGGCTGATCCTGCGTGGCAGAGGCTACGAGCGACCTGGGAAAGCTTTCTGGTCGGCTACTTAATGCCCCCCTCCTCCCTCTCTCTTTCTGTCTCTCCTGGTTGTCGTCGTGCCCGACAGCCTCTGTGTTTGTGCTGCCATTCAAGCATCAAAGCGCATTTTAGGCTCACGCAAACAAACAGGCTGGCTTTCTGCTGCCCGACATCCACAATGGCCTCGAGATTCCACCCCCGACTACTCCTCGCTCCCCACCCCTCCGCACTCCCTTTTTTCCCCTTTGCTGGAGCGAGGAACGTCGTGTACTCTGATTCAGTCTGGTTCAGAGCCTGCCGGGAACGAACGTCATCCACGTGGCTATGAGCCGAGCGAGCCTGAGACGGCAGCCCGGTTGCTTCTGACCTATACCGCTTCAGTAAAATCACTCGCAGCATAAACATCGCTCTAAGGGCCCGGCCACTCCAGCCGGCACCCACCCCGCGGGCCACGACAACGGCCATTTCTCGACTTGTGTCTGTCCGTTACGTGGCAAAATAACCACAGCGCCCGAGCCTAAGTCGTGGCCGCTGAGCTAAGACCCCTTGCCCGGCACTAATAAGCCTGACCCTAATGTGAGCCGACAGCAGGGTAGCTGGAAAGAGCAGTAAACTTTCAAATCGCTGGGGATCAGGCCCGGCATTTCTAAAAATACCGACGGGAGACTGGGAAGTGTGCTCGTTCTGAAAATATGGGGCTTACCCAGATGTTTCGATGAGCGCGACCTTGTCCAGTGTTACATCCTCCTCGTCATTCAGGCACTCTCACCGGACACTGCAAAAACCCTCACCAGCACTGAGTCGGGTCTGGCCGTCAGAAACGTTTCATCTGAACTTCAACCCCCTGCTTGAGTTTCCCCCCTTTATTTGTGACACACCATTGAATGAGTGCTGTGGATGGGGGGGGGAGTGGCCAAGTCATTTTGAGTTAAAAGGCCGAGCTGTCTCCCGTGTTTCGCCCTCGAGGCCATAATGGCAGTGGTGGAAGCAGTGGTGATGGGCCTCTGAGACCTCTGAGGAGGCTCTCTTTCTCCAAACAGTCACACAAAGAAGAGGACTGTTTCTGTTTTAAAACTGTATACCCTGCAGTTATCATGGAAGGTTGAGGGTAGGTGCTGGTGCACCAGGTGCACTAACACAGTGTGCAGCAGCACGGCCGGTGTTTCACCTTCACAAAAACTCCCACGCCACCCCACTGCTGCGCTCCCTCCACTAAGATTCAAAATACTGATGCTGGCCTACAAAGCCAAATATGGGGTAGCACCATCCTACCTCACAGCCCTTATTACACCTCGATTGCATTCATAGTTTGGGTTCTAGTGAACCAGACCTGCCAAAATGGCAGCTGAACCAAAAGGGTAAGCTACAAGCCTTTGGACAAGACCTTCTGCCAAATGCTGTAAATGTAAATAAAGAAGAAGAAGAAGAAGAAGAAAGATACTAAAAGCTTGGATTATAACACATGCCTCCATTCCTGGAGTTGGTCTCATATCATCAGACAAGTGGCAGAGGCCCTTCTCTAGAGCGACATTGAAGACCCAGACCATGAACACCACAAAGTTTTTTTTTAAACTGTCTCGGGTAATCTAAGTACCACTGAAGACGCACAGTGACTTAGCTGTTCAGACATCAAGGGGTTGTTCATTCCACCCCTCACAGAGAGTGCCAGAGCAGAGCAGAGTCTAGACTCACATGTTCGTTGTGTGACGGTGGGACCAGTTGAGCAATGGTGGAAGGTCTGAGGGTGCATGGTGCAGTGTGGTGCGTGTTAATAGCTCAGAGGGCTCTAGACCATTTGGGCTTTGTAGGCTAACATCATCCAGGCCACATATGGAAGCCATCTGAAGAAACGTAACAATAAGGCAGTGTGGGGGAAGGTAAAAAGGAAGTAAATGACAAATTATAAGATTCTCATGTGGGGAGGAATTAGCTGGGACGAACAGTAGTTCTGACTTGCTTGGGCTGAGCTGGCATTTAGAAAGATGCTGAGATCCGGGTGGAAGCGTGTGTGTCAGAGGGAGGTTAGAAGAGGATAAGAAGGTTGAACCTGGCGAGTTGCACAAGAAGATGTTCATGCGACAGTCGCATGAACAGGTTGTACTGTACCAGTAGCTGGCGCTGTTACTAAATTGTATCGTTTTCATTCAGTGCCACGATTATGGCATCTTCAGAACAGCGGGAATTGCTTCAAGGGATTTGGGAACAGTTTACAGTCTGTTCATTAATTCCCTGTGTTTGTTGTAACATCTGTCTCAGGGTCTATGGCTTTTGGGAAACTACACGTAACAGAACATTATGTTTTCATACGCCGATAAGCTCCCAGCTAAACTCTAATAGGATTTCATCGTTTCAGGCTATGCTCTGAGGGGGCTTCACATGGACTGTGAATTGTGGTTTTGAAAAGAAAAACACCAATTAGTCCAACCGTTCTTTGGGTTTTAAGATAAAACTTAACTTTGGATGTACTTCTCTGTCTATAGAATTCCTTTTAATATGGGTCTTTACTGTTTATGCATCATTACTTTTTATGCAGTGACAGCACCACAGCACAGATTTACAGCTGATCTTTTCAATATGGACAATTTTCTGCCGAAAACCATTATGAATGAATTTGTCACATGGCAAAAATTTTGACATTTTCAATTTTCACTACTTTTTAATTGTTTTGTTCATCTCTGTATCACTAGCGAAGAAGCTACACCAGCAGACGAACCAAGCGCCTAGCACGTAGCGCTGCGCTTAGCGCCAGTTCGAAAACCGCGCACTGTATATCTGATTAAGAAGAGTCGGCGGAGCGTGTTCCGACGTCCGAGGACCACCCGGGTGAGGGAGGAATATCGGTATGTGGGTCAGCACACCTGAATGCTTGGAGTTTACCGTACACACTCGAGCGGCCCTCCGGCTGGTGGACCTCCGGCTGCTGCTCCCCTGGTTCGGTTCATTCAAGTTCGCCTTGTTTGGTTCACTTGTCTGAACTCACGAGCTGATTGCCTCAGCAGCCACCTCGCCATGAAATGTTTCTTAGGTGCTTAACAAAAGGCTCCCGTCGGCTGGTTAGAGTCCACTGCCCCCCCCCACACGCGCACACTCATTGTCTCATAACTCAGCACTCATTCAGATGTCATTGAAATTAGTGTTTTACGTATGGCCGGGAACAATGGCGATATTTTTAAAGCAGCCTTCAGCAGTGAGGTTTGTCATATGCTGCCACCTCGAGTTAAGCCTGACTGATTCGGACGGATAGTGACACTAGGACGCCCAGCACATTCCCATCACTAATGACAACTTCATGCGTCAGACAGTTAGTGTTCCACCTCGCCTCTCGGTCCCGGCCTGGCGCCAGGAGCCTTGCGTGGTGTGCCGGGCGCAGCAGGGCCACTCAAGGCTTTCAGATAAGGACGGGAAGGGGGGAAGGGGGGCAAAGTCGGTCATCCTTAAAAATCCCAGCCGTTGGTGCAAATGTAATGTGTGTTTGTGTGTGAGTGTTTGGTGGAGAGGGAGGAGAGGGGCTGCTCTTGTTCGCATGGTCCGACACCATCTGCCCGGCTGGCACCGCTTCCTCCCTGAATTGGGAGCGATCTGACGGCGCGGCGCGCAGCGAGATAAAGAGTCTGTTTACATAACCCGCTGCCAAGCTGCTGGATTTATTGCGAGTGACAGATTTATTAAAATGAAAAAGAGGGGAGACGAAGGCCAGGGGAGCGGGAGCGCAGACGGGGCGGAGAGGGGCATCTGAATTTGGCCGGGCTCCACGCTCTACATGCAGTTCAACATCCACAAAATCAAAGTGACAAATGTAAGTGTTGGAGCGTGAGTGCGGCTAATAGCCCTTCTGTGGACTTCTAGGATTTTAGCAATGCTTCTAACATGTTGGATTGTTTCTTGTAAAGCGGCCTTACATAATGTTTGTGCCAAAGTTCTTGGGTGGGTACACTTACAGGGGGTTTAATACAGGCCTAAATGAAAGATTTCTGGCCTTTCAGGGACTACTTACAAGCAGAGGTCAGCTGGTCTGAATTTGTTGAGCCTCGTGGCGACATGGTCCAGGTATGCAAGATTCCAACAGGTCTAGATGCTCAAAAACCTGTGAGACTGAGAAACAAGTTCTTAGGACAGCATCTAAGAATTATGGAACTGTGTGTGAATTGATTATGGAACTGTGTGTCTGAGGAAGACTGTCACAGAGTGAGCCGTGACGCCCGAATCCGGCGACCTTTTGCCAGCTTTATCAGACAACAGGAGGCCTTGCTAATAAGCAATAGGACCCCGACTAACTGCTGTGAGACATAGAGGTGGAAATATGCCTCCTTGCTATGTAGGATCCAGGACTGATATAGCCTATTAACGGTCTTCTTGTTTCTTATTATGTGTATGGTCGTTATTCTCAAGTTTGGTTTATAATTTTTGGTTTATAATTGGGCTGTGGTGGCCTAGCGGTTAAGGAAACGGCCCCATAATCAGAAGGTTGCTGGTTCGAATCCCGCCAAGGTGCCACTGAGGTGCCACTGAGCAAAGCACCCTCCCCACACACTGCTCCCCGGGCACCTGTCATGGCTGCCCACTGTTCACTCAGGGTGATGGGTTAAATGCAGAGGACAAATTTCACTGTGTGCACTGTGTGCTGTGTATCACATGTGACAATCACTTCACTTTGGATCTCCAACTTCCTAACTGGGAGACCACAGGCAGTAAGGATGGGTGGACATGTCTCAGCCTCCATCACTCTCAGCACTGGAGCCCCCCAGGGCTGTGTTTTGAGCCCCCTGCTGTACTCCCTGTACACCCATGACTGTACAGCCACTACTAACTCCACCACCATCATCAAGTTTGCTGACTGTCGTGGTGGGCCTGATCTCTGACAACGACGAGACGGCCTACCTGGAGGAGGGTGGAAATCTGGTGAACTGGTGCCAGAGGAACAATCTCCACCTGAACGTCAGCAAGACAAAGGAGTTAATAGTGGACTTCAGTACAAAGCAGGAGAGGACCTACCAGACCCCTGTCATCAACAGGAGCCCAGTGGAGAGAGTGGACAGCTTCCGTTACCTCGGTGTTAACATCACGCAGGACCTGTCATGGTCCTGTCACATCAACACCGTGGTGAAAAAGGCCCGGCAGCGTCTCTACCACCTCAGACGCCTGAGAGACTTCAGACTGCCCTCCAAGGTGCTCAGGAACTTCTACTCCTGCACCATAGAGAGCATCCTGACGGGAAATATCTCAACCTGGTTCGGGAACAGCACCATGCTGGACAGGCGAGCCCTACAGAGGGTGGTTCGATCAGACGAACGAATCATCCGTACCAAGCTCCCTGACCTTCAATCTATCTACAGCAAACGGTGCTGTACCAGGGCCAGGAAGATAGTGAACGACCTCACCCACCCCAACAATGGACTCTTCTCTCTGCTGCGATCAGGGAAGCGCTTTCGCTCCCTGAAGTCCAACACAGAGAGAATGAGGAGGAGCTTCTTCCCGCAGGCTGTCCGAGCTCTCAACGACCACAACACATCATAGAACTCCAATACACTCCAGCACTTTGACCTTCAATCACTCCGGACTCTTTTGCACACAATCACTTTGCACAAAATCACTCTGCGCTTTTTACTTTACTGCTCTTTTTTATGGCTCTTTTTCTCTTTTCTTTAAACATTGTCTTTCACTCATTTGCACACCTTCACCCTACCAGTTACACATATTTTATGTTAAAGACGTAAAAGTTTAATATTTGGTTATGTTTGCAATATTTGCATATTGGTTAATTGTTTACGTGCAACATTTGCAATACTGTGGTCTGTAGTAGTCACAACAAGCATTTCACTGCATATCATACCGTGTATGACTGTGTATGTGACAAATAAAATTTGAATTTGAATTTTAAGACCTTTTTTTAAATTGATTTATCAGAAGACCCAGGTTCAAATCCAACTTACTGCCATTGTATCCCTGAGCAAGACACTTAACCCTAAGTTGCTCCAAGGGGTAACAGTCCATGTAACTACTGAGGTGTCTGATAAATGATGTAAATGAAAGAAGTCAAGTCCTCTCCTTTGACATCCTGCCCAGTATTCCTTCGAATCCGGTCTAAGAAATAAGGTTTATTTCAGTTTCCTGAACGGCCTAGTCTTGTTTGTTACAGGCCATGCGTTTTTGTTGGTTGTGTGTTTTAAAATGTCCCACGCATTGGGAGAATACACCCCTTTACCTTGCTTCACCCCAGGATCCCACGCAGTTGTGTGGTTTTCGTCTGAAAAAAAAATGTGCAACATTTGGTTCAAGACCAGTTCAAGATCCAGACTAGTTCTTCAGAGTTCTGTGATGATTCCGTAGACCCTTCAGAATCCAGTCCTCAGTTCTCTCAGGGAGTTTCCATCAAATGGAGGAAGTGGAAAATGGAGGAAGACCGAAAGCAACTGTTCTCAACCTTCCAGAGCCCTCAAGATCTATATAAAGCCATCCCGAATCCAGCAATAAAGTATTTCACAGGATACATAATTGATTGCATGTTTAAATGACTGAAATCTGTTTTTCTTATATGCTCAATGCATTTGCCCACATTTTAAAGATCTATAGTCACATTTTGGGGTCACAAATAAGCACCTCTGACAGCATCCCCACATTGCAGCGACATGGAAACTCACTCGTAGGAGTGTCCATAAAGAACGTCTACAAGAAGAACTTCAAGGCCGTCCCAAGTGGGCGAGCGGAGCCAGTCGAGTGTGACTTGTGCGCTAACGACTGATCCCAAAGCCCCACAAAGCCCAGTCCGGCCCACTGGATGGCAGAACGGAGTCTAACGCCAACTGTCAGTGGCATCGACGTGACCCCCCCCTCCCCCCAACAAGCCCGGCAATCGCACGTCGGTGTTAGCGCAGAGCATCCAAGAATGTTCCGGAGTTGCGAGCAAAGACGACCACATAACTAGAACCAGAGACAATGAATTATACATTCCCCTATCTGGTGCTGTTTTGTTTAATTCTGCCTGGCGTCCACATCGCCGTTCTGGACATGAAACATTTATTGAACGAGGGAGCGCTGTTTCCATTATGTAAGAGGGGTTACTCTTTGTTTTTGGAAAGAGCGAGAGTCTGCGCCTCAAAATGCAGGAAAAGCATACATTTGGGAGCGGACAATACCACGCTTTCTCATCACCGCTGAAGTGTATGATAAGCCGCTGTGTGATAAACATGACGGCAAGAAATGAAGTCGGATTAAAAATGCATCGAACACAGGCGATTTACAAGTAACGTAATAAAGGAACGAGAGGAGGGATAACATTAAGTCTTATACTAAATGTGTTTAGTTTTTTTATATGGCCAAAAGGGGTACAGGTTCACGGCCCGGAGAGCCCGAGTGATGCAGGGCTTGCAGAGGAAATTATTTAGCCTCTTTCACAACATCTCAACCATTATGTCCCTCAAAAAAAGGGCCGGCTCACTCCACCGCTATAATGTTTTACATGCTAAGTGGATTTTTAAATCCCATTGCCTATTCATCTCCCTCCGGCAAGTGATCTAATTTGGGCATCTGAGCAGACAGACAGTGTTCCTGTAATTCGCTAGCTGCAGGTCAGGGATGAAATCAGACGGACACTAGGGCTTTGTGTGTGTGTGTGTGTGTGTGTGTGTTTTTTACAACAGAGGCAGCAAGTGTGGTTTAATCCCCGGGGGTCTAAACCAAACACACTAGGATTACTGTGGGACAAACAAACATGGGATATGATTGCTGCGGAGAGGGAGGGAGGGAGGGAGGGAGGGAGGGAGGGAGGAGGGGATTCGGCATGAGAAAAATGAAAATGTCCATGGTGAGATTTAGTGACTTATCATCTCGTGTTTGTTTTTGTTTACTCACCAGGCTGTTTAACGGGTAAAGAAGTGAAATGGCCACACACACACACACACACACACACACACACACACACGACAGTTTGTTTCTGCACCAACGTAGCTACGATGGCCTCCTGAGGATCAGAACTGGACCATGAAAGAAGGGGTACTTCTTGTCATTGTGGAATGTCATTGTGAAAGGCTGTGGGCAGCAGTGTTTGGGGACGGTGCTTTGCTCAGTGGCACCTCAGTGGAACCTCGGGATTCGAACCGGCAACCTTCAATGACGGCTCCGCTTTCTTACCCGCTAAGCCGCCACTGCCCCAGGTACAATGTCACATGCATCTTATTGCTGATTGGTGTACATTAAGGGTGTTAGAAAATATCAGCAATATATCGGGATATTTTTACGTAGTGATATTTATGTATACAAAGTTTGTCCAAAATTCACTTCTGAGTTAGGTTGTTTTGGCTGAATTATTAAAGATTATTAAAGATCTTGTAAAGATTATAAGCATCTTGTAAATCAGCTCTGCTTTTACATTTACAGTGAACTATGGAATATCGCAATATGTACAATATCACAATATATCATGATACCATCATATTGTGATACGTATCGTGAGATTCTTGCCAAAATACATGCCTAGTGTGTATATATACTGTATTTATATATTCAGCTAATGCCCCATCATCGCCTGGAACGATGAACCTTTTGGTTTTTGTTTTTCTCCCGGTGAGTCACGGACCTCAGACAGCCGCCTGATCGCACGATGTCTCAGGGGAAGTGACCCACCGGCCGTCTCATGGTCGGCATGTTTGCGCTCCGGTTTCACCTGGCCCTGCGACACCCTCCAGCACACGGCAAGGGCGAGACAATGCAGACGGCCAGCCAGCGTTTCACTGCCACCCACGCCAAACCATGTTTGACAGGCCGTCTTCTGACACAGCCTCCCTGCAGCAAGAGCAAATCTTGCGCTTTAACAATTTATCATGGAGGACCTTTGTTGGCAACACAGTGCAGTTTCCAGAGAAACCTCGGACTAGGGCTCTCACAGTCACTCTCCACCTTTCAACACGCCACCAGCCCTCCTTTTGTGGTCGTCAGAGTGCTGAAAAATGTCATTTGCTTGAGCAAAAAAACATAAAAACGCCTTCTCAAATATCAAAACACTCCCAAAATTACACTGTAGTTGGAAAGCAAACAGTTGTGAATCTCAACAGGATGTTGGTTACTAAGGCCTACATCCTGGTACAAAAAATGTTTAAAGCAATTACTCACCAAAAAAAACAAAAAAAACATGGAAAACATGAAATGGGAACAATAATTAAGTGTTTTATATAATTTATATATTTATATATATTATAGTTTTATATATTTATATTAAGTGTTTTGGACACACCTTCTCATTCAATGTGTTTTCTTTATTTTCATGACCATTTACGTTGGTAGATTCTCACTGAAGGCATCAAAAACTATGAATGAACACATGTTGAGTTATGTACTTAACAAAAAGTGGAGACCTGACCACAGTCACCGGACCTGAACCCAATCCAGATGGTTTGGGGTGAGCTGGACCCCAACAAGTGCTAAACACCTCTGGGAACTCCTTCAAGACTGTTGGAAAACCAATTCAGGTGACGACCTCTTGAAGCTCATCGAGAGAATGCCAAGAGTGTGCAAAGCAGTAATCAGAGCAAAGAAACTAGAATATAAAACATGTTTTCAGTTATTTCACCTTTTTTTGTTAAGTACATAACTCCACATGTGTTCATTCATAGTTTTGATGCCTTCAGTGAGAATCTACCAACGTAAATGGTCATGAAAATAAATAAAAAAACATTGAATGAGAAGGGGTGTGCGGACTTTTGGTCTGGACTATTCACATTACAATTCCATGAGCAACAATCTTCAATGTTTGGATGGTGGGACTGAAAAGTGAAAGGAACTTTTAATGGACTCCACCATTAACCATGGTAACGGTCTATAAGATACGATACTACATCATTAAATATCGTAATCTGAGTCACGGAGTTCCTGTAAGGATAAACTTATTGTTATATAAATTACTGTTCTGAATTAATCCCTGTTGTTTTGGTGTTTTTCAGTACAAAATGAACCATTGAGTCGTGACTAAAATGTCTCCGAAAAGAAAGCGCATTTTCCTCCGAAGGCTAAATTTACACATACTGGATGAAACAACACAGAACACGGAATTATACTCGAAGATTGCTTGCCAAGCTGCTCAGCTCCTAGACGTTTAAAGGCCATTATGGGTCAGCTCACGGCTAATCTGGGGATCACCAAAGGGCTCGGAGCAGCCCCCTTTAACGCAGAGCTTGCACATGAACGTGACATGCTGCAGATGGGGAGAAGATACTAAATGACGTCTCCCGCCGTAAATAATAAGTTAATAAAAAGCACCCGCCTGATTTTTCTGGAAAGCGTGCATGCAGCATTAGCCATGGACGCTGGCCTTTGTTTACTGCAGCCTGCAGAACGTAGTGCGGTAAACAGCGCGAATCTGGACGTGTGGACGCATGCAGGCATAAATGTTACACACCGATTGGCCTGAGCCTCCGGGCGTGGTCACAGCACAGCATTTGCATGCATCCAGGATATTCACTGTTATTGCTGACCCGAGATCAGTTCTTGTTGGGTATGGACTGTAATTTGTCCCACTGTGTCCTATCGATTGGCTGTTTAGTGTCCAACGAAACTACTCAAGCTGACTAAATAGCACTAAGGAAGCTGAAACCTGTGCAATCATAATCTGAAAAAGCATCATATTCAGTCTGTAAAAGCATCTGTTCTATGTTCTGGAATCTGTCGTTTTTTACCGTTTATGGACATTGAGCTCTAAACCCTTAGTCAGGGCATTCTTAACTTAAAAAATTACACCTGTTTTTGAACAGTTTGATGCGAAATTATAGCTTGACTCATATGAGTACATTGCTGTTTGATTTGTTGCTTCATTCAGAGTGGATGCAGTTTGTGTATTTGTTTTCCAGTATGCGTTTTAGTTTGGCCTGCAGCCATGTTCGTCTGAAACGTTCTCAAGTTTCACATTAGCAGATATGCCCACTGCACACACACATGGACCTATAGGCGCCTGTCTGTTGACCCCACCCACCACTATGGACGGACAACAATGGGTCGACTCTAATCCATTCTTCCTAAAAGCAGTTAATTGCACTGAAGGCCAAAGCCAATTAGTCAGTGTGACAGATCTAATGTCGGAGTTTGTCAATCAGAGCAGGGATTATTCCCAAGGCCGATGGCTGCACAAAGCTAACCACAGCGCACTTTGGTGCTGGGATTGGACAATCTGGACAACTGAGATGATTAAGGCTGGTGGAAGTGGGACGGCAGTTTTCTTGGCCGTATCTGTAACGTTCGAGTTTCTTTCATGAGACAGCTCCGCCCTTCATTAAGATTCAGTGACGTTGTTTTTTTTTTTTGCCTGATGCTGCCATAAAAAACTAGACCCTGAAACATAACTGTGACCACCATTCTGAGGTGTTGACTTCCCTTCCCTCCTACTTTTTCCTCATAATGTTCTGTAGGTCTGCATAGGCAGAGAATGCACAATTTTTCATTTTTCTTTGAATTCAAATAAATATTGATAGTTGTAAAAATTACAGTGCTCAGCATACATGAGGACACCCCACTAAATCTATCAGAAAACCTTTAGTTTCCTTTCAGAATCAAAATTTTCTATGAGATACCATACTACAAAATACTCCCAAACACACAAAAAAAGTGATTTTCCCAACAAATCCATTCAAGCCCACGTTGCAAAAATGAGTACACCCCGATTATAGTCTTAGGAGAAAAGCCACACTTAAGACTACAACATTTGAATTAACAGGCATTCAACCACAGGTGAGTTTAAGGATTCAGTTATGAGGTGTCCAGCTATATAGAAGGCCATTATGTAACAAAGAAAAGCCCTTTCATGCTGTCAGCAATGGCTCCACATGGAAGAGAAATGTCACAAAATCTGAGAAAGGAAATTATTTCTTTACACAAAAACGGTGAGAGAGGGCCACAATAAGCTCAGCAAAGCTTTACATATTAGTCAAAATACTGTAGCAAAATTTAAAATTTAACAGAGGCCGTCCAGGCCGTCCACGGAAGTTAACATCTCGAGCAAGAGGAACAAGTTCACTGCAGTCAAGCTAAAGCAGCAGAAAGCCAAACTGTAGAGGAATGGCATGCATGGCTATCTACGATGGAAGCCTCTTCTAAAGCCCATGCACAAAAAAGCAAGGGCCCAAGGGGACATTTCATTGCTAGGGCCCATGCTGAAAGAGATGAAGACTAGTGGGACTCTATACTCTGGAGTGATGAGACAAAGATCATCACTTTGCTTTTGGCATCATGAAGGTGCACTGGCGTGCACTTGGTCGTCGTGCACCTTTCCAACACAACAATGATCCAAAACACACACCTAAAGCTACTGTTGCATTCCTGAAGAACAGGGTGAAGGCGATCGAAGTATGTCTCCCGATCTGAGCCTGTGGGGAATTCTGAAGCGGCACGTTGAACATCACTCTCCATCCAACATCCAGGCTCTAAAAGAGGTTATTCTCGAAGAAGGGAGATGTTGCATAGATGTTGCAATATGTCGCCAGCTTGTCCATTCCATGCCTAGAAGACTTGGCGCTCTCCTCGAAAATCCCGGCGGTCATACAAAATACTAGATGTAGTAGTTTTTACTACTACTAAGGGGTTTATTCATTTTTGCTTCAACCAATTTTAGTAAAACGGAACATTTTGTGATTATTAACCTCAATTTCATGTTATGGAGTTAAGTGTGAAATTTCTGGAAATTGTTCTTCTCATTGAGCTTCTGATTAAATTTGTACTTTTTAAAGGGGGCGTACTCATTTATGCTGAGCATTGACACAGCAAATCTTATTAACCTGCGGGTAAAATGTTGCGTCACATATTCCACGATCAACGAGAAAAGCTCGCAAATGCTCGCACTTGATTACATTTCCAAACTCAAAAAATGGGCAGAATTCATACAAAAATAAAGATTTGTAAAGATCCACTATTTGTGAGTTTCTGAATGCGTACCCACGCCTAGTATATAGACAATATATATGGAATTATGCACATGCATTACTGTGTGGTGTGTGTATGTGTGTCAGTGGCTTTAGTTGTCACCGTGTGCACTTGTGTATGACTGCCAGCATCTGTAATTTTAATCGTGTGTCCGCATGTGTACGTGTGTCTTCATGTGATCATGTGACCTGTAGAGATGGTGACACGTTTAATCGGTGCAGCGGGGCAATGGCAGCTTGGTCCTGTGCTGTCAGCAACCAACAGTGTTCAGCAAGGATCGGTGAGCTGCCACTCACTCACTCTCACACACACACACGTACATGTACGGCACGTGTGTACAAATGATTGTCGTTGCTTATGTTAGCCTGCATGTTTCTATTTTGGAGATTTGCTAGAGTGTGTGTGTGTGTGTGTGAATCTGTAGGAAAACCAACACCCCGTCCAGTTCGAGTCCTGTGTCGCAGTGTGTGTATGAGCTCATTTCTGCTGTAATGGGAGGACACAATCTTGCCACCGCACACAACACACACACACACACCTTTTGCATGCATTTTTCATCAAGTGGAACAAAGTGCAATCTATGTCTGCAAACTCGGCAATGAAAGCGATATGTTAAGCTGTGTCTCGAATTCATCACGCTCGTGTGTAATTACCCAACACCCTCAGATCAGATCCCTTAATGAATTTATTCATCGTTCCTCTGACAATGGAAACTCCAGTCCTGCTCATGTAATATGCAGCAGCCGGCACCCAAAGTGACAACGGAATCTGCATGATGATGATGATGCGATAAGTACCGCACACCCGTGCGACTCTGGGACCCCTAGTGGTCACATCTCAGAGCTACCGGTGGGGTGGGGTGAAAGGGTTCTATTCTCTCGATCGCCCGTTGTCTCTGCCTCAGCCTCCAAAGCCACACACATCTGCTGTGTCTGGATTCGGATTTGATGCACATTACAAATCCCCCAATCCTCAAATTGAGTAAAAAAAAACGCTATAAACGGTAAAAACTGCGGTGTACCACCTGCCATGCTCCCTGGTTGGCAGCGGTGCTCACGTGATCCGAACTCGGCACCTTGAACAACGTGAGGGGAGCCAAACCTTCTCAACCCCTCTGGTCATTCCACAGCTCTCATTAGGCGGCAGGTTTTTTTCAAGACATCTGGGAGCGGGGAACAGGTCCAACACTTGGAACAGACGTAAACGCTAGTAGGGATTTCCATCGGGCTTAGCGGCGGGCTGCTGGACATTCATGTTTATCCACATTACATCCCCATTGTTCTTATACGAACATGATTCGGCAGACGCTGTTAGCCAAAAGCAATTTGCTGGAGCGGAGGCCCGTGCCGTGCGGCGTGTGCCGCCGATTCCTGGTGGATTAGTGAAAATGCAACAATTCCATTTCTGAGCAGTGTAATCAGGGGCAGAAATAGATTGCAACTCTTATTGGTAGTGACCCCCCTCCCCCATGCCATAACAGCCTTCGCAATCAGACTTGAGATACACAGCCCAGTTGGGTGTTAACATCAGTACTCGAGTTGAGGGGGGATGAGGTGGGAAGTCACCCCCCCTGAAATATAAACTCCTCCTGCAGCATAGCAGGTGATGGCGTGGCCAGTCTGTGGCATAGGCAATATAGGCAAATACTGAGGCGGCGTCCATCCAGGAAACGGCTGGAAAAAAGTGTTTCTTAAAACTGGTTTGTATTAATGTGTCTTAATAAGCCTATTAAGATGTACTAATTATAATAATAATGATATGTAATTTTCCTATGAGGCCATCGCAGCGCATTGGACCATCGTGGAGTCTGTTGTGTCCTGTTAGGTCTGCAAGGACTTTCTGCGAGCGCTGGGGTCAAGTTGACACTGTATTGTGCATCAAGTGCAGCGTATTGGGCTACGCAGCTATGCAGTCGTTCTGAACCCGATCTGAGTCTGTCAGAATCTGACCCCGACAGAATTTCGCCAAAACCCATATCTGAGCTGGACAGAATACGACCCAACAGAATCCAACCCGAACCTGCTTTCTTAACGCATGCTATGAGCACTAGACTAAGAGGGAAAGGAAACAAGTGGGTTTAGAACGTAATCGTCAGAGGACAGCCTCCGTTTCACCTCCTCAGTATCCATTTTTGCATCTCTCTCACGATAATTTAAACGCATTACGTGACGACAGTGGCTGAGATTTGCTAATCAAATGAACATTTCATAAAAAAATTCACTTTTAATAAAACAATTTTAAAAAACGTACAACACTTTGCCGACCACCAAAACAAATTTGCAATCAGCGAGCCATACAAAAAGGATAGATGTTATTGACCGGACGTTTGTGTTTGCTGACTGACCCGACCCAACCCGACTAAAATAACAGACGCTGAGCCCGAACCTAACTCTGTCTCGGGTCAAGATTTACAGCTCTAACGCAGCTACGCCCGGACAATGAAAGTGGACGAGAAAACCCTGGGAGTGACAGCACAGTTAGCATTTAGATGAATGCAGCTGCATGAACCCTTTACTTTCTTCTCTGGTGGCCTATATTTCCTCGTTCCCATTCCTCATTAAGTTTGCATACATTGACTCTGAAAGTGACAGTCCTACATTTACATTACTGCTTGATTTTATTCTCGCATTAAAAAGTAAACAACAATGCAACATATTTAAAAAAATTCAAACAAGTGCACAAAACAAAAATGTAGAGAGGCAGCAGTCTTATGGGCAGATGTGTTTATTTTTGACAGAACAGTGTGTGGGTGTGTGTGTGTGTTGTGAGTGCTGGTGCCGCGACACAGCCCACTCTCCGCCCTATGACACACACCCAAAGTGACAGCCGATGCTGAGAGCTAATGTAGGCTCAGAGGGGGACTGATTACTGAGACTGTTCTCCTGTATGTGTACAAGCACACACACATATTTGTACATGTATGGACGTGTGTGCAAACACACCTACATACCCACAACCGCAACATGACTAAACACCCAGTTGAATACCGGAGCACTGTGAGAAGAATCAGCCTTGACTGTCAAAACAAGGACGGGGGCAGAAGCGTCCAATCACTGAGGAGACAGCTCCAGTCACTACAGCCTCAACTGCGGCATGAAGGACAAAACACACACATTACATAACTACATAAAGCACCGTATATGCTCTACATGAATTGCTCAAATTCAACAGATATGCTGGAATATGCAAAAAGGCTCATTTTAATTATATATATTAATACAGGAATTTGTCTATGTGTGAAACTATGTGTTCCCATGTAAAACTATAAAATAAAATTTTGCATTTTTAAAACCTCAGCATATTCTGATCTAATCATGGTAAGTATCACAAATTAAGATCCTCTGTTAATAATTCAATTAAGGGATGGAAAATCTGCAGACCGATTAGAAGTGAATTATTAATAACACAATATAAATATTTCTGCCACAGTTGATGACTCTGAGAGGCCTTTTTGGACTTTGAGTATAGGGAAATTCATAAACACACTACTCATGTCTTGTTAATTTATGATTCTCATAAATTAACAACGGATTGTTTCAAGATATATTATCACAATCATATTTGCTTTAGCTTTTTCATTAATTCCTGTTAACCAGTGAAAAACGGAAAAAAAAACGGGTTTGAAAGGAACGACCTATGGGCTCTGATTACGCTGTTAGTAACGTTTAATACGCACGAGGAAAACAGGCCAAATAGACGTGCAGCAAACAGCACAAAACTATTTGCATATGTTTAACCGCTTTTGCATATTTATGTTTGGACCAATCTAGTTAGATCATGTTTTTTGGTCTTCTTGGGAGCTCTGGCCCTCAGGGTGGAGGGACAAGAGTACCGCAGCTGTCATTTGTCATTTGTTCCCTCGTTTCTGTGCATGCGTGTGTGTGCGCGCGTGTGTGTGTGTGTGTGCGCACATTCAACTTGCCTTTTGCTTTGTGGTGACAGCAGTTAAAACCCTGTCTTCAGCACTGGCTAGACCAGACGCTTGGCTGGATGAATTTTTAATGTGCGCTCACTCTCTGAGAGACACTATCTCAGATCACACCTATTTAAGGTCAGAGAGAGGGGGTGTGTGTGCGTGTACGTGTTTCGATGACCGTGTCTCATCAGAGCTCGCTACCACCTAACCGTGTTTGACGTAAAGGCTCAATGAAATCCTCCTCTTAATCTGCACCTTTAAACATCTCTTTCACCAAACACCCTAAATGCCACAGCTTCCCATGTGACAAGGTATATATAATAAATTGGTCCTTTAAATGCATGTAAAATACGGTCATGTTGGCCTATTTGGCCATGTTGGTATTTTAAGGCTTCCAAAGGATGAAGTGCATTGTGGGAAGGACATAATGCTTCTTCAGGTTTCATTCCACCCTGCCACAGAAGACTGGGTGCTGCCCCTGTGGCACAACATGCTACTCTCCCAAAAATTCTCACACCCAGGGGTTGATGGGTCATCGTGTGTTTACTGTTCACTCAAAAAGCCCATCTGATGTACACAAACATGGCCTGGCGGCTCGGCGCCGGCCCGGAAAATCTCCAGGGCTCCTGCCCGCTGGCTGTCGGCTCCTCTCACTCATCGCCGCCTTCTTCCATGGGCCCGAGCCTTGCTCTTAAATATTCAAATTCTGAAATTTTAAAACATTATTGTCATAAACATCAGTTTAAATAATTATTTTGGAGCAAAATACATAGTTGGCACAAGTTGTTTGCTAATGTAATGGAAAACGGAGTCGTCCATCACGGAATGGAAAGATCTGGTTTGGGTAGAGTGAATTAGTATGGTGGGGGCGGTGGGTCCTTAAGCTGCTTGTACTGCAATTATCACTACTGTGCCAAAGCGTACAGCATCAACGTTCACCTCAATCCTTGGGTCCAGGGTGGCACATCCAAATCCAAATCCAAAAAAGGTCCACTTCTTTATGACTTTGCATACTATACAAGTGACTTACACATTTTTACACATGGAAGAATTTCCATGACTTTTCATGACAATGTGTTCTGAATTTTCTGTGTAAATGTGGAAAAAACACACAAGAAGTCAAATTCGGTGTGGTAGTAGGCTAGTGGGTAACACACTCGCGTATGAACCAGAAGACCCAGGTTCAAATCCCACTTACTACCATTGTGTCCCTGAGCAAGAAATTTAACCCTAAGTTGCTCCAGGGGGACTGTCCTTGTAACTATTGAAGTTGCTCTGGATAAGGGTGTCTGATAAATGCTGTAAATGTAATGTAAATGTAGATTTACCAGAAAATTAACTAAGCTTATGAAAATCCTGAAAAGCTTAACTTAAATTTTAGGTTTCCTATTATGAAGATTTCACTTTGCAAGATTATGGTCTTATGTCTATGGTCTGGCAGTGGCTAGAAATGGTGTATATGTATAAAATGTATAAAAAGAGTGCTTTGGCCGTTCTGCTTTGCCATTCAAAGAGTGGAAGCTCAGACGGTCGGATATGGAACTTTTGGGGTGTTGTGTGTAGAATTCTGAGGGAAAAATAAATTTGATCCATTTTGGAATAAGGCTGTGACATAAAAAAATGTGGGAAAAGTGAAAGTGAAGTGATCGTGATACACTACAGCACAGCACACGATGACACAACGAAATGGGTCCTCTGCTTTTAATCATCACCCTTGGTGAGCAGTGGGCACCATGACAGGTGTCCGGGGAACAGTGTGTGGGGACGGTGCTTTGCTCACTGGATGCATTGTGTAACTGAACTAAGGTCTGTTATCAGTAAAGACACTCTGAACAACTATGTAATGGTAACTATTGTTATTGATGTTTTTGGTTGTTAAGTTCAAGTAAAGGACTGCAGGGAATTTTAAATAATTCCTGGGTGCTGGGTGCTAGATTGAATGAGATGTGATGGAGAGAGAGGAGTTTTATTGCCAATTTTTATTTAGGTTGACTTATGTTTAATTATTTATATTTTTAAAACTGTACTTATTGAAGTTCTTAAAAATATAGTTTAACAAATGGAGTCTGCCTCCAATTGCCATCCAGAGATCTTCAGGTCTGTACTGTAATATTCTGTGGGGCAGGACATTTTATTTCATTTCTTATATCAGTCACTGACAACTGATATATTTATTTTTATAACACGTAAAACTTGAATAAAACAACTAGTACTTTATTGGATCTATAACCTTTTTACATCAAGTAATGAAAGTAAAGTAACTTTTACTCAAAGTAAATTCTAAATCAAATAATTTCTTACTTTTACTCAAGTAGATTTTTAGATGGGTACTCCACTGCTGGATGACTTCAACGAGCACCATGTGCTGCCATTTTTGTCCTGGTAGAGATGACTTGCTTCTGGACAGAACAGCATGTCATCAGGTCAAATACGACTAATCCGTCCCTTCCTAAGTGGCAAATTGGCTCCAACGCAGTCAATCCACCATAGATTAACCTTTGCTGAATAATTCAGTGGCAAGAATGAATAACTAAGACCTCTATTCCTTTGTTAGCTGACGTCTTTTCACATCACAGCCAAGAGAAAACACTCCCCTGGCCACTAGACTGACAAGGCTCAACATGAATGTAACATCAACACACATGCCCAAATAGAATGCACATATAATTAGAGTTAAACTCTTCTACACCAAGGTGTGAATTGTATATATGTTAAAACACTATATTTCCTACTTCCATATGACCAACACAAGGTTTTTATTCATAAATATATATTATTTCAAGTCTTATATATTTTCTTTTTTGTTCGGTTTTTATTGTATTACTCTTGGTAATAGAACTGTTTGAAATTGTTTTTATTAGTTGCTAGTATACTACTATCAATTAAGTAAGGAGAAGTACAGAAGTACGTTTGTGTTAGCAAACCTCACGCTTCTGAATATGACTGACCATGACATGGCATTAGGTCAAACACCGCTAATCCATGCCTTTCCTAATTGCCTAATTGGCTACACACCCAAGCAGTATTTTGACCTTTGCTAGCCTCTGTTCCATTATAAGATGATGTTTGGTCAAATTGGAGGTTTTAACCCCCTCCTTGTCACAAGACACTCTGCTGTTTCAGAATATTTCATTTACAGGGCATGTCGGGCACTGTGTGAGACAAACCTGTGAAACTAACATTGGGCTTCACACTTCTACACACACACACACACACATACACACACTGCTTGTGCTTGGTCAGTGGTACTAATGTAACATAAACATATTCACACATGACCAACTGTCACCTATGCTTAGTGTCAAACCCTACACATGGGTTTGTAATGTCTAAATCATTTATGAAGCCTATTTCCTTCCAGTCACATGGAAATCAAATACACACACACACACACACACACACACACACACACACACACACACACTCTCTCACACAGTGCTAGAGCCATAGCTTGTATGTTTTCTTGTCTGATGAAGCATGTTGAAAATCACCATTCATTAGAAGCCCTGTGGCAGTCATGGTCCATGAAGCATTTATTTGCAGTTTTGTTTTCCTTTCCAAAAAAGATTCCCTAGTTGTGCCTAGAAAGACATATAATACCATAATGGATCAGTTTAGCTTTTTTGAGAAGATATATGCTTATCTTACTAAAAGGCATTAAATACAGGCAAAACTCACTTAACACATGTGGACCCACTGACTACATTTCAACAATAAATCATTGACAACTGATCCTATAGGCCTAGGTATGACCTCTCAGTTGACGTTCTGTCAGCAGAGTTCAGTTAATCTTCTTAAGAAGACATCCACACAGGAATTTTTGTTTCTTCAAGAAAGCATTTCTGGGAACATTTGCTTCATCACAAAGAAAATGAGTGGGCCGTGTACTGTTCCTTGTTGCACACCAATCAAAATGTACTTTTAATATAGCAATGGATTTAGTCGTAGAACGGAATCATTCTCTATTTGGTGCAATATGATGTAAAATTTGCTTTGGCAGAAGATGGCTATGTTTTGTATAACACTGAACTAACATACTTAGATTAATTAGGGCAGTGGTGGCCTAGCGGTTAAGGAAGTGGCCCCGTAATCAGAAGGTTGCCGGTTCGAATCTGGACCTGCCAAGGTACCACTGAGCAAAGCACCGTCCCCATACACTGCTCCCTGGGCGCCGGTCATGGCTGCCCACTGCTCACTCAGGGTGATGGGATAAATGCAGAGGACAAATTTCACTGTGTGCACCGTGTGCTGTGCTGCTGTGTATCACATGTGACAATCACTTCACTTTCTCTTAATCTTTATAACTATTTTTTTTTATTAATTGTGTACTAAGATGCAAGATGAAAAGTTAATTATGAGGTCATAATCCATGAAGTACTGCAACTCACTTGTCTTCACCTTTAAAATAATAATAGCAAAAATTAATAATTCAAAAGTACCCCATCATAAAAAGCAAAAGAAGGTAACATAAAACCTCAATAAAAAGCAAGCGAGAACTCAATTATGTGAGTTCCTTGCACCCTGCTCAGTCCAACTTGACCTGACCTGACTCAGAATGGGAGCTGAGGGAAGTAACCTGGCTTCTCACAGAGAACAGTTTGTTCTGATCAGAGAGTGTGTGTGAGAGAGAGAGAGAGAGAGAGAGAGAGAGAAAGAGAGAGAGAGAGCACTGATCTGCTTTGGCAGGGACACACAATCAGCAAAGCATCTCATCCACTTAGATTCTCTTTAATCCCTGCATACACACACAGACACACACACACACATCCATACACAATACCACCACTAAAACCACAAGCATAACACCTGAACTGTTGCATTGGCTACAATGCAATGACGTTCTAGAAACCTCTGGGTAACGTTACTGATTCCTGTCCATGCCGTTGCTCAGATTATGGACTGAAATCCCTCGGATGAGAACAGGCACCCTGGCAGTGGACCTGGGGCTGAGAACGGAGGAGGGTAAAGGTGAGCGGGAATGGCAAGAGCAGACAGGCCTGCGTAACAGCATCAGGTAATCTGCCTGTGGTTTATGGAGGGATAATCTGTAGATTTAAGTGATGGGGGAGCCATTGTTTTGAAAACGTCACCTTGACGTGTTGAACCAACTGCGGGGATAATCCACAAACACCGAGGTGCCACCCAGAAGAGCTGCAGGAACTAGGGGGCCGACAAACAGGATGTACTCGGAACACAGTAAACAAACACGCGCGCACACACATCATCATCATCTGCAATGCGTTGTGCATAATCCACAAAACACTGGTTTTGAGAGCCTAGTGCCGCACATACAGACACAAACATTGAATTAATGCAATACACAAAATACAACATTTAACATTAGATTAGATAAACCTTTATTAGTCCCACAAGTGGGAAATTGCATGCAAAGTATATATCGCAACATGCTGCGAAGTATATACATTTACATTTACAGCATTTATCAGACGCCCTTATCCAGAGCGACTTACAATCAGTATTTTACAGGGACAGTCCCCCCTGGAGCAATTTAGGGTTAAGTGTCTTGCTCAGGGACACAATGGTAGCAAGTGGGATTCGAACCCGGGTCTTCTGGTTCATAGGCAAGTGTGTTACCCACTAGGCTACTACCACCCATTATATTAGCATTGTTTGCCTTATAAAACTTTGATGTAACTGCTCTTGAGTTCAAATAGGACCTGTGGGCACAGTGTAGTTACTAAATGCCATTCAGCAAAATATCATGCTCTACATGCCTATTAATGGGACTCATTCATCTGGATCTGTCAGCAGGTCCAGACGCCCGTTCCACAATATGGAGCTGTCTGTGGTGCTGAACTTTTAATTGGTTGACACGGCCACGTTTCTCACCGAAACCACTAAATTCTGTGGCAAAAAATGTAAGTTAAATGTAAATGGTCCTATGTCCTATTGTTTATACTCAATGTCCTCTGGCAACGGGAAAGTTTTAACCTGACACTCACCCTGAGCTGCTGAGGGGGGGACCCACCCTTCAATTATAGAATGGATGTCCTTCTGCATTCATCACTTTATCAGCTTGATGAGTGGGATTTTGTCCTTTTTACAACAAATCCTACAATGTGCATTTGGGTGTGCACGCATCCGTTTTTGCCCAAACACTTTCACTTACTCACCTTTTACTGATGCAAACGTTTGAGATAAACATTGATTGGTGATGTCAGTAGCCTTTTCTAAACCGCTGGCAGCAAATCTGTCATTGCACCTTCACGTAAGTGTGAGCCGCGTGGAATTGGTGCGTTCTGTGTTGACGTCTGCAAATCCACATAAACCATAAGCTACGTTTAAGCTTCGCGCATGGGGTCAGCTGAAAACGCACCTTTTGCATTTCATCTCCTTACCCCAGTTCGGATGCATGCGGCTCAGCTTATCCATACAGCGGTGGTGGAGCGTGCGCATCCCAGTGCTCCTCATGTGAGGTCGGGGAGAGGTGAGGGGTCAGTAGGGCATCGGTTCAGGTTGGCTATATTTACTCACCACGCGCACATGCATATCCATATGCAGTATAGGGAATCCCAATCAGATTACATGCTCCTGAACACTCCATGCATTAGGTGGGCTCAGTGCGGTGGATTAGGTCAGCATTTATGCACATTACTGATTAATTTTGCGCCATAAGAGTTTGCGGAAATGGGAACAGGATTTCTCCAATTAGTCTAAGAGAAATGCATGTTTTCTCTCTGAGCAGTTTTTTTTGTTGTATCACTGATATTTAGCGCCCTGAAGGTGAGAATATGTAACCATACAGCATGTGTACAAGTGTCTGCATGTGCATGTGCAGTATATGTGTGAAAATGTATGTGTGTGTGTGTGTGTGTGTGTGAGGGTAAATTAGCTCTGTTTCTGGGACGCTGGTCTCCGTGGAAAGGGTAATAAGACTGAGTGTGTGTCGGGTGTAATGAAGTGTGAACGAAGAGATGGAGGCGATAAAAAAATACTTAATTGTGCTGCCAAGTGTTATGTTATATGTTATGTCGAAATAAATATCTCCACACTTCATTTAATTATATTAATGATATTTATGTGCTTGTTTTGGCTAAACAGCTCATGGATCATTATGTTAGATGAGTCTGTATCAGAATTCTTGAATTAAAGTGCCAATAATCTACAGTACATGCATGGTGGTGGATATAATAACGTTCAGTCCCTTGCCTTTAAATAAAACCTTTAAATTTAACTTGATGTTACATTGGTGAACACACCCAATGCACTGCGTGCAATGAAAACCGGGCCCAATGTGTCTATAATGCATGTCTGATGGCTTTTAAATTTCATTTTCACAAATCCCCTGCTCACTTGAGGCTGAGTTATAGCTTCTCGGCTAAAAGGTTCGGTGATTAAAAGGGTTGGGGGTAAACCTTTTATGTCATCATACATGCGCTGTATGACAAGATGAGGGGTATTAATGATGAATCTCCAACCAACAGCAGCCTCACCAGTTCAGGTATAAGGCCTTGCTATTAAATGTTTTTACAGCAAAATTTCCATGGAGCCAATTATAAAGAAAAGAAAAACCACCTCATCAACAGCCCATAATTGGCCTTTAATGTTCAATGTAATTGACAATATCATTCTTGGTTGTTTTATCTCTTGCCACAGACATTTAGAGATGCTCTTGTCCAGTGTGATGTACATCGGTGCTTTGTAGTCCATATTAGATTTTTATACCTGTAAAGCTGGACTTAAATCAACAACAGCTGTTTGATAGAGACTATCCGTAAAGTTACATACTAAATACATCCCAGGCAGCACAATTAATGTTAAATTAAACAAGGTTTTGTGCACAGCACAAAATGTGTCTTCTGCTTTTAACCATCACCCTTGGTGAGCAGTGGGCAGCCATGAAATGCGCCTGGGGAGCAGTGTGTGGGGACGGTGCCAAAAAAACCAAAAATTGTTTTTTTACTACTTACATGTGGATGATATTATTTTATTTTCTGTGTTTTCTTAAAATGCTGTCATGGATGCTCAAAGAGAATGCATTGTGAGGATTGTGAATAATGTGGATTTCTTCCTATACATTCTTTTTTCGTGTACAAAAAGCCCACTCACTTATCATATCATGGTTCCATGCTGCAACACAATGAAAAAGAGGGTGTGTATTTTGAGTATACTACACATACAATTTATGTTACAAAGCCAGACTGCACAGACACACACACACACACACAGTCAAATGAATGCATTTTCCACACTGCTTGCATGAACACACATATATACAGGCCAACTGCATGCTCAGTGAGTGTTGCTTTGCTTAAGGCGGAGAGGATTTATAGAACGTGGTGCATTGTGGGATGTTTGTACTTAACACTATTGACCCAGTATATTTTATGGCTCAAGCATGAAAGAAATGTTTTTTTTTTTTTTCGCCAGAGATTGATACCACGGACATAACTGGAAAGTCTTAAACTCCTTCTATAGACCATGCTCATTTAGAACTATTCTAATCCCATCCATCAAGTGGTAATGACATCTGATTCCAAATTAAAAAGTAGAAACACTTCCTCATTAACTGACCCTAATCCTCATGTTTACGTACAGACCTGTGGCACCTCGCCACCGCTAAGAATACCGAGCATGGCCAACGTTGGTCCGAAAACCCTTCTCTGCACCTCAGTCCCTGAAACAGCCGGCGAGGGAGGATGAGGAGGAAATCGAGTGTGAGGCTTGAGCGAGAGGCGTGTGGGTGGCTTCACTTTTCCAGGGTCTCTGACGGTCGAGGCAACAGACGCAGACAGGAGCTGGCAGATCAGATCAACACACACACAAACATGTACAGTGTGGAACTGCATTCACAGTGGCAGGCAAAAGTTTGGACACCCTTGCTTAAAATATCAGGAAAAATTCTGGTTTTAATATTTAATATTTCTGAATTAGGTCTCATTTCAAAGAGCCATTTTTGGCATGTCATGTTTTTATAGATTTTTAAAGTAAATCTGGTCACTAGTAGGATATGCAGGATTATACACGCATACACTGTCCCTCACTAATTCATACACTCTACAACTCGCCCTCTACTCACTCTTTAATGATGCATACGCTATTATATAAATCATTTCTGCACTTCACACACACACATTTCTGAGGTTCACAGACACGTTTCCAGTGGACGTTTGGTCATACGTGCGCGCACACACACACACACACACACACACACACACACACACACTCTCTCCCAGCCAGACTCAATCACACATTGGTGAGTGTAGGGGGGATGTGTGTGTGTTTGGGGGGGGGGGGCAGCCGGCGCAGCGTTTGACCTCCTTTCGCCTGACTTCCCCCAGCTGCACTCACAGAGCAGGAACACACTGCTACTGAGAACACAGACTGCAGGCACACACACACAAATATGCACACACTAAAAATAGTCAGACGCGGCTTTACAACAGTACACACAACACACACACACAGACACGGTAGTGCGCACACATTCATTAACACCGTGAATGACACCCATAATACGTCCAAATGTAGTTACTACATTCATAAAATGTAGACGTGTAGCAACTGAATGGTGGAGGGCAGCTCTCTGTGTGTCCTGCCCAGAAACCAGCCGTTACACACACACACACACACACACACACACACAGGCAGCCTGAAGTGGAGCAGACAGTGGAGGGCGGGGCCACTGTTTGTTTCTAAATACAACATGTTTTTTTTTTTTTCGTTTTTCGATAGCGGCGTGGGTAAATAAACACAGAGAGCTGGGCGGAGCTCATGCTCTCATATCAGACCACCCACCCATGAGGGCGCAGCTAATGCCCGGGCCGCTAATCAGCCCGCAGCTCCGCTGGGCATCGGCTTCACTCGCTGTCTTCCCACAAAGACGATAATGAAATTCAGTTCCTGATGCCGCCCCACCTCCGCCTGTCCCGCAGACGTGCGGTAACGCAGGGACACTCTGCATTATGTAACTGCCAATCTCACTAGGGCCTTCCAAAAAAATATATATAAAACCAGCGGGGTGTGTTTTTTTTTATTTGCATATACATATATAGATATATGTGATTGCTTGTGTAATATAATAAATGAAGATCTGCTTCATATTGTGATATTGTGTGAGTAGTGTGTTTGTGGGGTGTTTTAATCTGGCCAGCATGTTACGAGAGCCGGGCCACTGTCTCGCGGCAGCAGACATGGTGTACTCTCACTGCGGCGTATTTAGGGCACACACTCAGAACACTGTGTTCTGCCAGGCGCCACTGACATAACACACAGACACACACACACACCCCCTGTGATAGAGTTAGAGAGCAAGCAGTGAGGTCGTCAGCAGGGAGGAGATGCCCTAAACTGAGCCGCAGCATCACTACGCACAAATGCACATCGTACACCGTAAAGCCTCATTCATGTTCCCTTTACGTAAGAGAATAATGACGTCTGGTTCAAAATCTTCAAGCTTCCATACATCATGTACGCGGTTCAGGGTCAAAAACAATCCAACTTCCCAATAGTCCCAACACAAAAGGGGTGTAACTGCTTAAAATAATAACTGAACCCGTGCTGAGACATCATAGGTTTAGAAAATCTTGTCACCTCATGTGACCTCAGTTCAAAAAGTATGGCCTCCAACTTCCATTCATTCCACATCTGGAAGCTTTCCAAAAAATGTGGACGACACACACACACACACACACACACACACACACGTCTAAAGCATGCGGCACAGCGCAGCACAACCACAAAAGCCCTGTGCAGGATGTACAGCATCAAACACAGTTCAGAAGTAACACATGAGTCACTGGAAAAGAGAGAGCGAGACTCAGTTCAAACAGAACAAGTGTGTGTGTGTGTGTGTGTGTGAGAGAGAGAGAGAGGGACGTCTGCTCTTTTCTGAGAGGACAGGCTGTTTACTCCTGCTGACACTCACCCTAGGAGAGTGTGCTGACATGACCTTTCCATTCCACCCCTGGCATGGGGAAACACACACACACACACACACAGGACAACAGGGAGTGTGTGCGTGTTTGTGTGTTGTGTGTGTGCAGATAGCAGCATGTGTTCAGTGCTCCAGTGTTGGACAACACGTCCAGACGCTGCTGCTGCAGTTTTGGCGCAGTGGCAGGGCGGGGCAGGGCAGATGTGGTCAGAAGGGACGCCGCAGGGTCTCCCTGGTCCCCCGGACCCCAGGCAGGGAGGGACGGTCACCACCGAGCCCCACAACCCACAGCACCTGACTCACCCCGGCGGTGACCCAGCTCCCCTCTCCATTCCTCCCAGAGCTTCACCAGCGTTTACATAATGGCCCGGAATGTTCTTTGTTTGTGCCAAGGCTAAATGTTAAAATATTCCGTGGCTGTGATGCTGAGGTGGAAAGGTCAGATGCAAGAACCGACTGCGTTAGCTGGCCTCCTGTATCTGCCCCCACATCAGATGCTGGCCTACAAGTCCGAGGAAGGGTCAGCAGCACCCTCTCATCACTGCATCTCTCCGATCCTCCAGCACCGCTCCACTCAAGGTGATGGAGAAACATCCATCTAGACTCTTCTCTGTCTGGGTTCTAGGTGGTGGAATGAACTTCCACTAGATGTTCGAACAGCTGAGTTACTGGAGAGCTTCAAACGCGAGACCTTAGGCCCCATCCACGCCAGAACGTTTTTCTCCATAACTCGGGTATTTCTGCGCAACGTATTAGCTCAACCTCCAACCTGTAACCCCACGCGTAAAACAATCCTCTCTACGACGGGCATTTGTAATGAAGGGACAAGGCAGGAGAGCAAACACCATGTTTAACTCACTGTGGAGAACTAGAGGCCAGGCATGGAGATGACAACTTATTTCAGATCACGCTCCTGAGTTTTAAACCCATTTTGGAGAATAGCGATCTTGTGTGGACAGGGCCTTAGATTAAATAGGGCTCTTATGTATATTTATTTAAAAGTTATTAAGATAATGGTTATTACAGGTCCTACTGAACCAAATAGGGGCAGTGGTGGCCTAGCTGTTAAGGAAGCGGCCCCGTAATCAGAAGGTTGCCGGTTCGAATCCCAATCCGCCAAGGTGCCACTGAGCAAAGTACCGTCCCCACACACTGCTCCCCGGGCGCCTGTCATGGCTGCCCACTGCTCACTCAGGGTGATGGGTTAAATGCAGAGGACAAATTTCATTGTGTGCACATTGTGAAGTGACAATCACTTCACTTTACTTTACTTTATAAATAAGGGATTTCAATGATGGATATTTTTAAGCACTTATATAAGTTGCTCTGGATAAATGAGTCCGGCAAACGCTGTAAATGTAAATGTCTTTTGAAGCGTAGCCCAGGTCATTTCATTGATTCTGATCGTCGGCCTGAAGGAAGATCTAATTACCGCGGCTTCTCTCCTCCCGCGTTTCCCCACCTCTGTGGCGGCTGCTCTCGTGTTTTCATGCTGCGATGACCTCACCGCTTTACATGGAAAAATGACCATGAGAGACAATTTGACCAAACACACACACACACACACACACTCACACAGACTACCACAGGCTCACGTCGCTGTACTCATTGAGCCGGAGGCGCGCTCATGAAGGTCGTTTTGCAAGGACTGGGCCCGGCCCAGAGAGGTGGAAATGGATCTAATGCGCTCTGTCACCGCTGCTGCCGCGCTAACGCAACGCCCGCGGTCTATAAACACCGCGCAGACGCAGCCACGCCGCTGCGCTGACACGACGAGAGCCCGGGCTCAAGGCCTCACCAACACGTCGCCGCCACTAATGGACCACACGGACTCAGTGGCCACAGACGTTTTAAGCAGCTGCCGATGTTCCTCTTTCTTTTCTTTTTTTTTTTTAACCGGTGCAAAGTGAACTTTTGGCAAGACGATGTTTATCGATCACTCTGATGACCCACAAACGTCCAACGTGTCTAATACGAGCAAACCATTTATATTGATTGTGGTTCTGCTCAACTGCTTTCTATTTATGGAGAGGGCCGGTCTGAGCAGGCATTCCAAGTGCTGGAATTGTGGGACTCTGTCAAAGTAAATGGCACTTTACTGGTTCTGCTGGTGACTACATAACGAGACAAGTGTCTGTTTCCTGGATGACATTGCTTAGCAACAACACCAGCAGCTCCGTTTCCCAGTAAACAGCCATGCGATCCATACATTCCGACTTTCTAATACTGCCCTGCCATTGTCGGGATAATGACATGCCACTCCAGATATTATTCCCACTAATTATATTGTCGCATAACCCCCGGCTCGGACTTGTTTGCGGAATGCTCCCTCCATGTTGTTGCGGGTTGACTCGGGGTACTCCGGTTTCCTCCCACTGTCTAATGGCATGCGCACTGCGTGATTCTAAATTGTCTGCAGTGTGGGTGTATGAGTGAATAGTGTGTGTGTGCACCTGGTGTTGGGCTAGCGTCCCGCCCTACACACCGTATATCCAGCTGACCCAACCCTGTGCAGGACTAACCCAGTGAGAATAATCTAAGGGCAAAATAAACATTAACAAATAAAATATATGGATCTGTCTATCTGTGTTGTGAGATGTGTGCTAATACTTACAAGAAATAGTCCATAATAACTTATAAAGACATAGGGCTAATGTACCCAGCAGTTTTTTCACTGTAAATAAAAACAAGAAAGGACTGCTATCTGTGTTTTACATTTTGGTACCAAACCATACATGCATATTCGCAGCACTAAAATTCTTGCATTCTGAACTGGTGAATGTGGGAATGAAAGTGAAAGTGAAGTAATGAAACACTGCAGCACAGCGCACATATTGAAATGTGTCCTCTGTATTTAACCACCACCCTTGGTGAGCAGTGGGCAGCCATGGCAGGCGGATTTAACACCAACACAGAGAGGGCCTTTAAGACTTTGAAATGTACTTAAATAGGACAGGTCATGATTTAATATGCGTCGTAGTTGGCAAGTGACTCACTTCTCCTCACCCTACTTTCCATTCCCACCCCCACCCCCTCTTTCTCAAAATATGCAGAAATGCAATTTTTATTATCATATCCCACACCGTGTGTGTTCCATCGGAGAGCCACCCCCCTTTCCCATCCAACATCTGCTTTAGCCCTGGTTCCCGCCTCCATTACCAGATGAGGGATCTACACATGGCCATTTTCAAGGAATATCTACAGCAAATCCTCACTGATGAGCAATAAATTCCAATGCTACTCACAAGCAACTGAATAGCATCGTCTTAGACATTCTTTTATCTGAATAAACGAATTGCAAATTAAAGGTCCCCTGACGCTGTTTTTTTTAAACATGTTTTTAGTCTTCCCCTAATTCTTCAGCCTTGGTGAAGAATTATAGCAACTTCTATCCACAATGAGATTTCCCCAGATGTTCCTTTTGGTTTGTGTCACTTTAAATGCTAATGAGGACGAGAAAGGCGGGACCATGTTTGGCAGTCAGAAAGTCATGTCACCTTTTTACAAGAAAAAAATAAATTAACTGCAATGCATTGCATGTTTGGAAGCCATGACGGTCCGTGGAGATAATGTTTTTGGGGAGGGGTGGGTGAAAAAAGCATGAGAAAGGGGAGGTAACTTTTCCCCTTATGACAGGGTGTTGGGGCACGGTGGCCTAATGGGAAAGTTACGTGTCATTATTATTATTACATCAGCGAGAATGAACACAAGGACCAGACGGCGTCTCGGGGAGAATCCTTAGAGCCTGTGCAGACCAGCTAGCACCTGTGTCCACAGAGATATTCAACCTCTCTCTATCTCAGTCGGTGGTCCCAACATGCTTCAAGGAGTCCATCATTGTTCCGTCCCAAAGAAAACCCATCCTGCCTCCCTCAACGACTACCGCCCTGTATCCCTCACCTCAGTACATTTACATTTACGGCATTTGGCAGACGCCCTTATCCAGAGCGACTTACAACGTGCTTTCAAGTTACCCATGATGAAGAGATCAATTCCGGTTCACTAGGACCCCAACTATGAATACATCTATTTTATTCACTCTGTTGTAGATTCTGTACACAAAGTTCGACAACAAGAAAATTACAATTTAATCTAAATATTCTTTAAAGAGGAAGGTCTTGAGCTGTCGTTTGAAGGTGCTCAGTGACTGAGCTGTTCTGACCTCGAGGGGAAGTTCATTCCACCACCGAGGGGCCAAGACGGAGAAGAGTCTAGATGAATGTTTTCCTTTTACCTTCAGAGATGGAGGGACCAGGCGAGCAGTACTGGAGGCTCGGAGTAAACGAGGTGCAGTGCGGGGTGTAATAAGAGCTGTGAGGTAGGATGGTGCTACTCCATGTTTGGCTTTGTAGGCCAGCATCAGTATTTTGAACCTGATGTGTGCAGCTACTGGGAGCCAGTGGAGGGAACGTAGTAGAGGGGCGGTGTGGGAGAATTTGGGAAGGTTGAAGATCAGTCGTGCTGCTGCATTTTGTATTAGTTGTAGAGGTCGGATGGTACATAGTGGTAGACCAGCTAGAAGGGAGTTACAGTAGTCCAGTCGTGAGATTACTAAGGACTGAACCAGTAGTTGGGTGGCCTGTGTTGACAGATAAAGTAGTGATGAAGTGTTTTGAACGGCTGGCCAGAGACTTCCATCATTTCTTCACTACCGGACACACTCGACCCACTACAGTTTGCCTACCGTCCAAACCGATGTACAGATGACATCTGCACACTCGGAAGCGGAATTATGTTAAAATGCTTTTAACCGACTACAGTTCAGCATTCAACATGATAATCCCTTCCACACTCACCACCAAGCTGCACACATTTGCACACCTTCACCGTACCTGTTACACATATTTTATGTTAAAAACATAAAAGTACAATATTTGGTTATGTTTGCAATATTTGCATATTGGTTCACTGCATACTTGCAACATTTGCAGTACTGTGGTCAGTAGCAGTTGCTAAAAGCATTTCACTGCATATCATACCGTGTATGACTGTGTATGTGACAAATAAAATTTGAATTTGACTTGACTTTTCTACTTCTCTTTATGCCTCACTAAGGAGGTAAATTGGTGTTGCTTTGCTCTTTTCACAGTAAGAAACATTAACACCAACTAGTTTTCTTCCTCCATTTGTGGCGCCCCCTGGCTGGATGCCGCCCTTAGCATTTGCCCATACTGCCCATGCCACGGGCCGGCCTTACCCACTGCTCCATCCACCTGGCTGCATCCTGTGCCCAGTGCTTCACACATGCTGCAATCCGACCCCGGGAGGCGCAGCAGAAGTAGGCTATGAAAATAAACGGAATACCCAGCCATTAAAAAAACATTCTGACCCACCAGCCTTGGAAGTCCTGAGAACTGGGATCAGGATTCCACTGCTGACATGCCCCCGCGTCATTCAAAAAAACATTCTTTTTTCCCTCCTGTGTCCCTGTGTTATAACGGCTCTTGTAACAGTGACTCAATGGACGGGTGGCTGTGCTGCCTTCATGTGGCGGAAAATAAAACCGTGCGACCTGAAGTGGCCTTTGTTCATATTTGACAGTCACATTGGGCTCATTCGGCTCCAAGTTTTACAGCCACGTCAAACTCTTGCCCACAGAACTTTTCAACCAAACTTACGTGGTTACTGTATAGAAGGAGTGAGACGCCTACTCTGATGTCAGACATATAGAAAATGTAAAATCATAAGTGCAGCAAGTGTCTTGTATGAATGCAACAGGGCCACTTTCACCAAAAGCACCAAACACCAAAGCTTAAGTAAATTTGCATATTTTAAATCAGCGACAGGAAATACACGGAAGTATAATGTCTTACTAAAATGTTCTTGCTTTGGACTGGGGTTGAAAAGGTGACATCCTTGAAAAGGATGTCCCTGAGCAATCAGGGTGCCAGCAGCATTGTTTGTGGCAATATTTTGGTCGCTTTTGACACTTCACGAATGAAGCTGACATTACTTTACTCTACACTTGACCCATACAACAATAAACTTTCCTCTCTAGATCAACATTGCGCGGACTTCACGTAATGCAACGCGACGCAATTTGCATGACAATGTCTTCCGACCGCTCTCTGGCGTGCTTTCAGTCACGAAAGGCCGCGGCTGATGAAACTAAATGGACGGGAACGTCATAGTTTCCGTAGCCTGAGTGTTATGATGTAACTCTGCGGTAACTCAGCCATAAGTCGGATTTACTCACTGGACGCCGGCGTCGCCGCACGCCGTTCAAGTTCTGCAACACTGACATCTAGCGGCCAGGGGCGGAACTGACACCTGCCGGTACCGACGACATTAGTTTCTTAAGGAGCCCAAAATCACATGCAACCACATGTCTCAATGGGCCCTACCGTCCACCCCCTACAATCTCTCATGGAGGAAAAATGGAAGAAATCCTGGGGTCAGAAAGCGACCATATGAATCAGAGCAGGTTTGAATGGACTGGGCAGTGCAGAGACACATCAGAGTAGGGCAGAGTAAAATGTTTGGGAAGTCAACGTCCCTTTGGGTCCAGAGCTCCTCCAACGAGTGTCAATGTCTCTCAGTGGTAGACGCACACTGTAGGAAAGGTAATGAGCAAAAACCATAACAGAGCATAGAAATACATAAGTAGAAAAACTGACATTTTAATGAGTCTGACAACATTTATAGTCACGTCTTTGTAGAAGTTTACCCAAACGAAATTCATTTGAATCAGCATGACTCAGTAAAGGTACAATTTTGTGCAGTCACCATTACACAAAGTTCGTGTTAGGAAAAGAAGTGGCTCAAGTGAAAAGTCAACGAATGCAGATATGCCACATAGTTTTCCTACACAGCGCTACATGAATCTGAAAAGGGGTGTGTCTAAATACAAAGCAGAAGAAATATTACTCTGTACACACTGAGAGTGCTTACATTATATAATAACCATAACTCATTCACATCATAGCCAGTAAAAATTAAACGAGTTAAAGAAAAAAAAAACCTTTTTGAAGGAAATAGTCTATATAAAGAGTAAAAAAACCTACACCACCACTATTTTTGTTCTGGTCTGTTATCTGATCAGGATGTGTTTTTGACATTAAATAAGTGAGTTTACACACTGCCTGCATTTTTCTCACAAGAGAGAAAGTCTGAATTCTGAACAATGTAGCAGTTAAAACATTTACAAGTGATCTGGCAATAATAGTTTCTAAATGTATCCCTGATATGTCATGTCACCGTCCAATGTACCATTGTGTCTCCGATTTTGAGTCAGAATTTTTGAGTTAAAATGCCTTGTTTTTAATTTAAATGAATAAAATGAGCGTCGTAGCCTCACCGCCTCTGTTAAAATTGATGTTTAGATCTACCTATTTTGGGTGGCATTTTGCACGTAAATGCATTGTACAATTTAATTATTGTATCTATTTGTAACTAGGTTTCTCTTTAGCTTTTATCTCCTTTTTCCCCCCAGTTAAAATATTTTAGTTTTAATGTGTTATTTCTTTAAGTCTGTGTTTGCCTTTAGTTTATTCTTAATTCTGTGAAGTACTTTGGTCAACCTCGGATGTTAAATGTCTGAAAGTTGGGTCATGGCAACTGTACTTTCTGATGTTTCATTCTGCAACTTTGTCAATCTGCTAATGTTAAAATGTGCTATATAAATAAAGATTGATTGATTTATTGAATATGGATAAATTCCTTCCTCATGGCTATTTAAAGATCATGATAATAGGGCTAGTACTTGTTATTGCCTCCTTTTTACAATCTGTGTGTATAGAATTTGCGCTGATTGTAGGTAGCCCAGCAGTGAAAGCAGCTTTGAGACTGAAGGATGCTACAGGGCCACATGACTGCTTGTCCGAGCGAGAGCCTGTGATCTCCAGTTGCTGAGTTAAGAATGAAGTGAGTGGAAACCGCCATCACTCCCACGTGCGTGAGTCCAGCTCTCCACCATTGGTGGATTTTTCGCCAAGTCATTCCCTCAGCAAAAGAGAAAAGCCTGAAACTCCGCCCCCTTCTTCAGCCGGCCTGCTCACTCAAAAACCTGTTCTGCAGCCAAGCACGTATGTACACACACACTAACACACACACACACACACACACACTGGCCCCTGTCCAACATAAATACGCTCCTCCTCTGGATGAGGGAACAGAGGAGCCGCAGCGAGTCCCGAGTTCAGAGCAAAGTCAACAATGAGCCAAGCGGCAGGACCACCTCGCACTGGCCAGACCAAAATGGAGATGGCCAAGAACATGAAAGATGAGGACAAGTTCTACAGGTACGACGGAGTCCTGTACTCCAGCGTCATGAGCCCCGTGGAAAACCTGGAGGGTCTGAAGAGCATGCAGGCCAGACCTGAAGACATTGTCCTGGTCGCGTATCCAAAGTGTGGTGAGCACCTCTTCGCGTTACGCACGATTTACGATTCGTAAAATGTCCTTACTCTGCACATTCCCTCTGTGCCGACCGAGAACCTCACACACTGTGTACGTGTGTGGAATGTGGAGCAGAAGGAAACTCTGGCATCGGGTTACAGGAAATTACATAATCTGTGTCCCTGTGCCTTTTACACAATCACAGTTATTCAGTCATGTGGGGCTTTTCTCCGTTTTTCTCGATGGAAGTAACAGAAGTGACAACACACACCCACACACGCGTCCCTATTTTCTTTATATTGCAGGATTCACATGGGTGGTCGGTGTGATGCGAAAGGTCATGGCAGCATCAGTTGGGACGAAGGAAACCTCAGACATCCTCCCTCTCATTGAGTTCCACAGTCCTGATGTCCAGAAGGTGATGGGGACTCGTGTGGAGAGCCCATATATAAAAAATATCAGGCATTAGAAGGTTCACGGTTTTCATTCAAATTTCTGCTTCTTTCCCTGAAAGACTGTTTCACAATTGCCTTCACCGAGATTTCTGGGAACCCACCTGCACCCTGACACCATTCCAGCCTCCTTCATGGTGAAGAAGACGAAGGTCAGAGATCTTTTCCGCTCTGGTGCCAATTCTGAAATGTGCATATGGTTAATTTGGTTGATAATCACAAGATGCAGCGGTAACCCAAGACTTGTGACATTTTCATTTGGCAGACACCCTTGTCCAGCCCATATCCAGTGTGCAGGTTTTTAAATAATGGAGAAATTAGGCAGAGTCGTTCCTGTAGCTACTATTGTGGATGGGAAGGGACTCGGCCATTTTTGATGACATGAGATGACACTCTTTTCCCTTTATCCCTGCAGATGCTGGTGGTGTTCAGGAACCCTAAAGATACTGTCGTCTCCTATTTCCACTTCATGAACAAGAACCCGGTGCTGTCCAAAGTGACATGGGACAACTTCTTCTCGAACTTCATGTCAGGAGATGGTGAGAAGAACTCTCTGTTTCTGTGATGGGAGAACATGTGTCATAGTAGGAACGCATGTCACGTTATTTTATAACTGAACAGGGTACAGAGACCTTCACACAGATGTCAGAAACAGGAGTAAAATGCAAATGCCAGAACAAGGGCGTGGCACGGCTAGGATACATTTATACTGATAAGACCAAATGATAACAACCAAACCAGAGCCGACCTGTAGCACAGGCAACAAAGGCAAATGCTAAGGGCGCCATCATTTCAGTGGGCGGCAAAAGTGGAGGAAGAAAAACGTGTAACATTCCACTATTGTAAAAACTAGTTGGTATTAATGTATCGTAATATGAAAGGAACAAACCCACATGAATTTTCCTGCTTAATAAAGCCTATGAGCTTAATAAAGTTGTAATAATATTGATAATGATACGTAACTTTCCTATGAGGCCACCGTGGTCTGGAGTACCAGGAAATGTCCGGATCATGACGGTGTCTGCTGTGTTGTTCAACAGTGGCCTGGGGATCTTACTTCGATCATGCCGTGGCCTGGGATAAGCTCATAGACGATCCAAACGTGAAAATCATCACGTATGAAGAGCTGAAGGAGGTAAGAGTGTCACCCTAAAGTCAAAGAGGGAAAGTCTCTGTATTCTGAGCAGTTTAGACTCTCAGACACACACACACACATTTGCATTTTCTCTGCAGGACTTGAGTGAAGGCATCAGGCAGATCTCCAAGTTCTTTGGCCTCACCATCACAGAGGAGCAGGTTCAGGCCATTGCAGACAAGAGCACCTTCACAGCTATGAGTGAGAATTCCAAGAACACCCACGGAAAGTTTGGCAGTGTCTTCTTCCGGAAAGGTCGGCATTTTCTGATGAATGGCCTTCAGTTTCTTGCAGTTTGCAATGTTTTAATGTTTTACCCCCAAAAGATTTTGTCTCCACCAAATGTCTATCTGTGTTGAGCAGGTGAGGTGGGCGACTGGAAGAACCATTTCACCGAGGCCCAGAGCCGGCAGATGGACGAGGAGTTCACCAGGAGACTAGCAGGGACCAGACTAGGAGCCAAGCTGAAATACGACGTGTACTGCAGATAGGCAGCTGCTCAGAGCTGTACTGACATTCGTAGATTTCATATTCGGATGATTTAGAAAGATGAAACATGTTTTAATAAAGATATTTCCTAAAAAATTGCTGGCTAAATCTCTCATTTAAATGCACGCACAATTTTCCGAGCTTTGAGGCACCAAAGCTTTGCAACAAATATGCAAGACGAGCTGCCGAAATCAAACCTCAGTTACCAAAATCAATGTTTACAGGAAGTCAACAATTTGGCCTCATCTTTACTCAAAAGCCATTTTCTTACGTTTGTGATGACAACACATAAACACACACATATCCGGCACGCTGTACAAAGTTCTGCTGGCCGCTGCAGCTGCTCGCTAGCCCCGCCCCGTGGGGGCGTGCCAAAGTCCGTCCTATCACACGAATAGGGTGGGGCAGGAGCGCCCCCACCCACACACGAATCCACAGAGAAAGGAAAACAGCAGTGGCTGTTAATGAGGGAATCTGGGAATGAGCCTGTCAGCAGCGCAGCACGGTGGCTGTCCCACATGGAGGCAGAGCAAAATGGAGCTCGCCCGGACCATGCGGGACGAAGAAAAGCTCTACAGACACGCCGGTGTTCTCTACCCCAGCGTTTTGTGTCCTGCTGAGAACCTGGAGGCTCTTAAGGCAACGGAGGCCAGATCTGAGGACATCCTGCTGATGTCCTTTCCAAAATGTGGTGGGTTGCTGAGCAGATGATGACCCTTATGGTGTATTGTAACCAACATTTCCTGCATGTTTCCTAAAACTGAAATGCAAACATAGAAATGCATAAAAGTTTTTTATTGCCTGAAATTTTGCTTTTCTTTTGACTTTTTTTTTTTTTTTTTTTTTAGGTTTCAACTGGATGGTGGCAGTCCTTCGCAAAATAATGAAGAGCGTTTCGGGAAAGGCATTCCCACCTGACACGCCCCCACAAATGGAGTTTTCCTCCCCAGACATGCAGAGGGTGTGTTACTGTGTGTGTGTGTGTGTGTGTGTGTGTGTTGCTGCTGGTAAATAATAAAGAGTGTTTAGTATTGTATGGTGGCATCCTGTAAGTATATAACCTGTCTTGCTTTATAAGTGGTGACAGAATTATGGAAAATAAATTATGTTTAGTTTTGGGGTTTTTTTGGCTAGATGTTGGCACAAGAACCCTCACCAAGGCTCATCGGAACACACTTGCATCCAGACAAAATACCCCAGTCTTTCAAAGAGAAGAAAACAAAGGTACATTGTACTCGATTTCTGTTCTGTTTAAGATTTATGTTCTGTCTACACACTGAGAAGCAATACATTTCCTTTCAGACGCTGATATTAATCAGAAACCCCAAAGACACGGCTGTCTCTTTCTACCACTTCATGGAGAACAACCCGGCGCTGCCCAAAACTGAGTCCTGGGACAAATTCTTCAGTGACTTTGTTACTGGTGAAGGTTGTGGAGTTCACGTTCGTATTTTTTTGGCCCCAGGCGATGACTGTGTGCCATGCATTCTAAAACATGTTATTCGCAGTTGGCTAGCTGGCTATAACTAGCACTTTAATATTAGCTAACAAAGAAAACTAGCATACGTTGTTAACCCAAGAGTATTAACTTTTGATCACTAGGCTTTTTTTATTGATTGGTTAGTGGAAGACTAATCCACAGTCCTGCAATAAATGACCAATGTTGTCTCATTTAGATTTTCATAATTTGTCTTACACTAAATGATGCAAATGAGACACCATGTTGGCTAGTTATTAGCTGTTGGTCTACATGCTGCGTACTGAAATCCTAGCAATTTCATTTGCTAATGCCCTTTGTTTTAACCATACAGTGGTATGCAGACACGGTTACTTGAAACAGATCATAATGGCACATAACAATTTACATAAACAGTTGTGGGCTTCACACCTCCAGCAGGTGACTCTACATTTCCTGTAGTTATGTGTGTGTGAGCGGCTCAGATTAGGATTAAATGGAGAGTGAGTGAGTTTGTTGTGAACACACCAACAGGGCTGCCAGGTTTCGTCAGCTGGCTGGAGTAAGATTTTCAGTTCGAAATGGTCTGAAATAATGAGGGTGGAAGTGCACAATGTATACAAAGAATGACCACCCCAACACAGAGAAGGACAAAATTCAAAACTGCCCAACCGGGTCACTTTGCTTCAGTCATCTTTCCATAATTCTGACCGTACTGGCCATGCTAGACATGCCTGAGCCAGTCTTGCTGTGCTAGTAAGAGTACATCTGTGGCCAACGCTTGTGCTCTCTCAGAGGGGGTAAAAAAAAAAAAATCACAATTACTCACATTTGAGAGAACAAGACAGATTCTGTTCACATGTCACGCTAAGTGCATGGGAAGTGGTAACCATGTTCGACAAGGTAGGACGCCAATGTTCACGTACACAAACTTGAATGAATGTAAGTAATCATCTGACAATGCACCATTCCCATCAGAGCTGGCAGTTGAAGAATCTTTAGCATTAATATTCATTTTTGCGGCTGTGTTTGTAGAGTAGGACAGTATTTTACAGTGGAATTGCTCATTGGGGCCTGAGCCTGAAAGCAAAGTATCATATTTTTGTTTGAAGGTTATGAAATCACTGTTTACAGCGACACCTTTGACCCAGTCTGTCTATTTGCTCTGACCTGGACTGGAGTGTGAAACGGTGTTCCTGTGAGATTTTTTTTCTATTTCAGACCAGTTCAATATGTGTTTTTAGTGAAAAGAGCTTGCAATACACTTCTAAGACAATGTTGCATCTGTAAAGAACTCTCATATTTTGTTCCTGTGCTGCTGAACAGTGCCCTTCGGATCGTATTTTGACCATGCTACAGCATGTGAGAAGATCATCCATGAACCAAACACAATGGTGATAACTTATGAAGAGCTGAAAGAGGTATAGAAACCCCCCACACACGCATACATGCACAAATGTCAGGGTGGGAGTGTGCAGTTACAGGCAAGCGTGATGAGCTGAATCCGGGTTTTATGGAAGGGTGGGTGTTACAGGAGAAAGTGTAGGTCTGAGTGTAGGTCAGACAGTCAAACAGGAAGTCTAAAACACACAGGGTTCGAACCGGGAAGTCCACGTCGGGGTACGGGGCGGGGTAAATCCAAGAGGCAGTGAGAAACAAGAGAATCAGTTTTTCAGCCCCATCCACACAATAATTTTTTTTTTTCTAAAACAGGTTGTCGATTAAAAAAAAAACAAAACGTATTTTTCTGACATGTCGTTATCCACACAGGGATGGCCCAAAATGCCACTCACCTGTAGGTGCCGCTGTAATTCTGCTTTGAAATCTAACAGGAAACTGGAACCATGGAGAATCACACACGCATAAAGGTTACCAGTAAACACAACCACAAAACAAGAATAGCGTGGCAGCCTTCTATTTTCAGGCAAAAAGTTCAGCGTACAGAACATTTCTTGTATTTGATTTGTGAGGACCAGCAGCACAACCATTTTATGATGCATTTGTGGTTATAGGTCAGGTTATGGGCTAACACAATGTGTTTTCTTTATTTTCATGACCATTTACGTTGGTAGATTCTCACTGAAGGCATCAAAACTATGAATGAACACATGTGGAGTTATGTACTTAACAAAAAGTGGAGACCTGGCCTCCACAGTCACCGGACCTGAACCAAATCGAGATGGTTTTGTGTAAGCTGGACCCCAACAAGTGCTAAACACCTCTGGGAACTCCTTCAAGACTGATGGAAAACCATTTCTGGTCACGACCTCTTGAAGCTCATGGAGAGAATGCCAAGAGTGTGCAAAGCAGTAATCAGAGCAAAGAAACTAGAATATAAAACATGCTTTCAGTTATTTCACCTCTTTCACATGCGTTCATTCACAGTTTTAATGCCTTCAAATGGTCAAGAAAAAAAAAAAAAAAAACACATTGAATGAGACAGTGTGTCTAAAACTTTTAGCCTGTACTGTACTGTAAGCGTATGTGGGGGAGAAAATTTCACTTAAAACCAACCTTAACCAACCTTAAAAATATGATGGGCGTGAAGCAAAAATTAAAATTTCCCTGTTTTAGAGAAAAACGTCATGTGGACGGGACCTTAATCACATAAACTAAGACAATTTAATACGTCTATGATAAACCATGCATGTGTCCATGGACTTTATGCGGTGAAAACTATATTTGTACATTTCTGTGCCCCGTGCAGGACCTGACTGGGAGCATTAGACAGATCTCTCAGTTCTCTGGCCTCCCCTTAACTGAGGATGAGGTCCAGACCATTGCAGCAGAGAGCACGTTCAGAGCCATGCTCACAGTCTCCAAGGACACTCACAGCTCATTCGGCAGCGTTTTATTCCGGAAAGGTATGACTTATCGGTGCACGAACCGCTCATATCTGGGAGCAAAGAGCGGCTCTTTCAAGCTGCCGTGTTGAACAGGTGAGGTGGGCGACTGGAAGAACCTCTTCACCAAGGCCCAGAGCCGGCAGATGGACGAGGAGTTCACCAGGAGACTAGGAGGGACCAGACTAGGAGCCAAGCTGAAATACGACGTGTACTGCAGATAGGGTCCTGTCTTTCCCATCATCCTTGGGCGTTTTCTCCACAGGAATCTGTGGCATGCACAGGATTTATTTTCCATCATTTCCCAGGCAATATGAAAAGACTCAAGCATCTGGTGTTCATAAAGCAAGACCAATACACAGAGGATTGTGGAAAGCTGCGTTTAATAATTAATATGGAGTCAGTTATATAACAATTCCAGCATCCACACTGAAGGAACCTTTGCTCCATAATGGAAAAAACTAGCAAAGTTAGTACAAAGTCTAAAAAAGAGGGTTCCCCCCACCGCATGTCATTTCAGTAAGATGAGCTATATTTTTAAAATACGAACATGACATGTTGAAATGGTGATATTCTCTGTATGAGAATTGTTTTCTAGAGACTGCTAGGCATCAGTCACGGAAATCGTATTCCCAAAACTTTTTCTTTTTAATAAATAAATAAAAATCTTGCTTGTTTTAACGTTTCCATGCACAACTCCTCATAGATTCTATACTCTAGTGGCTTCAGACAGTGGTTAAGCTGCTGGCTCCAGAAGACAAAGTTTCTTGGGAGGGACTACATGTTACGTAACAAAGTCAAATAAACACACACACACACGCACACAGACACACATGGGCTACCCTGGAATGCGCCTCAAGTGGTACGGCAGCTGCAGCAGATTAAGAGATGGACATGGAGAAGAAGACCGAAGAATGGAGGCAGACCGTTCTCGAGCGAACCAAAAACATGACGGATGAGGACAAGGTGTACAGATACAGGGGTTTGCTTTACTCTACCATCATGAGTCCCGTGGAAAATCTCGAGGCTCTGAGGACCATGGAGGCCAGACCTGAAGACCTTTTACTAGTGGCTTATCCAAAGTGTGGTGGGTAACAGGCATTCTGCTCGTTTCATGAGTAAACTGTCTTACTTTGACTGAATTTACCGGATCCTTCTGTGAAATGGACATTGGGGTCCTGTGGATTTACACTGTAAACAGTGAACACTGGCTAAACCTAAAAATCTAGAATTAAGCTGTCACACCTAATATTTTAGCACTGACTTAATGTAAATAATCCGATTACAGCAGGTTTGATTTGGTTACTTACATTATGTCAATGCTAAAATATTAGGTGTGACAGATTAATTCTATATTTTTAGGTTTAGCCAGTGTTCACTGTTTACTGTGTAGGAAATTATGATGTTGGGATAACAAATACAAAAGTAATGTTACATGATGTTAATTTTAATGTTTGGTATTGGTAGTGTATACTCATTAGTGTTTATATACTGTACAGTACCAGTCAAACATTTGGACATATCTCCTCACATATGGTTTTTGCCTTTTTAACATTATATAATACATTGAAATACAGTGGCCCAGAAGGGTCAACACAAATATTAGACACAGACATTTATTTATTAGATTTTTATTGATTTATTTAAATTGATTATTTATATATTCATTTATTTATGATGATGATGATTATTATTATTATTATTATATACTTTTATATACATTAATATCATCCCACAATTGCAAGTTTGACAGGCTGTTGAAAGCTGTGTTTTTCAAGTAAGTGGTACTCAAGTAAGTGCTTGGAATATTGTACTCTATACATATGACAATAAACTACTTGACTTGAAATGCAAATGCCGCAACACAAATGCAAAAGCTGCATAACAAATGCAATAACCACAATGGAAGTAACTTACAACATAGGCTACGCAAGATAAGCCACAGACACAGTGTTAAATATCATATTTTGCACATAATATTTAATATATGAACGCAGTGTCCATTGTCCCTTAACACATCTCAGTGAATAACATTGCTCATTATGACAGGCATTAATAAATGTTTTCTAGTAATGTAATGAGTCTTATTTCCATTGGGGCATAACTTCCGTTGTGGCTTTTGCATTCGTGATGCAGATTTTGCAGTTGTTTTGAGGCTTTGCAGCCACACTGGAAGTTACACCCCCGAAAACATTTGCGCTAGAAAATATTTATTACTGCCAGTCCTACGCCTGAAAACATTTATTAATGCATGTCATAATGAGCAATGTTATTCACTGTGATGTGTTTGGGTAAGGGATAATGGACAAAATAAATTCCTGAGAATATATTTTGATATTCTTAAAAATGCACAATGGGGGGCTTGCGGTGAAACAGTATTTCGAGGCACTGTATACTGTTTATATGGTAGTCTTGAAAATAAATATCTTGACTTGACTTAGGCACTGCATTCATAAATCAAATATTACGTGCAATATATGATATTTGATACATGAATGCAGTGTTCGTAACATCCGGGGTGCGTAACTTCTGTTGTGGCTTTTGCATTTGTGTTGCGGCCTTTACATTTGTTTAGACCATTCTGGGCCATCGTACTGATATTCACATACAATTCAATCTAAACTATTAACTTCGTATCGGATATGATTGTGTTTTGTCAGGGATCTAATTCTATAATCATATGACAGGAGTGGCATTTTGTTCTATGTATGTATTGTTAAGTGGTTAATGTATGCAATGTCATGTAAAGGGGGTTCTTCAAAAGTAAAAGCGTTTTTCACGTTGTTGTTTCTTTCCTACAGGGTTCAACTGGATGATAGGTGTTGTACGCCAAATGATAAAGGCAGTTTCTGGAAAGGAATTCACAGGCTTGCCCCCCCACATCGAGTTCCTTTCCCCAGACAGACAAAAGGTGTGTCTCGTGCCCTCATGCACAGCAGTGCAACAGAGAAATGATTCAAATATCTGTGATCGGCTATAGAGGTTTCACGCCTTCACTCCTGGCTCAATTTTTATTGAGCAGAAGTTGAAAATTCGAAATGGAATTAGGATATGGGGCCCCAAGTGCTCATTTCTGCAAAATGCATTCTGGTCCACAAAACATAGAGAAAATGCATTTTGTGTACCAGACTGACAACAGCGCCCATCGTTTTAAGGACAGAAGGCTGTGGTGTGTGAAAGACAGGAAATTAGTTATTTGAAAAAATATCAGTTTATCCATGAAATCTGTTTAATGGACAGAATATCAGAATGCATGTCACAAAGTGAATCGGGTGAGAAATAAGGTGAGCCAAATGTGTTTCATTTTCTGTGGACAAAGCACAACAAAAAGTGTACGTTGATTCCGTCATTATATAATTAATTTTGTGACACAGAATGCATTTTGTGCAGGGAAATAAGCACATGCTACTTAGTGTGGTGAGAAACATGACCATTACTGGCATCCATGCTAAAGCAGCCGTACCGTAGTGTCGTGTAAATCAACAATTCTCTCCTTCCTTTATGATGTTATGCCAGGAACTGGCACAGGAGCCCTCGCCAAGGTTCATGGGGACACATTTACTTCCAGAGAACATGCCAGCCTCCTTCAGAGAAAAGAAATCAAAGGTCAGAGCATTCGTGAACTGATTAAGAAGCTCCTTTTTTTTACAATTTCACTGCGCATTGAAGTCGCACCTAAGTTGCAACACTGTTTTTTAGATGCTGGTGGTGTTCAGGAACCCCAAAGATACGGCGGTGTCCTTCTACCACTTCATGAACAGCAATCCAGTGCTGCCCAAAACCAGCTGGGACAAATTCTTATCTGAATTCATGACTGGGGAAGGTAAAAAGTTTCAGCAAAAAAAAAAACTAACAAAGACGACAATGCATAAGAACATATATATAGAGAATTATATATTGTCCTATATACTTAAAAAATACTCGCATCAATTTTGACATAGAGGTCAGACGAGGGACTTACTTTGAATCGTATACATTATTAACTGAGAATGGTTTGCTGAAATGAGGTTCAACTGGGACAAACTGAAAATGTGAATAAAATTACTGCAGAACGAGGTTATGTTTTGTTGTGAGGAATCCACTGACTAACAGTTACACAGAAGACGTGTTGTGGACTGACCTCCTTCCGTATGTTCACCAGTGCTTTATGGCTCCTACTTCGATTATGCCTTAGCTTGTGAGAAGCTTTTGGATGAGCCAAATGTGAAAATGATCACATATGAAGACCTGAAAGAGGTTTGCCATACCAAAACACACGCAACAAAGCACGCTAGAACACACAGTCAGCTCACACACACATTCCAACCTGCAGGATCTGGCTGAAGGCATCAGGCAGGTCTCGCAGTTCTTCGGCCTCCCCCTCATGGAGGAGCAGATCCGGGCCATTGCAGCAGAGGGCACCTTCAGTGCAATGAGCAGACATGCCCATAAAACCCACGGGGATTTTGGAAAGGTTATTTTCCGTAAAGGTGGGTTGCTCGAATGTCAATGTCATTTCTCGAATGTCACTGTAGGACATTCACTTTTCTGCTTCAGCGTGGTTCTTATTATTTATAAATGATATTATGTGGGCAGTTGTAGCCTAGCAGAAGTGGACCCTGTAATCGGAAGGTTGCCGGTCCAAATCTCGAGCCACCAAGGTGCCACTGAGCAAAGCCCTGTCCTTTCATGGCTGCCCACTTCTCACCAAGGGTGACGGGTCAAATGCAGAGGACATATTTCTTTGTGTGCACCATGTGTTGTTCTGTGTTTCACAATGACAATTTCACTTTCCCTGCCTTCACTGCTCCCTGCGCCGTGTACTGTGCTTGCTGTCTATTACAATGACAAAAACATGGAGGACACAGGGAGGACACTTATGTGAAATTGTTCTGTTTGGTTGTATGACCCACTGCTGCCGTGTTGAGCAGGTGAGGTGGGCGACTGGAAGAACCACTTCACCGAGGCCCAGAGCCGGCAGATGGACGAGGAGTTCACCAGGAGACTAGCAGGAACCAGACTAGGAGCCAAGCTGAAATACGACGTGTACTGCAGACACGGAGATGAGCAGAAGCCGTCACTTCGTTAGGGTTTAAGAGAGGGGATGTGCCGATCTTCAAATGAAATATGACAACGTGCCAACGTGTATCTTGCAAGCACAGATTCTTCTCTCAAGTACAAGTGTAGATACTGGTGTATCTTACTACTTACTACTATTGTATTTTATAAGATTACACATTTCATGGGGCAGTGGTGGCCTATAGCGATTAAAGAAGCGGCTCCGTAATCAGAAGGTTGCCGGTTTGAATCCCGATCCGCCCAGGGGCCACTGAGCAAAGTACCGTCCCCCCACACACTGCTCCCCGGGCGCCTGTCATGGCTGCCCACTGCTTACCAAGGGTGATGGACACACAGAGGACACATTTCGTTGTGTCACCATGTGCTGTGCTGCTGTTAATGACAATCACTTCGGTTTCATTTAATTGACGATGGATGAAATCATCAAAGATAGATACAGATACATTATATCTGCTTGCAGATTTTATGTACATAATGTATCTGTCACAGTTCTAGGTTCCACTGTTTGTGCCCCTGATGACCAGATTGTGTACATTAATTTTGGATTATTAAAAAAGGATTCGATAAAAAAAAACTCTTTATTACTCAGCATACAGGTTTTGTATTTCGGGGAAATACAGGAGGAAGTTAAAAAATTATTACATACATAGACACACACAAACACACACACACACACACACACACACACTCAGTAATACACATAGCTAAAGACTGATGTGATGTGAAATGACAGATAACCCTGCAGACTATGCAGCTCAGCGGCATTGGCAAATGCAGGCAGTCCAAGTCCATGATCACTCAGAGCATGTTTGAGGAGCTACTTTACACACATAGAGGTCTTCTGTAACCTACTCTCATGCCTCCATTAGATAATATAAAAGCTCTGAAAACCATGGAGGCCAGATTTGAGGACGTTGTGCTGGTGACTTAACCATAGTGCAGTGGGGGTAAAAATGTTACTCATGATCATTATGGGATTTTCTGTATGGAAGACTGTCTTGTTCCCCTGAATGCAGCTGGTTACTGAGTAGAAGGTTTTTGGTGGCAGTCCCTGTCAGATGACCTCTGAACTTCAGATTCACAGCATCACAGAATATATTTTACACTAAGAAAATGTTTTATACAAATCTAAATCCTATTTAGGGTTTGATCAATGCACAAAAAAATCCCCCACAAAGATTATAGACTGTAAAATTACATGAACGGGCAAAAAAATCCATAAGTATTCGCACCACGAATTCTGGGGACACTCCTCACCACAATATCACGCTGCAGAACCGAGGGCAAACCTGTGGGCCATAAATGTTGTGGCGGTGGAGCTGGCGTGGAAGGACCAGACCAGGTGTGTCACAGGGATCTGGGCTTGGGGGGGAAGCCACGTGCCCGGGGAGGCCGAGGGTGCAGGAGTCACCGAGGAGTGGGAGTATTGGAAGGCGACTGGCTGGAGAAGTCGGGCCGGCATGGGTCATTCACCTCAGTGGGTCATGTGCCAGAGGGCAAGACAGTCTCGTGGTCGGGGGCGGCGTGGAGGACTGGCAACATTCGGGTCAACATTCGGATAATCCGGTAAGTCGTGTGGGGCATGCAGTCGTCAACAAGGAACAAGCAAGGCAAGGTATGTGGAAAAGAAGGCTAGCAGTAGGGATGGAAACCTGACAAGGACCAGGCAGTGTAACCATGGGGCCGGGGTTTATTTTAAACTGGTGTTTGACCCCCAACCTCTCCTGGGACGACCGTGCGACCCCTGGTGGTCAGGTGGTGCGCTGTCAGCCATGACACATGACTTCAGGACACCCTCCTCACCACGACTTCTTAAGACGCTCTTCACCATGACTTCTGGGAACGCTCTACACCACGATATTTGGGGATGCTCCTGTACCCAGATATTATGTATGCGTTCTTTAAAGAAAAGTCTGGTACAGAAACTGCACTGTTGCTGAGCCTAAGGCCCTGCAGCGGCTAGTGAAGGCAGCAGAGCGCATCATCGGGGTTCCACTTCCACCCATCTCTCAGCTCTACGAGAAAGATCTTATCCATCAAGCTTGCAACATTAGGAAGGACTCTCACCACCCCTCCATGCCCTGTTCTTCCTCCTGTTGTCTGGCAGACAGATCCGCAGCATCAGAACTGTAACTGCCAGGCACTGCAAGAGCTTCTTCCCCCAAGCAGTCTGAGCTCTCAATGCTCTCAATGCACTGACATCACCAGAACACTGTTAAACTCAACAACAATACACTTGCAGCATTAAACACCTTCAAATTCTGCTCATTTTGCACATGTTTGTCTTGTCTTGTGTCTGTTCTTCTCAGACTTTGTGGTTGGAAGAGGTATAGAAACATTTAATCTTGAGAGATCAGAGAGATTTATATAAAGGATATATATTGCAGCCATAATATATTATGAATATATCCTGTAAAAAAAAAAAAAAAAGGTTAATCCATTTGACCTCTAGAGGGCGGCAAAATGCATACAAATAAAAAGCTAAACTTCACACACTTTATTAAGTACATATTGTAAAAATAGAAATTATTACTATTATGAAAGTAATATAAAACTGCTGCACACAGTCTTACTATTAAATTATTGGAACTAGAAACATTGTTGTCTTGACGAATAGAACAAACACTGCATTTGTTCCTTAAATCCCAATTAGTGTTACATGTTTTTTTATTATTATTAATTTATTTATTCAAAACCAAAAGTCATCAGGGCTGAAGAGTGTGTTTACGGCACCAAGACCCTCTCCAGAGCACTGGCAGCTCTCAGATCTAATAAGGCCTAATAAGAACATGGCGCCTGCACGTCTTCACCCCATCTAGCAGCGAGCGCAGGGCCAGTTATCCTCTGCCAATAATGCTTTGTCAATTATCAGAAGCAGCCTCTTCCTGCTCTGCTCATCATACGTTTGCTCCCGGTCCTGATGTGATTTGACCCGGTTCTATCCCGTAGCCACTCCAGCTAATTACTGCAACTTCACGGACAAACACCTCGACCTGAACATTATTACTGTTCATAAAACGTGGGCCGGTTCCGCCTGTTTCTGTAGTTTAGTTGCTGTTGCATAGTCAAATATGCAACAGCAATGACGGCGGGAGTGTGGAACACAAACTTCATGATCTATATTTTTATATTGCAGATATAATCTATATTGCAGAACGTGAAGGGTCAAGAGGGGTCGGCTGGAGAGGCGAAAACTGATCCTTTCAGTTGGTTGTACCTTAAAAAAGTACACAACAGGTCCTTCGTGATAGCATGTTGTTCCTTTAAGGGTACATGATTTGGGAAAGTACATATTTGTGCTCATGAACCTGCACCACCCATGAACCCAACTAACCCCAATTACCAACAAAAATTGGTACTGCACAATAGTGTAAGAACCACTAGTAGATTAGTAGGCCGGGGTAGTGGTGGCCTAGCGGTTAAAGAAGCGGCCCCGTAATCAGAAGGTTGCCGGTTCAAATCCCGATCCACCAAGGTGCCGCTGAGGTGCCACTGAGCAAAGCGCCGTCCCCACACACTGCTCCCCGGGCGCCTGTCATGGCTGCCCACTGTTCACTCAGGGTGATGGGTTAAATGCAGAGGACAAATTTCACTGTGTGCACCGTGTGCTGTGCTGCTGTGTATCACATGTGACAATCACTTCACTTCACTTCATAGCAGCATATAGCTCAGTGGACTGAGACTCTGTGCCTGTGATTGGAAGGTTGCCGGTTCAAGCTCAGCCTCCCCACGTCTGTGGCTCCTTACGCAAGGTCTTTAACCCCCAGCTCCCGGGGCAACACAACAAGCGTGCTGCCCTTCGCAGACCGCTACATCATACTTATACGTAAATATCATTTTAAATTCCAGTCATGACAGGTACACAACTGTGCCTTAATTGTGCCTGCGAGGACAAGGACATTATTTTTCTTCAGAAGGGTACTGCCCCAGCGACAAGAATCTGTACCCATATAGGTATGACCCTGCAGACTGTGGAAGACCTGGCCAAATGACGGTGCCTCTCGAGGGTAAGAAGGAACCTAAAGGACATAGCGGGTTAGACATTTTACAATGAACTATGCCAAGACCACAAAGTCCCAGATTAAAATCCCACTTGCTACCATCGTGTCTCTGAGCTAGACACTTAACCTTGAGTGTCTCCTGGGGGACTGTCCTTGTAACTACTGATTGTAAGGCACTCTGGATAAGGGGGTCTGATAAAAGCTGCACTGTAAAAAGTAATAAGTTAACTTTACTTAGAAAAGCCATGGAAACTGATTGCCTCAAAATTCTCAAGCAAATTAGGTCATACTTTTTGACTTAATACTACTTACCTCATCTTTGTAGAGTTAACTTGTGTATTTGTAGAGGTTACCATAAAACATCAGTACCGGTAACTAAATTTCAAAAGTTAAGCTAACTTACAGTTTTAAGTTGAGCTTAATAAGCATACCTTAACATACCTGCATTTTCATTTTACTAGAAGAATTTATGGAATCTGATTGCCTTAAATTTCTCAAGCAAGGTGTACTCAAAGTTTTAAGTACACATCTAAGAATGTGCTGGTGGTCTAAGAATACAAAGACACAGATTTGGCACGACACTAGAACGCTGTGCTCTATAGACATTACTTAAGACATTACAAAGGGGTCAAAAGCAGAGCTTACAAACACTGAACAGTCTGTAAATTTAGTAAAGCTTTCCTAATATAGTTCTCTTCAAAATTATCTTCTAATAAAACTCTTATAAATCTAACTAAGTAAAATCTAATTAAGTAAACTTTTTTTCCTTTTTAACAACTGGAAAACACTATCAGTGTAGTACTGAACATTCACATCATGGCAATGACATATTACTGCATCAAGCGATTTTTAGTGATTGGATTTTAGGTTTGAGTGACTTATGGCCAAGAGACAAAATCACTCTGTATGAAATCAAATGTGCTCTTCGGAGCTGCAGGATACTCTAAGTTTATAGCATAAATCAGTCCAAAGAGCAGACACATTGCTTGTGGAAGATTTTCCACGTTATCCACAACCACGGTACCTTCCAAAATGATAGCTATTGTTGTGGCATCAAGATGCAGGGAGTAGGGTAGTGTTGCAGTTGCAGAGTGCTCGGGATTCACCGTCAGAATTCCAATTGTAATGTCGGACAAGTCTTCATTGTCGTCACAGTCCTAAAAACAGGGCAAACAGCAATAATGAGGTCAAAGTAAGCCACAAAACATCTTTAAGAGCAGATATGCACATTAAAATGTGAAACAAAATTAATAACACCATAATATGTTTAAATTTACAGGCGTTTTCAATCAGGACACATCAGTGGATGCAGGAAAGAATACGGACATTTAAACCACAGAATGAAAAGACAATAAATCAAACTGAAGGCCAGCTATATAAATTAGTTTATAATTATTCTAAAACCAATAATTTGCTATTCAAAAATGTATCAAAATACATCATTATGGAGAGGAATTCATTTTTTTTTTTTTTAAATCACCTAAAAATGTCAAATATAAATATCCATTTTTTCCTTCTTTCAATCTAATCTCCTTTCTGTATTTTATATTTATTTTACTGTACTTTCTTACCTGTCTCTTGCGTCTGTCCTTTATTCTTCCTACCTGTCTAAATTTCCAACCTCCTGTCTATTGTCCTTCTTACTATTGTTTTTCACTTCCTCTCTTTATGTAATATAAAATGTGTCTTCATACTGTCTTTTTTCTTAATTTATCTTAACTTTCTTTTCTCTACCCCAGGAGCAGACAAATTCGGTGCCAGGTTCTTTTTTTTTTTTTTTTTCGGTCCTTGCCTACCCCTTACTTTGTTTCAGTTTCCTGACTGTTCAGATCTCAAACCTGTTTGAAGCAATTTGAATGCTAAATAAGAATCACATCACAAACAAAACTACTTACAAAACAGGTCTTGTAAAAATCTGTGGGGTCCTCCCCGAGAAGGAATGGTGGTCCATGAAGAACAGCGGTTCGTCTCGTGTTGATGTTGGATTTCTGCAAAGTTATGATAAAAATCTCTACTTAATAGAGCTCATGACACTAACACAAAAGAGAGCAAGGAACAACAGCAAAAGAAACAGTTGTTTTAATATAAAAAAATTGTGATGTGTCTGAGGAGTTTACATCATTTTCAATCTGGGGCAGAATCTTCTTAAATTGTCTCCACCTTTAATCCTGAAGATATCGATGAAAGGTTGAGTGAACTTGTCCAGTTCTTGAAAGAATTCTGATTCCATGTTTTTGCCAGATATGCGACTAAACTCTGTAAGAATAAAAAAAAAATTGTGACAAACTGACATTAAGCAATCTGATGTGTAAGTATGAATTAAATATTGATCTAAAAAGTGGTTAAAGGGATAATTTATCCAAAAATCATAATTTACTTGCCCTCAGGTAGTTCCAAAACTGTATAAATGTCTTAGTTCTGCTGAACACAAAAGATGATGTTTGCCAGTACCAAAACAGATCTCATTCCCCATTTACTTCCTACTATGGTAGTAAATGGAGGATGAGATCTGTTTTGGTACTGAGTAAATGAAGTAAATAAATTTTACATTTTTGGGTGAACTATTTCTTTAATGATTATAAAACCAATGTAGACAAGAATATTTACTCACCTGACTCTGTGTGAAAAGGGCTGGCCACCTTTCCACTATATTCTTCACTGCAGGCTCCTTCTCTATCAGTTCTTTTCTACGCAAGGCAAATGTAGAATTCATGTTCTGGGCTATCAGTGCAGAATTAACACGACGTTTCTTCATATCTTCCACCATCTCCTTCCTTTTGGACTCCATGCTGGCTTCATCTTCACCACTGGGGAAGTTTGGTAGAAAATTGATTTCAAACCTCTTGGGTCTTTTGATGTTTCTCTGAGGCTGCTGTCCTCTTCTTTTCCCACCATTTATGGATACCTCCAAACATCCAGCTCGATGCAGTTTTGAGCGGTAGTTTCCTGCATTTTGAGAAAGAGTGAGGCTAAATTATGCTCCAACTGATGATACAGTTCATCAAAGTTTTCATTCTCTATATCATTTTCGTCCAAATGTTCATCTACAGGATAAGTGGTCAGTGGCTGTTCTTGTTGCACATTATCTACACATTGTGTTGCAACATACAAAAGAATGTCAGATTTCAAATGCCTCTGATCAAATGCTCCATGCTCTCTACATTTATGGGAATTAAATGTAGAGTGGACATTGCTCTCAAAATTGCAATTGTTGTATGGACACTGCACAGTTTCATGATTTTTGAGATGCTGCCGCAAATGAGAAAACAAACAGAACTTACACTTCCACTGCATGAATTTAAGCCCCCAAAATAAGCATACACCAAATAAAAAACACAAAATATGTTACTAGCTTGTTAATTAAGATATCCTCATTCAGGCATCGTGTTGTTCATTTCTATGTGAACGACGTGCAGATCGAACGTTCTAGAAAGAATGTTCATGAAGGCCGCACGGGTTTTTACACATCATTGCTTACAACCGATTAAAATAGCGTACAAGCTGTGAATAAAACGAGTGTTCAGTACAAAAATCGATTTTTGCAACGTAGCTAGTAAGCCTACTTCAATGTGCCTTTTTATGTATTTTCCTCTTTCCTCACAACTAGCAAATTATATTTAAGTTTTTAATGAGTAATACAATGACCCTGGGGTTTATAAACAGCTCATTACGACACATCGTGTTCAAACGCGCTGTTCAGCCTGTTCAAGTTCTTCTTCGTCAGCGTCCTCTCCAAACACGTGTTCCGTCGCATTGCGCATGCGCGAGACGAAAGTGCGTTTAAGAAAATTAGAAGAGTTGTTTCGCGCTGTCCTGATATTTAACCATAGGCCAGTAAATACTAATATGTTTGACTGAGAAGCAGCAGCAGCTGATTGTCATGGCAATAAGCTTAAATCTTACTGCTTTCCCAGTTGTTTTATTGCGCAAATTGGGAAAAGATCCAGAACCTATGAACAAATGAATACAGAAATAAATACGCGCGCATGGTAAAAGGAACATAAATATTTGTGTCTCTACTCCTTTTACCATGTGCACACACACGCACAAAGAGCATAAACATTTGTTTGTCTCTATGCAAATAAAGACTTAGCTGAAATAAATTTTCATTTTAAAACATAAGCTGGAAAATATCCCATATGTACATAATAATCACACAGTGTGAACATGCCTTCAGTACAACACACTCAACACTCTTAAGTATTATGTACTAAATTTGTTTAGTTTAACCACTGCATTGACCAAAAAGTTCACACTATTATTCTAATCAAGTTAAATCAACAGATTTTCCACAGTTAGTTCAATTTACAAACTTTTCTTAAGTAGATTCAGCAATTACTTTTTACAGTGTGTAAATGTAACCCATCCACTGCACAGTCTGTTCTTTGTCAGAAGATACTGCAGCCTGCGGTGTAGGACAGTCTGGTTCCAGAACCAGCCCACATGAAGGGACACCTCAGCCCACAGATCTTCCTCTATCTATCTTGGATGACTTGTATGTCATCTATGCATGTACATGTTTTTAAGTGCAATATGCATGTATATGTAGTCTTTTTATTACTGTGCATGGTCCATTTTGCTATTTCCACTCAGTGCAATATGTCCTGTGTGTTTTCCATCATGTAATATTTTATTTATAGCTTTTTAAAATTAGTAATTTTGGTCAACAATCCATTGTTACTGATTAAATGAAGATAAAATGAAAAGTGTAGAAAAACTGTAGAAGAAGTCCACATCTTCAGATGATCATCCATTAATCCCGTGAGGACACTTGATGCCATTGGAGCGTCTCTGATAGGGTTCAGACGTGATGACATTCCCCGATCTGGGACTCCACTGGCTAATGAAGGATGATGCTGGGGTAGGATGCATCTTTTGGTTGAGGGCTCTACATGCATTTAGGGCTTTAAAAAGGATCTCCCGATGAAGACCTGTGTTTCAGGGTCACTTTCAAATTTGTCTTTCATTTCCAGGAAAAGACACACCCTTCATTTTTATTCATCCTTTAAACTCCATCCATCTTCTGACATTCAAGCAGCAAGGGGCTTGATAGTTTCGGGACAGCTCTCCTCCCTCAAGCCTCCCCTCATAAATCTCATTCATCACAGGAGTGACATTATCAAGCAGTCATCCTCATCGTCTTCATTACGTGGAGATGTGTCCTGTTGAGGAGCCGTCCTGCTGAAAATGACTGCTGTCAGACCGCAAATGTCAACCCGCTGACCTTTTCACAGCCAATCTGCCCCGGATGGGGATTGAAACCCTGGCTGGTGGCGATGTGAGGTGCAGCATGTCCCACATCACTCGGTCTCCACTAATGTGGGGGGGGGGAGTCTCCTCAGGGGTGTCTCTCTGTTTTTGGTCTGAAAAAACCTGCTCATCAGTTGGACGAGAAAATGGGATCAGACGGGAGAGGGATTTGATGGGAATTCCCGGAGATAAAATGGTAACTCGGGAGTAAGCTTGTACCGTGGAGTAGGCTGGCCGGTTCGCCAATTCAGTATACGGCCATTGTGGTGTCCATTTGAGGCCACTTTTAATTTTCTGGAGACGTTGTCACGTAGTCTCATCAATTCTTTATCTACTGATCTCGCTGCCTGTCGGTGGACCACAACCAACATGCTGCAAAACCATGTATTTACCTTCAGGGCGTTAAAAACTGCAAACCGTAATATCTGACCAGTGAGAAAATGATCTTGTTGCAACTATCAACAACTAGTTGTGTGTCTTCATGGTCTTAGGGTCTAAGGCTCCTTCCAATAATTTTCTGGAGACATTACATCAGACATGACCAGAACATCATGAGCCTCTAGAAGATACAAATGGCAGCAACTCACAGGCGTGTAAGGGTTCTCATCACCCACAGATGCCACTCATTCAGTGTGGGGTTCAGTAAGTGGGGTTTCCCCGAACAAGAAACTTAACCCTGAGTGTCTCCAGGGGGGCTGTCCCTGTAACTACTGATTTTAAGGCTCTGGATCAGGTAAATGCAGTTAATATAAATGTATTATTGTGTGTGCAGCTGCATAAATTACAATATGGCAACTTTTACGCAAGTCAAAATTGAACCAAACGTCAAAGTCCCCGTGGAGGTTGGTGGGTCTCAGCATTCCAGCACCATTGACGTGCCCTGTTCGCAATGTCCTGCCGAGGGCTTAGTCATCATGCATACACCAAATGTCACGGGATGACGACCCATTAAAAGCCAATTTCCCCCCCATAGTCATCTCTGAGAAGCAGATCAAGGAGAGGTCAGCGGAGCAGACGGAATAAAAATGACATAAGAAATTCATTCTAGGACAGGTATTTAATACTGTTTCACTAATGTGTGTGTGTGTGTGTGTGTGTGTGTTTGGGGAAAGGTGTTTAATGTATACCCTTATTTACACGACTCACCCCTGGAGAAAATATATTAATAAAAGTTAATTAAATATATAAAAGTCAGGAGTTGTGTGCATAGATTAGAAATAAAAATGAGAATTACCCACTGGGAATTTTTTTAAATGTCCCCCATGAGGAAAACATGTTCTTAAATTATGTCAGATTTTTTGAAAATGAAGAATAAAAGAAACAGTTTGAGTATTTATTATATGCGGTACCTGCTCATCATATACAGGCTGCATCTATTTTGTGTGTTAGTGTCCTTAGTCATCAGGAGAGAGGAGCCATTTTATTAAAGCCGCTCATTTGCACTGGCTTTTCCGTCCCGTGATGCTCGGCCCTGGCAGGGACCTACTTTCTGCAGGAAATGAGCTCTCAGGAGGGTGATTAGCGACGCACAGGCCCCCATTACAGAACCACTGCATAACAACCCATAAACCTGGCCACCATTACGGAGGCAATGGCCTGCCACGGCTGGACAACGTCTCGCGTAACAAATGATCTCTGTTCTGTTCAGCAGCCCCGCCCCGCCAGTCCTGCGTCCATCGGATTATCATTACGCCCTATAGACACTGTAAAGGAATCTTCCAGGTGCTTTAACGCCAGAGCAATCAGACCAAACCCCCGAATATCGACCGGAAGAAGCTGCCGGAGATCCCAGAGTTTGTTCAACCTCTAGCCCGGAGAGACTAGGTTCATCGTTCATGTAGATTAGATGCAGTCCAGCACTTACGCTGGGGTTGAGAGGCTTTTGGAGCCATTTTCCCCAAGACCTTTTCCTCCATCACTTTTCAAATTTATTCTGGGGTAAGAGGACATACACAGTTATGAAGGTTTAAAGAGTCCAAAGCGACACCTCTTCCACCCAGGCCCAGACCTGCTTATCTTTATCGGACCGTTTGCTGCGTTGTTCATATGAAAAAATGCAGCAGGATTCTGCGAGACTCCTGTAATGTAATTGGCCTGATGAGCGTCTCTCCAGCAGTGGTGACTTCTGCAGGAGCTCAGTAATGATCCAAGCCCACTGGGAGAGCGTTTACCGGAAAACTGTCCGTTGTCACGTAGTCTCGTCACATTCATCATCTACTGATCTCGCTGCCTGTCGGTGGACCGCAAACGACATGCTGCAAAACCATGTATTTACCTTTAGGGCATTAAAAACTGCAAACCGTGATATCTGATGGGGCAAAAATGATCTTGTTGCAACTATCAACAACTAGTTGTGTGTCCTTATAGTGGTCTTCATGGTCTTAGGGTCTAAGGGGTCCTTCCAATTTTTTAAAAGGTGTATTGTGCCCTGTTGTGCTGTCCCCCATAAGGATGTGGGAAAACATTTGTCCATCTAGTGAAGAAATGCGCAGCCCCGGTAAATTTGGGCAAATGTTGGTTCCTTGTGGGCATTTACATTTTAGGAACTCGACCAGTGGACTTTAATGAATTGTGACGTTTAAACAAACCTCATCCGACGTTCTCCACGCTACGGAACAACGAAGCGTCCAGTGTCCCGCCGGGACGCGCCGTGACGCAGTGCGACCGGCCAAATCGGATTGTCCTGCTGCGTCGGGCCGGGTCTGGGGGTGTATAAAAGGGCCAGCGGGGCGGCAGCAGCATCAAAGCGGGACGCGGAGACGGACGGAGAAGCGACAGAGCAGGACGCGCGCTGCGCTCCAGGACCTTGGAGAGCTCCGGCGGACCATTTCCAAAGAAGAACAAGATTAGTAGTGAAAATACAGGCCATTTCGGTGACGTAAGGACCGCTTTGTTTCATTGTTGGGTCACGTTAAGGCGTTTTAGACGGTCGGTAGGATGTTTCTGTTTCGGCTGTTTCGGCACCTCGTCCTGCTGCTGGGTCTGACCTGCGCGCTGGGCTCCAGGACCCTGGCGCTCCCGGCCATCGCGGCGTATTCCGCGCTGAGGTACGAGCGGCTCCGTCCGACGGCGCGTCACCCGCGGTCGCCACGTAACTCTGCTGTCCCCCTCTTCAGATCGGGGACCCTGGATGGAGAGGCGGAGGGCGACTGGACCAACAGCCCGTCGCTGCAGGATCTGGGCGGCTACAAGCTCCTGTACGAAATGGCCAACACAGCAGCAAGGTACCATGGTCACATCTACCAAAATTATTAAAAACTAACAAGATTCCATAAAACCAATTCCAAAAAAACTCTCCATTTAAGGATGTAATATAATAATGTAATAATAATAATAATAATACTCTGGCTTAAATGACTTGGATCAGTCGAATTAGGTTTCATGCTGGTTGCTCCTTTCCAGACCGACGAGACACGCAGACGGTCTTTTCACGAGCGGCTACAGCAAACTCCTGGGCCAGCTTTCGGCCAAGGAGTACCTGGAGTCCCTGATGGGCAAGCGGCTCAGGTAGATGCTCATAGATCGGTGGGAGTGGGAGAGTTGACCCAGAAACCGCACTTTCCGTGAAAAGTTACAAAAAAACTAACAAAAGGTTTGCCCTGCGCAGTGACGATTTCACCGAGGACCAGCTGCCCGTCAAGCGGCATTCAGATGCCGTCTTCACGGACAACTACAGCCGCTTCCGCAAGCAAATGGCCGTAAAGAAGTACCTCAACAATGTTCTGGCTGGAAAGAGGAGGTACTCCGGGTCTTTTTTTTTAAGTAAAATTATTGCCAAAATCCCGACAATGATCTTTAAACGTGTTTGCTACAGTCCAGAAGATGCCCTGTCCATGTCCGAGGAGGCCATGCTGTGATCATAGATCCGAACCATTAACAGACCATCAGCAGCCAGAGGTACATCTGCACCATTATGTTGGATGTCGTTTGGTGATATTCAGGGTTCCTTTGATGAAGATCGTTGGTAAATCAATCAGCCATTGATTACTTCCTAATCGCTGGAATAAAAGGGATTAGGGAAAAAGGATAATGAATGTCAATGGCTGTGTTTTGTGCGTCAATAAAGTTTAACCGATGACCTGACCTGACCTGACCTTTGACCTTGCAATTTGTTTCACCAGGAGTCTCCAAGACCTGTGGCGTCACACCTCTCTGCAACGTGCTTACTGCCAAAATCCAGACCAAAGTTTGAGGGAAGCGTGCAAGGAGCCCGTCTCCGCGGTGTAAAATGTGTACCGCTGCTCTAATTAACCCCCTCTCGTCATCTTGTTCACTAATTACTACCTACAAACATATATATACATAAATATATATATATATACCGCATAGTTACCATGTATTCTGTGTACACACACACATGCACATTGTCGCAGCTTAGCAAAATGACCAAGAATTTATTTTTAAATGATTTGAATGAAGTTGTTTTTAAAATGACGGAAAATGTTTCTGAAATATTGCAGCTAATAAAGAGCACGTGGTTACAACATAACTGTCACTTGCAGAGGTGTGTGACCTGACGCACATGCACACACTCCTACATGGCCTGCATGTTAGGAGACGCGCTTAAGGAATGTTTGTAGGGTGCTGAAAAGGGCCATAAATCCGCGTCTGTGCCGGTGCTAAATTTGGACCATTTGGGGACATACCTGTGGGGGCCTGCAGGGGACTGATGAGGGTCAGGGGGCAGCCGGGTGTCAATCCATCCCGAGGGAAGCTGCTGTGACGCGCTGACATTTGCCAGCTGTCGGTTTTGTGGAAGAATGTCACTAGCTGTAGGCATCAAGAAGGCATGAGGACCATAAAGTGTGTAGAAAACACAACTTCTGTCGTATCTCAAACATTGTCTTTGTAAGACTGTAGACTTTCCCAGTCTTCCATGGACCAGTGTCTCCCAAGATTCATTGTATGCTATTGACATCTGGTGACACAATGAGGACACGATCTGTAGGTTACACTGTCTCATTTAACAATGCAATATTAGTATGGGTATTCCATGATGTTTCTCCTCAGCCAATCAAAACTGAGAGTCAGATATAACTCGCTTCCTCACTCACTCACTAATCAAAAGCACCGGAGCCCACTGGGTGCAGGGCGGGGTCTCACCTAGGACAGGGTGCCACCCACTTCAGGTCACACACACACACACCTGTTAGAGTAGCCGATAACTAGTGTGTGTGTGTTTGAGTGGTGGATGGGAGGAAGGTGAAGGAGCTCCACACACACAAAGCTGGAGGTCGAATCTGGGCCACAGACTTCCATGTGGCCCGTCAGAAATAACTATAATGTATAAACAAGGGTTTGAAAATACTCAGTGAGCTTACAGATGTCCATAGAGGTCATGCAATTTCATCCGTTCTTTTTTCCGTCTCGAGATCGCAACTTATTTTTCTTGTCTACACCGAGGGACAAATGTTCTACAGATTAATTCATATGAATAATCTTCTACTGATCAATTGAACACACACATCCTGAACACTATCTCCATTTCTCTTAAGTGCAATATGTGTATATCTACCCATTCTGTACATCTCACATCATTAAATCTCACAAATATACCTTTTATGTATATATATATTTTTTGTTTTTTGAACTCACATTCACTGTTTTATCTTTTACATTCTAGGACTACTTATTTGCCTATTTGTACGTTGATTTTTTTTTATATTATACAGTCGACATAGTGTCTGTGCTTTTGTTTTTGCTGCTGTTATCTTGTACTGTTCACGTCCTGCCGTGACCATGTAAATTCATCTTATCCTCTCTTATTTTAGATTAAAAATGTTCTACAACCCAACAGCCAGCAGATGGCAAACTTTCCTATTTTTTGTGACAGCAGGGTCTTCAATTTCAATTTCAATTTCAAAGAACATTTATTTGTCCCCGAGCAGCAATTTAGCACAGTGGAGCGTACAACACTTGTTACAATAGACACAATACATGAGACACAATAACATTTTCCTTTTATTGCACTTTTATTGCACTAGACAGTGTTAAAAAATAAGGACAGCTTTAGGAACAAAGGTGACGTTCCTCCTCTGTGTCCTACAGCCGGGGCATCTGAGCCGGCATATCACAGGGTGTGAGGGGTTTCTAATGATCTTGAGTGGCAGCCTGCATGTCTGCTGCTCACAGATGCGTGATGAGGATCTCACAGGCAGTCCAATGATCTTGGAGCAACGCTGACAGTGCTCTGTGGGCGATTTCTGTTCTGCATACTGGTGGAATGGAACCATCAGATGATGGAGAATGATAGGACACCCTCTATGAAGGAGCAGTAAGAGGTCCAGTGTTTGAGGAGAACTTCAGTAGGTGGTCAAGGATGGTGCCCAGGTATTTGTACTTCTCGACTAGCTCTATTAGGTGGTAACTGCTGCAGCCAGGTCCCTCTGTTGGTTGGTGAAGGTCACCACCATCTCTTTGGTTTTGCTGACGTTCAGTTCCAGACGTGAAGTGTCACACCAGTCCACAAACTCCTGCAGAAGAGGACCGTGGTTGAGAGAGGGGCCTGACAGCAGGGACAGGAGAACTGTGTCACCAGCGTACTTTACCAGGTGACAGTTGGGCTGTCTGGCCCTGCAGTCGTCTGTGTGTAAGATGAAGAGCAGGGCAGACCGCACGCAGCCTTGGGGTGATCCAGTCGAGGTGTAACGGAGGTCGGAGAGGGTGTTGTTAACCAGAACTCTCAGTACAGACAAATCTAACACTTACACACGCACATGCGTACACATTGCACAAACAATACAAAAATGTATAAATACATTATAATTTTTCTTAGTCTAGCACCTAACAATCTCTGAGCATGCTCTTCACTGACAAGTCTAAGCCTTATCAGGGCTCTTAGTTTGTAAACTCAATATTCTATAGAAATCGAACGAGAATTGCTGGTGTCTTCCTCTTGTAAGTCGCTTTGGATAAAAGCGTCTGCTAAATAAAGTAAAGTAAAGTGGTCTGTGGGTCAGAAAGTCCAATGTCCACAGGATTGTCTGGTTGTCCAGGTGGAAGTTGGAGGAAAGTTTGATAGCCAGGATGTGGGGTTTCAGAGTGCTGAAAGCTGAGGAGACGTCAGCAAACAGGAGTCTTACTATGGAGTTGGGCTGCTGCTCCAGATGCTTGTGTGGGGTGTCTGTGATGAAAGATTTTGCATCATCAACACCTCTGTCTGAGCGATATGCAAATTGAAGTTTGACCATCTGTGAGTTGGTGGTTCTGATTATGTGTTTTTTTTTACAACCCTCTCCATGACTTTCATCACAAGAGCACAGTGTCACAGAACCTGTCCGCAGATGTGGTCCAGGCCGGGTGAGCTTCTCTCTCTAGTGCTCTTGAGGACCCTCACTACATCCAGCGCGGTGAAGACGATTGAGGAGTTGCCTGGTTTGTGTGAGGATCTTAAACTCTGGAGCTGGATGGTGTTATCTTACTCGAACCTGGTGTAAAATGAGTTGAGGATGTGGTGCTGCTGCTGCCCTCCACAGGGATGTTTCTGGGGCTGGAGGCTACTGTGGAGGCCATGCAGAACCTGCAGGTAATAAAAGGCTCATGCTGGACCGCCAGACCACCTCACTGGGTTATTTCTATCCATTCACAAAGTCAAATCATTAAACATTTTACATAAAAAAGGTATTTAAAAAATCTATAACAAGAAATATTCTAACCAGGAGTCACTTATCATCAACCAATCAAATGATTTGATTTGATAAAATGACCATTTTGCAGTCTGGAATGTAACTGTACACGTGCCTTTCTTCATACGTGTGAGAATATTAGAACTGATGTTTAATAACAGCGACTTGTGCCCGCGGCCGGTACTGTTATCTCCCCTAAGTCCTAAAGTCCAACCCAGGCCAGTTTATGGACATGTTCTCACTGCCACACACGTTCACCAAAAAAATATTCTAAAACACAACAACTACCGAACAGACTGTTTAAGTAAACAGTGTTAAAGAATAATATTTCACGCCTGAAGTATTGCTCATTTTTGCCCTACCTTGTGTCTGAATCTGAAGAGAGTCCATCCTGAGGAGGAGAAAACAAATCCATTTGGACCAAACCCAGTGGACGATTCATTCCTCATTTGAAATGTTGAATTGCTGCTGATCTCGTCCCTGTTGTACAGAAAGTGTAAGATAAGGACCCCAACGCTCTTTGAACTGCTGCTATTGAGTCACGGTGAAGAACAGAGTTCACATTTTCTCTGCTGTGGACACAGGTAAGATTCGACCCTGTTGACTGTTTTTTCATGTTCATTTTGATCAGTTTTGTATGTATTCATAGCTTAACACGAAATATTTATACATGTCCATGCGTAAAATTCAATGTACAGGAATGAATGGGAAATTCTGGTAAGAAAACATTAATGTATATTAGTTAATGGACTATTATTGGACTATTATTGAAACTTTATTCAATTATATAGCCTTGTAAGAATGGGAATTGGAGGCTTTAAAGAGTGCAATAAGGTGGTTTATCACTAATGTTAATGATCCCATGAAGATAGGCCGGTTATCTATAGCCACTAGAGAATTGCAAAATAGAGCAATGTGACATGAATGTTGCATAAGATAGTATTTTATTGAATCGTTCTGCTAAATGGGGCACGTTGTAGTACTGCACGGGAAATTTCACGCCCCTCTGAGGAAAAGGGGGGAGGGGGGTAGCAGAAGTGAAATCGGACAGAGACGCACGTGAACACGGCGAGGGTTGGAATTTAAGTCTGTCGTGTAAACCTTGGCACTGGGAGGTCGGTGGAACTCAACAACAGGCCTGAGCCGAAATTCTGAATGGCAGTCGTGGAGAAAGGTGAGCTTGATCCTTTCACCTACTCCATTTACCACTTTGTAAAAACCGGCAGTGACCATGAATTCTGGCATGATTCATACCTGGTCGCTTTTCCCCGCGTTTTTCCTCTGGTCACCATGTAGGGGCATATTGAAATGTAAGTAATTGCCGAAGTTTCCGGTTAATGTGTTGACATGGCATTTCACAAGACCAGGAAGGACAATACGAGGTAAATACAAATTTCAGCTAATAATGTGTTTTATTTCATGTGACCTAACCAAACCCATGTCACTGCCAGCAATATGGGTACAAAATGGAAAATCAGACAAACTATCAGGCACTTTGAGTCTATGCCATCATGGAGCTGTACCCTCAAGGATTTTAGACTATATTCAGAAAAAGAATCCCATAGAATAAAAAATCTGCTATTTAATTGATGAATACCTGATTCTTTCTAGTTTCAGACAAAACATTAAGTCTTCCAGTCAATGAGTATAAGTGTACAATGTCAGTTTTAAATTCAGTTTCACTTAAGATGAAGTTGTAGAAATGCAAATGTAAGGGAAATGATAAATGACAAAGACAGTACTTCTTTTCAAAGGCTGTCACAATAAAATGGCAATAAAAAAAAATTGGTGGGAGCAGCAAATTGTACACGTTTGAAGAGATGTGTAGGAGTGGTGACATTTAGCTATTGTCACTAATCTGTGGTGTCATTCAGAAAGTTCAGTAGACAGCCTCTGACATTAGAAATGTGCTTCTAGACACGCTAGATCATTGTATCAGGCATGAGACAAAGGGAGACTGCTGACAGGCAGTTGGACAGGGACTTGAAGGAGGCCTTCTCACAACCCGAGGTGTGAGTAGTGGGAGGAGGTCCCACATGCCACTCCAAGGAGTGGTGGTATGGAGGCACTGTACCTCACATTGTCACGACTACGGACTTACGGGGGAAGGAAGCGCAGAGGTCTGACATTCTGGGAAGGGGTTTTTATTATTAAATAAACAATAAACACAAATAAAGACGGGCGCGGTGGCCGAAAACGATTTAACTTAAATACAGACAAACTAAAACTAACCCGTAGGCGTGTGGCGATTGCCAGAACTCAAATTACAAACAGTGTTACCAACTGAAGTTCACGAAAATGCCAGCGACCCCGAACGGGCGGAAACTTCCGGCATTTATGGGGCGTCAGGATTGGATTCCGGTGTGGAGCCCAGCTGCAGGCAATCCTGACACACATGCTATACATATTTCAGTTGTCAAAGTTCTCTTGTCAAACCAAAAATGTGGATATACAGTAGATGCCTGTTAAAATCACAGATTATTGAGATGAAAAAATATCTGCACAATTAAACAGAAAAAAAGAAAAATAAAAAGTGTAGAATAAGCACTTATACTGTATTATAAGCCATTAATACATTTACATTTACAGCATTTACCAGACGCCCTTATCCAGAGCGACTTACAATCAGTAGTTACAGGGACAGTCCCCCATCCTCTCACACACCTGCCATGGCAGCTAAAGAGACCATATGTGCTTATGATATCCACCTTATAAGTAAACAGTCGACAATAGTTTTATCTCAGAAATACTACTGAATATTACCGTGGTGTTAATACGGTAAATGTAATTCACTCAAGATTAGACTGGGCCACTGAGAGAAAGGGGCAGAGTTGTGGTTTCGTTTCCTTTTCTCTCCCGCACAATTTTATGTTACTCTGCAGAACACAAGGTCAGAATTGCTGACACGTGCAGTACTGCAGACAGCTGATCGGGTAAAAGTACGCATCTAATAGCAGCGTTTTCTGAATGTTCAGTTGTGTTGGTACTCTTGTGCAAATCCAACCAGGGAGCAGCTGACATTCGTCATCATGAAATCATGAATATTATTCATTCCTCGTCCTGTACGCCTGCCACCACTGTATCTTTTGTCTCAGATTCAGGCCTAGAAGGGTGATAGTAGCCTAGTGGGTAAAACACTCGCCTATGAACCAGAAGACCCAGGTTCAAATCCCACTTACTACTACTATTGTGTCCCTGAGCAAGACACTTAACCCTTAACCCCATTGTGTCCCTGAGCAAGACACTTAAAGTTGCTCCAGGGGGACTGTCCCTGTAACTACTGATTGTATATGAAACCCTGACAGATAACAGGGATGCTGTCCAGGGAGAATTGGACAACTTTTTGACATTGCAGAATTCTGTCTGTAGGTTCTGTACAGTTTCCTTCATCTTACTTGCACTTTACAACCATGTCCACGTCCTTTCCAACAGCGAGTGTCTGAAGATCAGATGTGGACACGCATATAACAGATTCTCCTCTTGAATGTGTGGCGGCCTGTGGGATCAGTATTGGCAGCTAATGGTGACGCCTCACACTGGTCCTCTCTCCCTGAGGGCTTCCGCCCCAAAATCCAGTTCCAAATCCTCTCCACTTCACATCATTACGTTCCACTGCACTCCCGTAATGGGGAGGGAGGGGGTTCGACAAGGTTAATGGAGTGCACTTCTCAGTCGGGGTCAACAGACATCCAATAGAAAGAAGAGCAGGAGAAGAGAATTGTTTTTCTCTATTTTCATATAAATGGGTTTTTAATGGTTGCTTCTCTAATGGTAATTTCATACAATTTCATTATATTTAGCTAAATATATGACATATAATCAGTTTGCTAGTTAACAATGAAGTGGCCCTGTAATCAAAAGGTTGCCACTGAGAAGGGACACATAAAAGCAGAGGACACATTTTGTTGTGTCACTGTGTGCTGTGCTGCAGTGTTTCACAATCACTTCACTAACAAAATCAGTAGAAGAATGTTGGGTCATAATAGATGTGATTTTATACTGACTACGTTTGTACTAATGATGCCGCAAAAACTAATCATTACATTTATGGCATTTATCAGATGCCCTTATCCAGAGCGATAGTTACAGGGACAGTTCCCCTGGAGACACTCAGGGTTTGAACCTGGGACTAAACTAAAATGCATATAACTGTACAGAAAATGCAGTAAAGGTATCACAATCACACCTTAACTGAAATGACAGATTTTGGGGAATGGTATTTTATGATCTACGGTTGAATTTTCACAACCGTTTCAGTGCCAAAAGGTAAGGTTTAAGAAGGATTTCACCTTAACCCATGGCTAAGACTCAAGATACCCCAAAAGGAATGTCTTGGGAAAACACGTGGGAACGGTCCACTTTCACAAACTGAGCAAGCCCCTAAAACCCAGATCCATGGGTGCCCGGCTTGATCTATTTAGGAGTTTTCTCCTCCGCCTCTTCATTTCTGATCTTATTAACGATGAACAGAGGCCCTGGGGCAGGAAGATGCCAGGCTGAGATTACCGCGGATCACACTCAACACAGGCCATTAAAAAAAACGTCACCGGTGTCATGTCTGTCAGCTGTCACTCCTCTCTCTGCTTATCTAAGAGCAAAACGCCACCGCAGAAAGGGTAGACGCTAATGTGTGAGCAGAGATAGGGAGATTAACCGTGTGGGTGGGCGCCCTCGGGGTGGTGCTTTTCCAGCGGGAGGACAATCAGATGGGAGGCACAAAAACAGAAACAGAAAACACCAGGAAGGAAATGCGGTTCGGCCGATGCAGACAATCCATAAATAAGAAATAGGTAATTAGGTGTCAGATTCCGATTTTTTTCAAACTATCTTCCCGGCAGGTTTTTTTTTTTTTGATCTGATCTGTAGAGGTTGATTTACTTTTTTTAATGGAGAAGATGTTGGTTAAGATGTTTCTGAGAGGATGTGGTGCTGATAAAACCTGTTTTCTCAACCACAGTAAACTTCCACACAAATCACAGCTTGACATTCGGCCTTTGCATTTCTCAGCTGCCAATCTGGCGTTATTATCCAGAAACACAGATGAATAGAATGTTCACAAAGGATGTTTCGATTTCAGACAGACTGTACCGGTATGTAACCCGAGCAGGCTGATCATCCACCTCAACATCCTCTACAAAAGCCTGGAACACGTCCTGTAAGCGGACCGGCAGAGCTGCCCAGAGTCGACGTCTTCTCGTTCTCCGCGGTGTGAAGGCGGCCCGAGTGGAGGAACATCAGTACTCCCAGGGGACGGAACGCTGTGGACACAGGACGAGTCTGGTGCCAGGTTGCTGTGGCAGCGATTGGACATGTCAGGGTAATATTATTTTTTATTACTTTCATGTTCATGACATCCGAATGGTTCAGGATTTGGCGAATGTGCTGATATATGGCCTAATGGACTAATTAGGTACAAGGTTACGTTGCATTTAGTAGGTTTCCCATTTCCTACTAGGAAAGTCGGGAAAGGGTTCTCAATGCTGAATTCTGCCTATTTTTTAAAAGCATAAAGCAAAAAGCTAACTGTTCATGTTAATGTATTTAAAATATCAAAGAAAGTGTTTAACCAATAATCATAACACTATTGCAAAAATTGTTTCGATTTCCTGTTCTGAAACATTGATTATTGTTCACATTCACAGATGCAGTGTAGATATAATTCTTAATGTCCACAGCGTAGTCCAGTTAATATCCTCACTTGCTTTGTGCTTCACTGCAGTATTGACAGTAGATTACAGCTAATAACAAATAATATTAATTTCGCCTCTTGTGCAAATTACTGTATTTTAATGCAGGCCATACGTGGAGAGTCAACTGTTTTTCAAAAGTTGGCTTTACTGCCTCGAACTTGCAAATGTGGCCAATTGCACATTGTCGCGTTGCTAATTCCACTGACCGGGAATTACTGCATGAGCGCAATATTATCGCGGTTTCGATTTACCGGAAACGGACACGGTCCCGTCCTCCTAACGCCAGGTCGCGACGAGCAACGTCATTCATTTTTACGAGCAACCTGATTGGCCGACGAGCCCAAAGCCAGCCCCTCCACCTGCCAATCAGGTAACAGTCCTCATGAATATTAGTATTCAACACGCGAAATTGGTGCCCCGGAGTGTCTGTTTTTCCCTGTAGTCTCCTAATGTTTTATCATCATCATAATTATTATTAATATTATTATTACACGTCTCTTTTCCGTCTCACCGGCGACTCCTGTTTAAGTTGAGGTCCGTTTTTGCGGGGCCTGAAGTTCCGGTGAGCCGAGCGGCCGTTTCTCGTCACGGTGTTTCACACTGAAGATATTTTTTAGCCACAACATGCGTCTCGTGTTTATTATCTAAGAGCGAAAAAAGTAATATACTTACATTAGTTTCTGGATAATATACAAACTACTTAAACACAAGTGTTTTTATTATTAGGACTATTTATTAGGACTATTTATTTTTTTTTGTCTTTGTGGGTAAGTTTGCTCATGCATATAGTACCCTCTTAATAATTCCAGGACCTGTGTGGTTTTTATTATATCCTAGATTGGCTGCTCGGTGGAACCGCGAAACATCGGTCAGTCTCCAGCGTCAGAGCGACATGAGTTCTGATAAGCCACCCAAAGACAAGTGAGCCACCACACTCGCACCCATGCAGCCCAGAACGTTCGCGTTGTGGCCCTGCTCACTTCCTGCCACGCTTCCCTCCACAGACACAGGCGTGTGTGGCTGATATTCTTCACTCTGGGATTAGGAACGCTCCTGCCGTGGAACTTCTTCATGAACGCTACAAATGTAAAGGATCTCAAGCTGTGAACGCTACACGTTCCTCGGTAGAATCATTATGAAGGACCTTTTCTTCTCAATTTCAGTATTTCACCTTTCGGCTCAGAGACACCGAGCCTGGCAATGAGACCTTCATTTCGTCCAATTCCACTGAAGAAACCATCCAGAACCATTATCAGGCCGTATTCAGCAACGTCATGACCATTTGCGCCATGGTGCCTCTGCTGGTCTTCAGCTGCCTCAACACCATACTGCAGAAAAGGTGAGGAGACCTCCTCGCTCGGCACCCATTTTCTCCCTGATCCTCCTACCTCCTCCTTGTCCCCTCATAGGTGTCCACAGAAGGTGAGGGTGATGGGGAGCTTGGGAGTGATCCTTGTGACGTTCATGGTAACTGCGGTTTTAGTAAGGGTCGACATGGACCCCTTGACTTTCTTTGTCATCACCATGGTCAAAATCATCATCATCAACTGTGAGTGTGAAACCAATTGAACGCTCATCTGGAACCTCAGAGCTGAGCCAACCTCCAGCATGATTTGTCTGCCCTTCCTGCCAGCCTCTGGAGCTGTTCTCCAGAGCAGCTTGTTCGGCATGGCCAGCACCCTACCCACCTCGTACACCGCGACCATCATGAGCGGCCAGGGCCTCGCCGGCACGCTCGCTGCCGTCTCCATGATCTGCGCCATTGCTAGTAAGTCTATATAAACGAGGTCATGGGTCTCATATGACCACCACACACCACATATTTTAAAGCATGTGATTTTGGTTTGTTTCCCTGAGGTGGTTCTGAGCTCGGCGAAATCGCTTTCGGCTACTTCATCTTCGCCTGTGTCGTCATCTTGATAGCCATCGCGTCGTTTGTAGTTCTCCCAAAAATGGTAATAGTGTGAGTGACTCCAGTGTCAACTCAGAAACCATGTCACGTCAAACGAATGACCATGACGTGGTTTAAAAAGTGTTGATCATTTTTCCCGCCTCTTCAGGAGTTTTATCAATTTTACCAGAAGAGCAGAGACAATGGCGAAGAGAGCCGGCCGGGTAAGCTGGAGAACGGTGCTGCTGTCCGATTCGTGTTCTTCCTCGGGATTCATCTGGTTTTTTTTTTTCTTCCCTTTGTATTGCAGATGAAAGCCAGCCCCTGAACGCCACCCGGCAGCCACCACCGCATGGTGGCACAAACCCCTCCCTGATGAGCATTTTAAAAAAGGTACGGTGGCGCCGACGCCGCTCTCGCCTCCAAAGTGCCAGTTCTAGGCCAGCAACACTTTTAAATCATGAACATAACCAGCGACATAATTCTGTGCATTCGTGGTGTTTGGTTCTAACTAACCAGCAGTTAACCAGCAGTTATGTTCGTTGTCATGCAGATTGGGGTCATGGCCTTTTCCGTATGGCTCGCCTTCACTGTCACCATCGGCGTTTTCCCTGCTGTCACCATGGCCGTGAAATCCACCGTTGCGGACGGAGGCTTGTGGGGTGTGTCAGTTCTGCCGTGTGGCGCTGATGTTGCAGTTGACCTTATGTTCAGTTTTTTGCTCTGACTGTTGGATTTTGGAAAAAAAACCTGTATGTTCTGAATACCAGGAGTTGCATGATAGAAGGTGGTTTACCACCCAGACACCCAAAGTGTATGGGACAGGGACCATTTGTTGCCAAAACTTACATTTACAGCATTTACCAGACGCCCTTATCCAGAGCGATTTACAAGGGACAGGGACAGTCCCCCCCTGGAGCAACACAGGGTTAAGTGTCTTGCTCAGGGACACGATGGTAGTAAGTGGGATTTGAACCTGGGTCTTCTGGTTTATGGGCGTGTGTGTTACCCACTAGGCTACTACCACCCGTTAAAAATCTGCTCTCTGGTCCGCCACATTTTTATGTCACATATGTGGCCCATGCTGGGCATCATATTGAAAATAGTGCCCTAAAATATCCAATAATGACGCTTGCTTTGTTCTTCTGTAGAGAAGTTCTTCATCCCAGTCTGCTGTTTCCTGACTTTTAACCTGTTGGACTTTGCCGGCCGGAGCCTGTCGGCTGTTTGTTTGTGGGTAGGTGGCGCTCCAGTCGGCTTGGTGTGTGTGGTTGTGGGACGGCTGTAGAAGTGACTGTGCGTCTGCTGCCTGCCATCAGCCAGGTCAGGACAGTAAGCTGCTGCCGGCGCTGGTGCTGATCCGCGTGGCCTTCGTGCCGTTCTTCATGATGTGCAACGTCCAGCCACGACACAGCATGCCGGTGATATTCCACCACGACGCCTGCTTCATCCTCCTCATGATCGTCTTCGCCTTCTCCAATGGCTACCTGACCAGCCTCTGCATGTGCTATGGTCCCAAGTGAGTGTAGTATGAAAACCAAAAAAATTATTATTATTTTTTTTTTTTTTTTTAAATCTCACCGACTTTCTGCCACCTTCTCATCCACACAGGAAAGTGGATCCCCACGAGGCGGAGACTGCTGGAACCATTATGGCCTTCTTCCTGTCACTGGGTCTGGCTTGTGGCGCCGCTCTCTCCTGCCTATTCAGAAAGGTCATCTAAGCCACGTTCGCCACCCTTGCCGCACTTCCCTTTCCCTGCGTGTACGGCGTTTTCTTTATTTAAACCGGCGGCAGGATATAACATGATGTTTCTGCAAGCATGAGCTGGTTGGATTCGACTTCTGTTCTTCTGTGAGAACATGTTCCGACTGCGTTGAGAGGATGAAGGCGGAAAGACTAGACGGGATCACCAGTGATCTGCAGTTTACGCTCAGGAACACAGATGCAGATTAGAAGACAGAAAAACAGCATTTTTTTTTGTGTGTGTGTGGTGTCAAAAGTGTGGTGGCTTTTGTTTTTATGACTAGACTAAAGAAAATTAGTTTCAGACCGTTTGTTCTAACTTTTTAAATCATACTCCAGAAAAATGATTTATTACATACCTCATCAATGTTTTTTATTTTATTTAAAGAAACATAAGGTGATACCATATGCCAGACACACTTACCTCTTTTTATTTTAGGAAATTGTACAGTCAGATATATTCCTGTTATATACCTCTTCCTTTTATAGTTTGAATAATATGGGGTTTTATATTTTTAAAAATTGTTATAATATGAAAATGTTTTGTTACCTGTAGCATGGTGCTGATATTTCATGGCTACAGTCTGAATTTGGAAATGGTGGTAATACAGACCACGGAAAAGGCAGATGATGTATTTAAAATGTTAAAGAGCACTACTTTACTTAAAAACTTACATTTCTCTGGAAATTACATAAATAGATAAAACAGGAAAGCTCTATCTGTATCTTGAAGAGGAGAAACTTTTGTTGGTCTGTAATTATTTCTATAACTCAGAACACGAACCCTGACCGTGCACATGCGCACATTTGAAAAATATGGCGAGCTTTTGCTCGGTACTCATTCTGCCTGGAATAAGAGCTTTTTATTTGTACATTTTTACCGACTAGTGCTCTTACTCTCTGGCAGCACACCTACACTTAACAGTGTTTAACCCCCATGTAACAAACGTCTCAACATGCAACATTGAACTATACATCCAACCTGCTCATTTCCTTCTCTTTCTCCAAAGTGAAGGCTGGTAAGCAACCCCGTTCCAACATAAAGTGAACATAACACTGAAATGCCTTTTTTATATTTATCCCTGCATCTGGTCTGCCTCAATGTGGCCACTGAACAGGTTGCCCACCCCTGGGTTAAAGCAATTCCGGGTTGAACTAATGGTTATCAGCCGTTCTGAACCCGGATACTCGATGTTGGACAGCTAGGGTCCAAACGGGATCGAGAAAGTAGAGAGATAATAGTCTGGTTTAAGGAACTTGTTCCTAATGGCATGTATGCAGTGTGTATATTTCTAACCCGTATTCACCTTCGAACCCATGACCTGCTGGCCTGGCCTGATCCTATGGTACTCCTCCATAGTCTCGACTGGCTCTTAAAAGCCTTCAAGTTGTGACAGTAAAATGAAAAAGGGCAACAAAGCTCAAGGATGAGTACCAGTTTTTATTGACCAAGGAACTGAGGATGCAACAATGCTTCACCAAAAAAAAGACAACCTTTGGAGGACCAGAATTAAAAATGGAAATAAATGCACGCACGCGAACACACACAGACAAACAAATCTAGGTGTCAAGAACCAGATTTACTATGTTTCTGTTGACTGGAAAAAACCCCAAAGAGCATAAAATGTTAAGCTGAGACTTGTGGGCGACGATGAGATCGTCGTACATTTAGACTGTACAGGAGCAGGGTATTTACACGCATATTCACACCCAATTCCATACAAACTCGAGCCAGGTTCAGTGTTTATAAAGACATTCATCATCTCACAGCTGAATTATTCCGCTACTACGTTGGAAAGGGAAAAAACAAAATGACACTTTAAAAATAACAGAAAAAAAATAAATACATAAATCACATCTCATCACAGCTTGCAACCTGTTGTAATACATATTCGGTATTATGTGCGGGGTTTTTTTTGGAGGGGTGGAAAGAAATTTCCTACCGACGTGGCGCTTGTGCGTAAGACCGTGGCGCGAAATATCACGCGCGCTTTCTGATGGCGCGGAAAAAAAAAAAAAAAAAAAAAAGCCAGGACACGTGATCGCTGAAGAATCTCCGGCGCGTAGCGAGAACTACGGCCTTCATGGGCCAGCCACGCGTCCACCAAGACGTCAAACGGAAAAATACAAGACGAAAGATGTAAACGTCCACTTTTTTATTAAAGAAACTTAAAAATAAAACACCTGAGACCGGAAATTGTAGCTTTTTCGGTGTTGGGTGAATCCATAGCACTTACAGTATTGCATGATCCTCGAGATCCTCGCCATTGGACAAAAGTGGTTCAAAAATCACAATAATAATAATAAAAAGGAAGGAAAAGGCGAGTACAGCGACCTCTAGCGGACATTCTATCATGTGACCCCGCTGCCGTCCCGGTCACACGGGACACCCCGACCACAAGCTGATGCGTCGCTACTCATTGGCCCTGTATCCAGGCTACGATTACTTCACTGAAGGAGCTTTACTTCCAGGCCGACGCCCGGGTCACCGACACCGTGCTGCTGGACTGAGGACCGCACCGCTTCTTCTGTTCACGTCCCTCAATAGGTTTTCTTCTTTTGTTCTTCTTCATTCTCTCTTATGTGACGCACGCGAAAAGGAAGGAAGAGAAGAACGAGGCACCAGCAGACAGGCGTCTTTGAAACACGGAGTGGAATTTTTTTTTTTCTTTTAACAGACATTTTAAGCTGCTGAACTACTGGGTTTGAACGAGTCGCTCGGCACACTGGGAAAGTTCCACGGAGGCTTCCGCACCTCCCTTTCTTCCAGGTTCTTCCTCCTCCCGCACTGGACACACGGAACGTGCTGCGGACGAGGCCGCAAGTTCTTTACAACGCAGCACGGGAGGAACCAGGGCTCGACCGTGAGATGCGCTGGGTGACATTTTCAACATCAGGAGGAAAACTAAAAAACAGAAACATTTTTTGTGCTACTTTCCTATGAGGACGAGAACATTAGTACTTCAAGTTAAATCTAAGTCCGTTAAGGTAGCAAAGGTGTCCGTAGAAACAGAAGAAGGAGAGAAGAAGCAAGAGGAGGACGACATGAGAAAATGGAGAAGTTCATTCGAGTCAGACGTTCTTTCCAGATGACAAGGGCGCCGCTGGCACCGCTGGAGGACGTCCGTCTCACTGGTCACCCGTCGGTCCCGTGTGGACCAGCAGGAAACCAGGTTGTCGTGGCGATCGCCTGTGTAGTGCCGAATTGGCGCCACGTTGGGATAAAAGGGAGGTGGAACAGAGCCACCATCACCTTTAGGTGTCTGACTAGTGGTGATGTTGCTATGGCGGCTCGGTAGTGGTGACAATATGGGGGTCTTGCCTTTAAAAACAGGCAGAGGGGACAGGCAACGCTGGATAGTTTTGTTGTTGTTGGGTTATTCCCCCCACGTGTGCTTGGACGACCATCACCACCATGGAGTTCTTTTGCGCAAAGCATTCTGGGTAAAACGTTGCACGGGGATGGCCACGCAACTCGAAGGGGTGGGCGCTGCACCAAACATGCTCTCCAGGAGACCCAGGAACGCACACACCCTTCGGGTGGTGTGATGACAACGTGCGTGACTTCGGGGCGCCACTCATCAGTAGAGTCCTTAGCATCGGATCCATAATAATAAAAAAAAAAATAATAATAAGGTCATAAATAAACCACGCAGTCCTGACATTTCATCAGTCCAGCTGAGAGCCAACCTGCAGCACAGAACGTAGAGTGTGTGTGCTGATTTTGTGCTTGACATGTAAGAATGATTGCTATGTGCATCTAACACGATTTCTGTGTGTGTGTGTGTGCGTGTACTTTACATGTAAGAACTGGAGAATGTACATGTGATTGCTATGTGCTTCTAACACATTGTGTGTGTGTGTCAGTAGGGAATGGGGGGGGGGGGGGGGGGGGGGGGGGGCACATCTGTGCAGAAGGCTCCTGAGTCACTGAGACAGTTTGGCACCGCCCCTTCTCTCCCTCGGTCTCCGTGGTTACTGGTGGACCTCGTTGGCGATGAGGCTGTCCTCCCCAGACTGGAAGTCGGCCTCGTTCAGGCTGTTTCCTCCAGTCATCATCTCCTCGTCCTGCGAGGATCCCTGGCCGTCGTCCTCCCCGCTGACCCCTCCCGCCTCGTCCGAGTTGGGGTCCTGCAGGACCTGGGCGATGTACATCTGTTGCTGGAGGCACAAAAAAAAGCATGAATTAAAACTATGATCAAAAGCGTAGGGAGAAAAAGGGCAGGTTCAGTGCTTGGGCGCGTACCTGGGACTTGTTTGAGGGAGACAAACGTGCAGGACGACCATTTTCCACTCCATCCACGTCCGTGTCCTTCGTGTCGATCTGAGAGAAAGAGAGAGAGAGAGAGACACAATCATGGCAGGAAAGAAGGTTAAAGAATCTCCGCCCCACGACACCGCCGGTCTGGTCAACCGAACTCGTACCTTATAGTTGTGCGCGCTCAGGTACTTGAAGTGGCCGAAGCAGACGTGGGACAGGCACACCACGATGGTGATGATGAGCACCACAAACGTGAACATGGAGGTTGGGGTGAGGAATCCTGGAGGGAGAATCCAGTGTCTGGGTTACTACCATCTTGTACATTCATGTGCTGCTGTCAAGTTTACAAATGTTTCTTATATACAGTCGTGGTGTACCATGGGAGATCCCAGGTCCATGGCATTTTCTGCTTTTGTCTTTGTCAAGCTGCGACAAACCCCCAAACAAGAGGCGTCCCCCGCCAGAAAATGGCTGGAGTTGTCATGACGAGACACCCATTGACTTTGGGAGTCAAATGTACAAAAAAAATGTTCTCTTGTGGGCTGAGGGGCTTCTCTTCATTTCCTCCTCCATCGGGAGCTGGGGGGGCTTCTTGCTTTCTCTCCCTGTCTCTCAAGTGCCCGGCTTTTCAACTCAACTTCCTCGATCCCTCTTTCTCTTTTCTTTTATTTGGGGGTTTTCTGTAACATTGGTACCATTTTATATACAATATTACTTAACTGCGATAGTAACCTACTGGTGTAAATAAATTAGAAACTGTTCATTCTTGGGGCAGTGGTGGCCTAGTGGTTAAGGAAGCGGCCCCGTAATCAGAACGTTGCCGGTTCGAAACCCGATCATTGGCCAAGGTGCAACTGAGCAAAGCACCGTTCCCCCCACACTGCTCCCCACTGGTCACCAAGGGTGATGGTTAAAAGCAGAGGACACAGTTTGTTGTGTCACCGTGTGCTGTGCTGCGCTGCAGTGTTTCACAATGACCATCACTTCACTTTTCACCTCTATTGTGTCATGCCTCTTTCATGCCAGGTCCTTTGAGTGTGTTTAATACAGTGCTTGTGTGTCTTTTTTACAGTGGAAACTATTTACACATGTAGGTTTTATTTACTTTGTGGTAGCGGGTACCTCACTCGCCTATGAAACCACAAGAACACAAAGTCACAGATTCAAACCCCACTTTACTACCATCGTGTCCCTGAGCGAGACCCTTAACCCCGAGTGTCTCCGGGGGGACTGTCCCTGTAACTACTAATTGTAAGTCGCTCTGGATAAGGGCGTCTCATAAATGGCATAATGTAATATATGATATTAATATATGGTTTTCATGAACTGGATTGTGGCTCCTTTCCTTTTAGTTCATATTTTCCTTACATATTTAAAGAATCTAGATAAATGGCAATAACTAAAAAGAAGATCGCTGGAGTTCAGACTGACCTATTCGCACCGTGGAGAAGAAGAGGAGCCAGAAGAGGCAGAGGATGGGCGCAGCCACCACCTGGTTGACGGCGCCAGAGTGGATCTTCTTGTCCAGTTTGGAGGGCAGGTAGGCGTAGTACATGTTATACCGGTCCACCAGGTGCTTAAGCAGCATGTACATCAGACCTGCAGAGAGAGCGGGAGGGAGGGAGGGAGGGAGGAGCATTTAACCGAACAATTAGGAAATTATGCAGCACTCGATATCAAAAGATAAGGCCCTTCCTATTGCCAAATAAGCTCGATACATCAAAAATGCATGAAACAACGCATTCCCTGTACAATGTGTGTCAGGATTACTTACAAAATATATGTATTTGCTTTTAATGTCCAAAAGTATTTTTTTCTCCTTTTAGTTTTAAAAAGTTTCCGGTACTTCTTGGGCACAAGGAGAAACAAGTCCGATGTCCGATGCTGAGCCATGCAGATGCAGGGCGCAGCCAAACAGGAATGTTTTAAAAGGAAAACAGTAAAAAGATGGATTTAAAAGATGCACTGCGAACCTGCTGCAACCAGACAAGTCCCTCAGCTACAGATTCAGCAGGACAGAGAGAGAAGGACGGGAAAAAATGCCAAAAATATCCAGAGAATTCGACATCGGGATCAGAGTTAAAACTGACTGAATGACAGGAGGATGAGGAAGATGAAGGACCTCGGCTGTGACAGCAGATGCCTCTGACAGAATTTGCCTTCTCTCTACCAGCCCCGCCTCTCCTCCACACCGGAGACGACTCCCTGCTGCACGCCCAGTGACCAGCAGAGGGCAGTCTCCCCACCCCCCCTCGCTCTGTGTGAATGGATCAGTGGTGTAGAAAACCGGATGGGGCGGGGCGTCTCACCGAAGGGCACAATGATTGGACAGGTGATGCTGTATGTCATGACGACGGTGAAGACGCACATCATCCAGGCGTAGGCGGCGCCAAACTGGAACTCGTAGGCCTGGTGCTAAATTAAAAAGTGTGAGACAGGAGGAAACATTCTTATAACACATCAAATTACAGATATCTGTGTGTGTGTGTGTGTGCGCGCACTCTTTACCCGTTTGACATTGCGTCGCTCTGCCGCGGAGCGAGCCAGGCAGAGGCGGATCATGTACATGAGGAGACCCGGAATTCGCAGGAGGTCCATGGCATTCCCGATAAAAGCCGAGGCGATGACATAGTTCACGAAGAACGCGCCGTTATCGGGGAGGAACACGCACCTGCAGAAGAACGTCCATCCATCAATCACGTAACGCCGCGTGTCACACGGGATGATGAGGCGGCGACGAGGACCCCTTCACTTACTCAAATCGGATCTTGGCGTCATCCAGGAATTTCTTGTCAAACAGCCAACGGAAGAAGACGTCCAAGCTGCAGGCGGACAGATAAAGGACAGAGTGAAGAGGAGCGAACAGAACCGCCCCACCCCGCATCGCCCCGCCCCGCCCAGGCCGAGGACATTATGGTTGGGCCTGCATTAAGTGTTCTTCAATCCCGGTTTTCGCTTAAAAGATCAGATGAACGTTACTTCAGTTAAAATCTCTACATGTTTAACAGTAAAAGTCCATTTGTAGCTGTCACCAATATGAGAAATATTGTTATTCATATTTTTTCAATAAGTCAGAAAAGAACATTCTGGAACATGTGCAATCATGAGCAGAAGATCTGTGTGTCTTGTGTGTGTGTGTTTATGAGAGCAAGAGAGACAGGCACCTGCTTAACCCGAGCGAAGGGAGCAAGAGGACCATGAAGATGAGGAAGGTGTAGCACTTGTGCATTGTGGTCCTGTTCTCCCCCGACCTGCCACCAACAACACCACATGCTGAGAGACTCAGAGGCAGCCACACACACGCAAGTCTTCCACACCGGATCAGCACGGCGGAAGTTCAGACACGTACAAGGTCCAGCCAGCTAACAGGAGGAGGAATTCCTCAACTACAGAGAGAGCGAGCGGCGGACAGGAAGTCCCTGTACCTGGTCCAGTGTGCCTCAAAGAAGGCGGAGTAGTAGACGATGGTGGGCAGCAGGGCAGAGAAGGCCCACAGGAGGAGGGTGGGGAAGAACTGAGTGATGATGGGGTTCTGAAAGAAGAAGAAGAAAAAAATGTTTATTTCAACCATGTCCATTATGACCAAAAGCTAGTCGCTCTGTGGCGTAACACCACTGCAGACTTACGTTAAGGAACTCCACGGGCTTGGTGACGTTGAACTTGTCCATGGTGGAGATGATGATGGCGGGGGTGGTGAGGAAGAACAGCAGGAGGAAGAGAATGCAGTTGATGATGAAGCAGCGCAGCCACCAAGAGACGCCGCCCAGGGACAGGTGCTCCCTGTTGCGTTAGAAGGAGACCAAACATTTATGCAACGTCTGTGCAACGCTGAGCACACCAAACATTGACAGAATGCGAGCAGCAACTAGCGAATAACAGACATTAGGGGTGTATTGCCAAGGATCTCCCAATATGATATGAATCACGATCATGATATATCATCATGATATGTTGTGATACTGAACATATTCTAGAGTTCACTGTGAATGTAAAAAACTGCTGAAATACGAGATGCTGTGTACAATCTGTGTGGATCACATTACATTAATGATTCAGCCAAAACAGCATAGTTCACATCGCAAAATATCACTATGTGTTGCTGCACGGATTTTTTCCTAAAACTCCTAATGGACATCGTTTGGGGTTTGACCAGTGTCCCTCTCTCACTCACACACAATCAGCTACCCCAGCAAACTCAAAGCATGTTGTGTTACTGGCGACGTAGCCGGTGTCAAGAGTGGCAGAGTTCAGAGGAAAACAGCTGAGCGCAGGTTGCGAAGGACAAGGCCCAAGTAATGAGCTGCCGCTCGTCCTTCATCCGGTCGGCCTGTCCGTTATTGCCGTCTACGTATCTTTCTTTTCCTTTAACCTCCATTTACTCTACAGAAACACACACACACACACACTTTTCCCATTCCGCTCCATCTCCCCTGTCCTTGAGGTTTTACTTCACCTCGTCCTTAACAATAAACATGTGAGACAGCTACAGAGGTTCAGCCATTTACCTGCTGAATAGCTGAAGAAGCAGAATCTCAAAACTTTTCTACCGTTACGATCACTATTACGATCACTATTATGGGTGGTAGTAGCCTAGCGGGTAACACACTCGCCTATGAACCAGAAGACCCAGGTTCAAATCCCGCTTACTACCATCGTGTCCCTGAGCAAGACACTTAACCCTAAGTCGCTCTGGATAAGGGGCGTCTTGTAAATGTAAAATGTAAACGTATTATAAAAACCAGTAACCAGAAGTAAAACGATGCCCGGCGCCAGTCTAGGTGGAACCGCGAGCCACTCACCAGCGTACGTTCTGCGGGTCAGGGGCGTAGGTGACGCTCCAGCTGTAGACATGGAGACTCTCGCTGAACTGGGACGACCTGGGCTCCTGCCGGCACTTGCAGCCCTGACACTGACAGGCATTGAAGTCCTTCAGGATTCTGGGAAAAAGACAGACACAGGCCTGGTTATGCAAAAAACTACTTCAAAACTTGCGGATACAAAACCCGCAAGGCCACCAGGGAATGACAAAATTAGATCCGGCATGTAGCTGCTACTTCAACACTTCCAAGACAATTTGCACCCAAGCTCAAGGTGTCAAGGCAGGGCCGTTTTAGGTGCTTACTAGGTGGCCAAGATTCTAATTTGATCAATACGAATATTTAACACCCCTTGCTGGGTGTAATGGTCGTATACACACACACGCACGCTTACATTGCGGTCATCGCCTCATTCTGGAAGGTGACAAAAGCCATGCCCAGGGGCTTGGTGTTGACCTTCTCCTTCTCCTTCCTGTACTCCTCCTTCAGTTTGGCCTCCAGCTTGGTGTAGTAGCTGACCGCCTCCTCCTGCAACGTCACAAGGCCGAGTGAGGCTTTATCAGTCCCGACGTCCAGCTACGGGGACCCGCTCTTCACCCGTGAATGGCGATAAATGCCAGACGTGCGGAGGCTGAGATCCGGACCCAGAAAAGTACAACAGCTTCCTGTTTCCGCCATTGTAGGGCATTGTTTAAATATTCAGGAGCATTTTAGACAATATTGTTTAAAACACTGAGGGTTCACATAAACAAGGAAATGGCACATCACATTTCTATTTTAATATTAAATGATCTAAATGAAGATCTATATTTAATAAAAGTCAAAAATTGTATTGATTTAAAAAAAGGCTTAGGATTAGTATGTTTATATAAAATACACCTTTTTACACCTTTTTGGGGTAATTTTTGGATTTTTTGGAACCTTTTAGCCCTTTGCACCTTGTTTGGCTGTGAGGGGAAACAGATGGACGGAGCAGTGCATCATGGGACAGTACCAGGTAATCCAAAAAGCAGATACCTCCTCGCAGCCTGTGATGGCGCAGCAACAGAGGTGGCCACATGGTTTGGGGTTGATCATGGTGGGCATGTGCTCCTTCGCCATCAGGTCAGTGAAGAACTTCTTGCTGCGCTCCGTTTTTTTCCTGTGAAGCAACACACACACACACACACACACACACACACACAGTCAACACAAGGCCACAAATCATGCGAACTGCCAGGCACGGCGTATGGAACCTAAGCTTCAGTCCCAGAGATCGGCACAGGTTCTCCTGTGTCCAGATCAATATTACTGGCCTTCAAAGGGCCCGAGGCTCCCGCCCACTGATGGAGGATCAATAGCAGCTCTCTGTCAGCTGGTGGGTGGACACACATTAAAAAAAAAAGGATGCTGAGTCATGACCCACCCTCCAAACTACTCTCCACACAGGAGAGACCTGGCTGGTCACGGGAGTTGCTGCGTCACCCCCGTCATTTTGATATTGATCCAGATTACCGCCCACGTGGAGAGATCAGGATCACAGCGAAGGCTGAAAGAGCCAGCTGGTTCCAAAAAGTCCCATGAGGTTTCAGAGCTGCTGGCATCTTTGGTGAAAGTGAAGTGAATGTCATTGTGGCAACAAAATTTGACCTCTGGATTCCACCATCACCCTTGGTAAGCAGTGGGCACCCATGAAAGGCACCAGGGAACACCGTGTGGGGACGGTACTTTGATCAAGGGGACCACAGATGGATTTGAACCCACAACCTTCCGATTACGAGTTCACTGGCCCACAAGGCCACCGTTCTTTTATTTTTTTTAAAAAGCTGCAGTCACAGAGGGGCAGACAAGGTGAAACTTAGAAGCAGCCACACTGGCGCCAAAATTCTAGAAGGACGTGAGATCTTCAAACAAACAAAAGAAATGCTTTTACCTCTCGGCACTGAGGGCCATCAGCTTGGCCACGTTGTAGCAGATCCGGGCCTCCAGAACTACGCAGTTCTCATAGGCCTGTCTGCGAGAGAAAGCAGGGCTTGATCAGAAACAGCCGGCCCATCGCATCGTGGACAAGGGAGCCGGGAGACAATGACTGGACCTCCAATCATCTTGCAAAGTGAGTAAAATGACACGCAGCACATATAGCACTCAGACGCACGCACGCACAGAGAAGAGGAAACCGATTAAAACATACGGGCAACTTCATTATCACCGGCAAGTTTATCGAGCAAGCCGCGCGGCCTGCAGTGGGCTAATAAGCCGGAATAAACCGGGAATGAAGTAGCCGGTGTTTCAACTGCTCTAGCAGACAGTGCCGGGGAGCCGGAATGGTCGGGTCAGGCTGTCTGCAGTCACATCAGGGAAATCACCATCGGGGAATGGCCATTATGAAATGCGATTTTGTAGAGCAATAAAACTGCACAGATGTTGGATTTTCTGTGTGTCTGCATCTATTTAAATATCTGTGTGTGTGTGTGTGTGGGTGTGAAATTGTGTCTGTAAACAGGCTGGCCGAGAGTACTTACTCAAAGTGCTGTTTTATGTGGCTCTCCTCAGCGTATTTGGAAATCCCGTTAATGAATAAAGTGCGCTTCACCTGAGGGAATAGAGGGGAAGAGAGGAAAGATTGATTTCCTTCGCCATCTGAAGGCAACTCCTTACGGACCGCAGGAGAGTAAACACTGATGAAGTATGCCGTGCATCTTTAAGAGACCATCAGCACCATCTGTCAGCTCGGTTTATAGACCGGTGGCAAGACGCACGGCCTCCGGACCAAAACCTGCTGAAACCGTCGCACAATATCAGAATGGACGGAAATCACAGGACAAGCAAAAGGGACAGTACCAGGTCGTCTTCTTTGTAGTGCATTTTGGAGGTGTGACGCCGCATACTGTAAACAGTCAGGAGCAGGTACATGAAGGCGAAGGATGTGTGGAGCCAGAGCAGGTTGTTCCTATAGCAACAAGACAGCAACTTCATATGCGCTAAAAGTCCTAAGAGCCCATTTAAACCCCGACAAAATCGTCTCAATGCAGGCATTATGCAGGTCCTAATAAATCTTACCCCGAATTCAGGTTGGCTATGGTGGTGCGCCCGAAGCTGTACGCATTATTTTCTGTGGATGGGAGAAACGGATCAGATGATCGGTGCTTCGCCGAGTAATGAAAACATGACTGGAGGATCAGGCTTCAGCTCACTGTCTGCAGACCCGCGAGCTTTAATGCCATTTCCTCCCAAACAGACATCCGAGCAGAGACTGAGGTGGGGAGGGGGAGAGTAAAATACTGGGCCGTTTCAGAGCAACCACAACATTACAACAATTAAAAAAAAAAGTTAAAATATGACAGTTTGAATGAATGTATTAACGTTGGCTAAACTTTAGAACTCACTACTGTACCCTATTTGACTTTACTTAACATTACATCCGCTTCGTACCGTGTCCGTGCAGGATCCGTAAGTCACGTTCTGTGTCTCACGTTCTCCTCGAACATTATTATTTGCTTGCTGACCTTTTCCTTTTTCACTAGCCTTGCTCCTCTTTTATTCTGTTTTATTTCGCCCCATTGTGGCATTTTTGTATTCGTTTTCTATTCTTAACGCGCGGTGAAAACAGAGTGGCCCAGGATACATTTCACTGCATGTTGTACTAAAGTAACTACACACGTCTTGAACCTTGGCTACTTCTAGGAATCAGTGCAAGTGAGAAATGAGGACGGTTCAGGTGTATGAAGTGAATTACAACCCTCAAGATATTTGCCTTGTACTCCCGGATCCACGTAAGCTGGCGTAGCGCTTCGTATTTTACACAAAGAGATTTCCAACATTTTCGTTCGCTTCATTGCGCCGGCGTCAGTTCATTTTCCCCCAGGGAAAATTTATCGTAAACCTGGACGAGAATAAAGTGGACGGACGAGCGCAGCATGTCCCCCCCGTCCTTGAGCCCTCGCCCCGCCCTTCCCGTTCCCTCTTTATCACCCCTCTTTCCTGCCGTCAGGCGCCCAATTACCCCGGCCGTACACGGGGTTCAATCCCATCACCCCTGCACGGCGTAGCAGATGAGCTTTTACTTTCATTATAACGTAGAGCGCGGTTCCGGCTGCAGGGGCGACGCTAATGCTAATGCTAATGCTAATGGCTACACAGAAGGCCCGGGGTGAACGGTAGCGGACCGTTTATCCAACTGTGGATTCGAATGGCACGCTTTTAGCGCATCTAAAGGAAATAATATCGCATCTGCAAGTTTTAACCTTGATATTAAAATGGAGGTATGAGCAGGCTTCGCAGCTACGAAGTGAAGAGGTCGCGGAAAACGGGGGCGAAGGTAACTGGGTGACGACTGAGAAGCTTGTGTGACCATCCATGATGGCAATCTCGCCCCACTTGTGTAGACTTAAAGCAATTAGCCGGCGAGGACCGGAAAGAGTTGAGCTGAGGTCGGCCTCCATATTGAACCCTTGACCCAATCACAGCCACTCACCCAGCAGGTCTCCCGAGAAGTTGACAGGAAGCACGATGCCCACTGAAAGCACGCCCACCACCACCAGCAAGCCGATGATGTGGCGCTGGAAGGACAGGTAGTGCACCGCGTCCTCCCCGCACTTCTCCCTGATTTCCTCGTCCCTGCGGCACACAAGGCCATGGAATCAGAACCAACACTGCCAATCACAGCTGGTGTTAATATTAGAATAAAACATATTCATATGAAACATGAGTGATGAACAATGCAATAACCCCGAACCCCCACCCACCAACTCAGCACATTCTCTCCCTCTTACTTTATCCTGAAGATGGCCGTCAGCCACGAGCAGAAGCCCTGGAGAAGAAAAGCAACAGAAGAAGAAGAAGGATTGAAACATCTGATGACACGATGCCAGCGGTGGCCTATCAGCCGTGCGCGTGGGACTGCGGTGATTAAGCAGGACTAATTGACCACCGTCCTTCTACCCACTGAGCAGTTCCTGCTTGGAGCACACGAGTGAGCAGGACCGGCTCGATAAGGGAGGACAGAGGATGACAGGAGAGGGAGTGGAGGTGACACGATGCCCGCCGGTGACCTTTTAAGAAGCCCGGAGCAGCGCTGCTGCAAAACCAGGATTAGGAGCAGATCCGGCCTCTCTGTGTGAAGCACACAACGTGTGTGTGTGTGTGTGTGTGTGTGTGTGTGCCACATGGCTGTTATGTGCACAAAGCCTCAGCACCAGGAAGAGAGTCTACGTTGCCACCACGCCTGAAAACAGCTGGAGGCAGTCTGATGCACTCTCTCTCACACACACACACACACACACACACACACAGACAGCCATGCAGACGCGTTGTTGTTACTGTTTACCACGAGCATTTCAGCTGCAGCCTGAAGGATCAAAAGTTCCGCTTCCTGCCGTCTCAAGGACAAGCGGGGGACAGGCCCGAAGCGGCCGCCCCTTCATCAGTCGGGATTGTTAAACGGTTGCGCCGCAGCAGGTCGGCAGAGGAAGCTCACCCCTCTTCCTCCCCCTGCATTTTATATCCAGTTAACCCGCGGCCAGATTTGAAATTGAAATAATAGATCAAGTTTAATGTTGACGTGGCATTAAAGAAGGGAATAAACACTGTGTAAATCTAGTAGAGACACACACACACACACACACACGCCCTTAGAGTCCTGCGTGGGTTCGGTTTTTGGTAAAATGATGCACAGATCTCCCACATCACCACTAATTTACTGGCACAACTTGTTCTAGACTAATTCAGAGTACAGAACCACAAAGGCAACCAAAAATGTTAAAAAGAAGTAGCCACCATGAGCCAATATCCCACTTATAACATCGGGCTACTTTCAGGTCTGTAGCCTAATCTACAAACGAAAACACTGCTATGTTTTAAATTGTCACTTTTTTCCCCCAAATCTGGCCAATCTGGCAACACACGGCGTTCCATAACACCCTATCAGTGAGCATCTCGGTCACAAAACTAACCAAATGAAAGCCTGCACATTTACACATACACATTTATTCATAAATTCTGACATTCAAAATAAACACACAGTGCGGCAAAAATTGTCCCCTAGAGAGAGACATGCATTCAATACATTAACAGATGCATTAAATGCACACACAGCCCCTCAGCAGGGACGCTGGCCAATCAGCACCGCTCTTCCAATTTACTGCTGCAAAGCCAATAAGCCCACGTGACCTCTGACCAAGACACTTACGTTGTCCCGCTGTTCGAAATCCACCGAGCTGGAGACCGAGGTGAGCCGCTCATACCGGTCCGGCGTTTCCGAGTGCAGAGCTGACGCCACGCTGCGAGGACAGAGAGGGGGACAGACAGGAGGGTCAAAGGGCGTGACAGAGCGGCACGGGGCGCTCGGGTTATTCGGGTTATTTCTGACGGACACGAAAACAAGCCGTGGAGCCTGAGCCGGGCCTGCAAGCAGCACAAAATTTCATAAAAGCTACTCTGACGCAGCACTGTCCTCTCAGGCTCCACTGGATCTCGGTGTAGATCACACACACACACACACACACACACACACACACACACTGGAGCACAGCTCTATTACTCAGGGCACGAACGGGATCGGTCGGGCTCGCACAGAGGCCAACCGGAGCAGGAATGGGTCCTGCCATGGAGATCCATGCCGGGGAGCTAGCTCCAGTCGTTTCTAATTTGCATCTGTATGAGCCTGCGCGCATAGGGACTAGAATCAAGCTAAAAATCACTTGCCAAACTTGATCTCAAAACACACACGGATCTATCGTTCTTTTTAAGCTCTTTTCTGCCTTGTTAGGATTCTGAATGGCTCAGTTGGTGCACGATGGCCGTCCTCCTGCACCTTTACAGTGTCTACACTAGAGCAGTAAATCGGGCCTAAAAAGTTAAGCTGGACCGAGCCCAACCAGACCTGACAAGTCTTATCCTTCTTAGTGCGTGCTTGAACTGAGCGAAGTAGTCGAGCCTGAACCAGACCAAAACCTGGTTCGGGCCAAGATTTATAGTCTACATGCTTACTGATGCTAATGAAGAACCCTTGGAGAACCATAGGGCCACTTAAGGCTAGTTAAGAGAACAACTTCATACAATTACTTTAAAACATGATCATGGGGTTTTTTGAGTGCAGGTGTAGGCGTACATGGCATTTGATCATTTGTGTATCGGGGAGATTGGGGCTGTGTTTTCTACACACTTTCGCTACACACGAAGATGTTTGGTCACGCCACAGGTCACCGAATGTCACTGAAGGACACTACCTAAAACACTATCTATCACCACGTCTACCACCACGAGGACGCCGGAGCGTTACCTCTTCACCGGCTCATAGTTATCCCGCTCCCTCCGTCTACTGTTAGTCAACACACGGTAGAGAGTGAGAGATGCAGACATTACACACACACACACACATAACACGTTCAGAAGAGAGAAACCAGAAAAAGCCCAAAGATGACATCACCACCAATCAAAATTGAATCCAGTGGAGGTACCAGTAGCACTATGTAGCACCATGTGCACCAACTTTTTCACTCTCTCTCTCTCTCTCGTACACACGCACACAAATGCAGAGGAAAAAGAGGGAATTAGTCAGGGAATTTCAGCCATGGTGAGAAAAGGAAAAATGCACAACATGACAAAAAAAACATACTATTCCCGTTCCTCCAGGCCGCTGAATCTCTTCTTCAATCTTGAAAATGAAAGGAAGAATAAAAAGCGTAAAAATGTAAAGAAAAAAAATAAACATTGTGGGGAATAAAACAATGAAAAAAAATCGACCGATTATCAGGACACCAGCAGCTGCAGAATGAAACGTTAGTAACTTCTGGTGGAACCTAAACCACAATAAAGGAATAAAGGATTTATTATAATCATAATTAAGCCTTATTATAATCAGAGGTGGGTAGTAATGAGTTGCATTTACTTCGTTAAATTCACTTGAGTAGATTTAAAAAAAAATCAAAAATTGGGCAAAGTTACTTTTTAAAACCATTTGTATGCTTTATTTTTGCCAGACAGACGCCACCAAGAATACGAACACTTTTCACCATTCAGACGTAGGAGCAATAAACACATGACACCATATCACCAATCAAACGTAGCCATGACAGAGCGGCACAAACAAACACGGCACAGATGACTCCAGCACTAAAAGAGTGTTAAAAGGTTAAAATCTCTAAATCATGTGACCAGTGACAAGCTTTTCTTGTCTTTTTTTTTTTTAAGACGTACATAGCATATTCTTCCTTGAAGATGTTTGGTGGATTGTGGAAGATCCCCTACACCTCATCCCTGCGCTTTCCTGTCACGAGTCGTTTTTCTCTTCCCATCACTGCTGACCTGGATTCTGCCTCTGACTATAAATAAAGGCTCTTATCCTCATCATAAGGCCCTCAGAGCATTTTTTTTTAAAACAACACCCATGCATATTGCATGGTCTCGCCACGAAGGTGCAGAAGCAGAAATGCAAATAACGGACACAGAAAAAGAATCGCACACACGGAATCCGAGTCCCCTTCACCGCGAGCGAGAGACTGGGTCAGCGCACGACTGACACACTTTCGAAGAGCAGTGCGCCCTGGGAAACCGCATGCGGAGCTGATGCGGCGGGAATGTTAATGAGAGAAGTCATAAAACGCTGAACCTGGGGGGGAAACGAAGCCGCGGCTGGAGGTGGGACAACAAATCGCCAAGTATCCTATGATATATATGGCCGTTCCTTAATCGGCACTGGTGTGCTGTACTTAACTGGATGACAGTAGAAAAACTGGTCTTTTATTTTGTATTTTTTATGTGATGAAATGATGCCCAGTTATAGACATCAGAAAATTTTCCTGTAATATTGCTGAACGGGCAGTACTGGGATAATAATCAGAAACATGGGCAGCGTCTCAGGATGGTTTTTGCCTGGTTGAATCAGAGACGGCTCACTCCCGATGCTCTTTTCCCATAAAATTATTTGCAAAGTATAGCATTCAGCATTGCAAAAACATCATCATTTCTGGAGGCAGAACGGTGGGTCACTGCTGGTGTTGTTTTCATCGACGTGATAAATACAAGACGAGCAGAGACGAGCATGCTGGTCATGTTCTGAAATAATAATAATAATAACGAAATAATATCATTTAATATTGCTGATGAATTAAAAACAAGACTAAATATGGTTCCCGAGATAAAAACTACACTAAATTGTTCATTTTTGTTAACATGTTTAAAGAATATTTAGATTAATTTGTACGTTTCTTATTGTCGAACTTGTGTACAGAATCTACAACAGAGTGAATAAAAAGATTGTATTCATAGTTGGGGTCCTAGTGAACCGGAATTGATCTCTTCATCGATGGTAACTTGAAAGCACGTTGTAAGTCGCTCTGGATAAGGGCATCTGCCAAATGCTGTAAATGTAAATGTAAATTTCCTCTCGTTTTACAGTGTTATTATATTGTGGTTTCTGTTTTTTTTTTTTTTTTTGCGCAGATGCGTCACTTCCGCATTATGCAATTGCGACATTTATTACATTTCAGGATAGGGTAAAGGATGGGAGGATGGGAGAAACTGACAAAGCAATTTTTGGACACACTTTCTTTAAAGTTTAGTTTAAAGTTTAAAAAGAAAACAGAAACTGAGCCGACTAAAACTTGACTAAAATGAGTCTGGACGTGACGAAAACTAATAAAGACTAAAATGACAGATTGACACAAAGACTAGTCTAAAACTAAAATTAAGACAAGTAGCCAAAAACAATTATAGTGATAAAATACATAAAAGACTTAAGAGAATTAAAAGACATTAAAGAATTTCTGCACTGGAAGAAAAGCAATTAAAACAGGAAACAAATGCAACAATTCTAAGGTCAAAGCAACAGCTACCAACAAAAACAGCATGGTCGTCATCATCATCATCATCATCATCACAGTGCAGCAGAGCTGAGCAGCTCTCAAACAAAAGAAGAGCTACCTGTCAGCATCCGTCACCAGCGCCAGCCGGCCATAGTCCCACGCCACCTTCCTCAAGATGGAGAACACAAACAGGAGCACCTGTGGAACACAGAGGACAGGTCGGGCGCTCAGAAGCCCTAAATCCATCCTCACAACTCTTTTCCAACCGCATCTGCAGGTCGCATATGAGCCTTTTATTCTCATTAAAAACCCAAAACACATTACTAAGGCGCATATTACATAGGGAAAAATGAAAGGGGTGGGATTAGTTTTAGGCTTACATTACCCCATGTCTCCACGAAAACTCTGTGGGAGAAATCTCCACCCACCCCACACCCACCATTTTCACTAAAATAATGTGAGGTCAGGTTGAAGGGGAGTGAATATTCTTTGTCTACAACTGGTCCTGTTAATAGTACATAATAACAGGGGCCTGTGATTAGATTCATATATTAAACGGTCATATGCTGTCAGGTGGAAGGAATTGCAGCTCCCGTCTGACCATGCCGTGTTGCCGAACATCTGTGTGTGCAGGACCCAGGACTCACCAGGAAGCACATGAAGTCGAGGGCGAGGACGGTGGGGACGCCCCCGAACGGCAGGCCCTGCAGCACGGTGCTGCGGATGCGGGCCGAGTAGCAGTAGTCTTTGGAGTTGTTGTAGCAGTTCTCCTGGCCCGTGCAGGAGTGGGCTCCTAATATGCCCATCGTCACACTCACACACACACACACACACGGTCACTGCCGCATCCTGGATAATCTGGAGACAGGGAGAGAGAGGATGACAGGGTTACCCTCAAAAACCAAACACTTCCATTTGAATTAAATACCGCCTCTTATTTTAAGGAACATTTAGACATTTCAACGTTCAAAACTGACTGTGCTGCTCATAGAGGAAAAAAAAAAAAAAAGTGGATAACAGCACACATAGCAACATTTATTTAATGTTAAGTTTGATGTTAAATCATTTTGTTGAATCATATCAATTTGCTCAAATTTCACCATATGCAGTTTTTACTATATGCATGAAAGAATGGACCATCAGTGTAAAACCAAGTAAACAGGGACGTGTTAGAGGTACACAGAGGGCACGTGCACATGAATACTGATGGCCTTAAATCCAGAGCGGTGAAAATGATGGTTTCCCTCCCTGAAAAATATGGATTCGGGGAAAACGAGGGCGTTTCAGGTGAAACGGGAGCAGAGCAGAACAACGGAGGACGCCTGAGGCTGTGATGCGAACACAAGCATTCGAAGAAATTCAAACATGTGGACATAACTGAAAACGACTCCGAGGGGACGCGACAAGAACAAAAAATGGTGGCTGTAAATAATGCATTTTCAGCACACCCACATTTCAGCAATGAATTTTTGGGGACTCCTCCCACGAGGGAGGGTGACGAACGATGAATGTATGAAGCATGGCTCGGTTTTCACCACCGCACAGCAGTAATATTCCAATTCACTTTTAGTCAACTCAATAATCTGATAAATAATCAGTTTATTGTCATTATGCTTTTTTTTTTTTTTTTTTTTTACTTTCACCCACATTGTTCTAGAGAAGCATTGCACGCCCCTTCCAGAAAACTGAATTTAAAAAAAAAATCCCTCTTCTTACAATTTACAGGCAAAGGACACATGAGGCTTTTAAATAATGTTAAGTTAGAAAGATTTTATTGCTGCTTTATGTTTGCAGAGAGTCTTCCATTTGACAAGAGGTTCGTTGGCGTCTGCCAACCACTTTGTGGTTCAATCGCCGTGCATCTCCCAACTCAGGGAACGGAACCACTAAATCAAACCTGTCTATATTTAGGTTGTGCATTGATTTTATGTTTCTTCTAGATGAAGAGGGTTTAGTGCGACTTATACTGCTGCCCTTTCATCTTTTTAATGAAGACACAAATCCTACAGACATTGATGGATTAGTAAAGTTCTCACCTGCAGGAATCACCCCTGAACATGGCCTGAGGGCACAAGTGGGAGGACAAACATTCAATCGGGGCCAATTTAGGAGGAAGGAAGGAAGGAACAGGGAGAACATGCAAACTCCACACAGAGAGAACCCAGGTCACGCCATCGTGTGGTTCTCTGATCAGCGGTGATTTTGAGGTTGATTATTTAACCTAAAATAAAAAATAAATTAAAGGGCCTACAGTTGATCCCTGAGGTACTCCGCAATGACACCAGCCAAAATTGACATTCGAACTTTAATAACTACTCACTTTCTGTCTGTCAACTTTTTTTATGTCTAGACTGCTATAGTTCGTAATAAGACAGCTGCTTTGAGATGAAGTTGGAACTCTGGTGTGTGGCAAGACACTGCAAGTAAAAATCACATTATAGGCCTTTTTGTGATCTCTTTATTCTCAAAACAACTCAGATCTACTTCTCCTCTGGATTTCCTCTGGATTATTTTTCCAGTTCTATCATAAATTAAGTCAATTGGTTTATAGTCTGACTGATCCCTTCTATATCCTTCTTAAAAATGGGTGTGATACTAATAGATTTTTTTTTTTCTGAAAGGTCCGCAAATGCCATCAGATGCCCTGAAAGTAATCCATTTTGAGCTTAGCCAGGCATTGTGATTCTTCAGCTTTAAACAAATGCCAACCAACATGACAACAAGCTCTACAAATGTGGACGTCTGACAGGCCAGGCGAGTTGTCAGTCTGCATCCCCACTAGACCTCTGGTGACAGATCGCCAGGTTGGAGTCTGCGTTGCTCTGACGCAGCGGAAACAACAGCCCCACACAGAGCGATCCTGCTCGCCAGCCCTCGCAAAGCAGGAGACGTGCCAGCCGCCCAGCGCGGTTCCGACTCGTCACCCGCACAGTGCCCCCCCCCCCTGCTAGACTAATCCAGCCTCATGCCCACGCCTGCAAAACACATGATGGTAAAATAAGCAGTGCTGGCAGTGGTCCAAATCAGACATCAGGAAAAAAAAACAAACAATAAATCTATATTCAGAATACCGAAAATGATGATTCCTGCATGTGTGTGTGTGTGTATATATTTGAAATCATTACAGTGGTGGTGGATATTTCCATTTTCCCATCATGCAGCAGCTCAGCAGCATGCGTGGGCCACACACACGCAGAGCATGGAGAGCCAGACAGCGGCAGCAGCTTTTCATGGTCCTTACGTAACTTCATTTCATTTCACAGCCGAGAGGGAGGGAATCTGGCGACGCCTGGAAGGACGGGTGCAGCACAGGACGGCTTCCGTACAATTGGGAGCAAACCTAACAGAAATGTCATTTCAGAGACTTGCACCCCAGCACAAGGGGAGTTCAGGCTTCTTAAAAATGCTGACGGTCTGCATGAGAGTCTATGAAGTGGCAGTGTGGCAGACATAATTACATAGCAACAAACAGTGCCACAATACAGACAACTAGAAAGCAGTCTGCTTATTTCAGTAGATCTACTACTTTATAGCAACGGTGCAAATTATAGGCCCAATATCGCAGGGGAGAAATAAAAATGTCTCGGGTGGAGAAGGAGAACCACACTGACAAGTGGAAGGTGCAGGAATCTAGAGCCACCTGAGGAGGAAGGCACATTGCAGCAGATGGCTTCACTAGACATTTTCTACCACTGCTGTCACACAGCGCAGCCACTTTCCTCCCGCCCTCATCCCCCGGTTCCTCTCAGAATGGGCAGATGAGGGCAGAGGTATGCCGCAGAAAACATGGCAAGAAAGGAAAAATGCCAAGGAAACAAACTATAAGGCTCCAGGAGCGTCTACTGCTGTTACCATGGCGATAGGCTCGTCCTGCGACACCCTTCTCCGTTGTGTGGGTGCTGGTGGCTCCGGCTCAACGACCTTGAACGGATACCCTCTGGTAACAGAGGCGAAGACACGGAGACGGAAAAGAACGGCCACTTTATAGACGGACCCATCCGGGGCGGGGCGGGGCCGAAATCCCAGAATCCTCAGGATTTCATTCTCATGTTTAGTCATTTTAAGTGGTTAACCCATTAATCTGGCTTCTTGACCACATTGACACTTATAATGTAAACTCCATTACAGAAGCCCTAAACATACAGGCAATTAAATATCATTTAATATCATGAGCTTCAGGAATAATTGTATTTTATTATTTAATTGTATTTTATTTATCTATGTACCATCCGACCTCTTCAACTCATACAAAATGCAGCAGCACGACTGATCTTCAACCTTCCCAAGTTCTCCCATACCACCCCTCTGCTACGTCCCCTCCACTGGCTCCCAGTAGCTGCACGCATCAGGTTCAAAATACTGATGCTGGCCTACAAAGCCAAACATGGAGTAGCACCATCCTACCTCACAGCCCTTATTACACCTCACACTGCACCTCGTATACTCCGAGCCTCCAGTACTGCTCGCCTGGTCCCTCCATCTCTGAAGGTAAAAGGAAGACGCTCATCTAGACTTTTCTCCATCTTGGCCCCTCGGTGGTGGAATGAACTTCCCCTCGAGGTCAGAACAGCTCAGTCACTGAGCACCTTCAAACGACAGCTCAAGACCTTCCTCTTTAAAGAATATTTAGATTAAATTGTAATTTTCTTGTTGTCGAACTTTGTGTACAGAATCTACAACAGAGTGAATTAAATAGATGTATTCATAATTGGGGTCCTAGTGAACCGGAATTGATCTCTTCATCGATGGTAACTTGAAAGCACGTTGTAAGTCGCTCTGGATAAGGGCGTCTGCCAAATGCCGTAAATGTAAATGTTATTTTATATCCTCTGTTAGATCTATTCTGATTTCATGATATCAAGTTCTCACTGTGCTGTGCAGGTCCAAGGTTCTTTGGCTGTTGTGGCAAGTGCATGTTGCTCCTCGCCGACATCACTGGCCTACTTTCCCACATCAGAAGCTGAAGGAGCATGTTTTCTGCTCCAGTTGTGTGTCAGGCTGAGGAGATCACGGGGTGGGGGAGGGGACGGGCTGGAACTGGGAGGGTTGGGAATCTGGTACACAACTGGATGCGCAATAAAGGAACCTCAGCCCCAACCCCAACCATCCCGTCCCTTTTTTTTCCCCCAAAATCCTGAATGTGAAATATAGATGAAAGGTGGAGGAGGACATAAAACGGGGGGGGGTTAATACTGAGCCGGCGCCCCGCAAATCTGGTGCAAACTGAATATTTCATCAGTCCTATCTGCTGCTCACTTTATTATACTTTAAAGTCTTAGACAGCTGCCTCTCACACACACACACACACACACACACATTTCTCCTGTAAATGGGTCTCGGCACACAAAGTAAGCTAAACAGAGTAAATAGAGCAGGAGAACTACATTAGGAATGTTGGAGAATAGTTATCTTACCTAAACTGACAGTCATTTCCACTCTTGCGTTTGCAATGTTACTTAGATTCAGCTGGATGAGAGATGAACTTATTTCATCAGGGAAGATAAAGTTCCTTTAAAATTCTCCTTTGCAGTTGTGAAAAACATTTTTAAGGCTTACAGCTTTACTACATGCTACATACTGATCTAGGTTTCAGTTATTAAATTACCCTTTCTATCCTAATTTAATTTTCATACAATCAGACCCACATGGAAAAATAGAGAAAACATAATGTGATGAATTAATCTTTATTATTCTTTGAAATGCTCTCAAGATTGGAATACTCTTGCGTTTGGATTACTTTTGAGTACTCTCGGTTTTGGAATACTCTCGAGTACTCACAGTTTTGGAATGGTCTTGGGTTTGGAATACTCTCCGGTTTGGAATACTCTCGAGCACCCTTGGGTTTGGAATGCTCTCCCGTAGGTTCAGTTTTGGAATATTCTTCGGTTTGGACTACTCTCTGGTACTCTCAGGAGTGCATGCTCCAGATGGGGTGTGAACGCCAGACTTTTAAGCCCTGGGTGATGGTAGAATGGTGTTCTCCAGTGTTTATGAACAGCCCATGGCTTGTCTCCTGAGCTCTAATGTAATATAGAATCGCGTAACTCAATAAAAGGCTTTGCCTCGTCTGATTAACTATGAATTTGTAACACTCTTGTGGCCGGTTATTGGACACCACTGTCAGCTTGTTAGGAATGCAAAATTAGTTCCAGCTCCTAAATTTACAGCGAATGGCTATGGGCCTGACCTCCGAAGAGTGTGCAGGCAAAAAAACTCCATGCAACCACACATCCATCAACCATAACATTATGACCAGTTTGGGTATCAGCATCTCCAAAACTGCTGCTCTTGTGGGATGTTCATGGTCTGCAGTGGTAGAAAGGGCATTAGAATATTGCAGTTTGTGGTCTATGGGGCTCGTGTAGCTGCAGACTGGTCGCGATCTTCCTCACAATGTCCCCCACGCCTGTCTCCTCACTCCTCCTCCCACACTGACATGGCAGGAGGTGCTGCAGGAAACTATGAGTCACACCTGAAAAACATCTCCTCCTTCCCCCAGCCCAGCCAAGCTCCCGTCCAGAGACCACCACGTCCTCAGAGTCTACATTTCAACTTCCTTCTGTCAAATGGGGTTCCACGCCCACATTCGCAATAGGTTCATTGGCTCCGTTTCACACTTCGTTCTGCTTGTTAAAATGTTTACAAATGCACACAGGGGACCTGCTCATTCCTCACAAGGACGACCAGGACGAGCGAACCGAACGCCTGACCCGGGACGCCATCGTCCAGCAGGTGTAAGGCAGGAAGAGCCCGTGTTGCCAGGTGTGTCTGGTTCTCATTCTCCGCTTTTCCTTAAAGGATCCCAATTATGAAACTTTCACTTTGTGAGACGATTTAACATTAATACGAGTTCCACAAGCCTGTCTACGGTCCTGCAGTGGCTAGAAATGGGTGTAAACAGTGCTTTGGTCGTTCTGCTTCACTGTTCAGAGAGCAGCAGCTCAGATGGTCTGATGTGGAGTTTCTCCCCTTATGACATCTGAAGGGGAAAGGTTACCACCCCTCTCTCATGAATATCCCACCCCTCCCCTAAAAAAGAAACTTCCTCTGGCCGTCATGGCTTGAAAACATGCGAGGAATCGCAGTTGCTGTGTGATTGGATGTAAAAATTAGCGCAAATTATTTTTTTAAGTTCCGTAACATGAGACCAGTGGGATCCTATCATTTTTTTCTGGAAAACACCATGTCATTCCCGCGAATGCCCACGCACTTCTACAGGGACCAACAAGACCGATATAAAAGCAAACAGACTAATAATCTCATAAGGGGACCTTTAAATCGCCCAGAATGCAAAGCGCAGCAGGTGTCAGGCTGAAATTAGTCTACAGTGAGACGACAGATCCGGTGGGTTAAATACGCCTCCCGAAGGGAACGAAAAGGCGGCGTGACGCGGCGCGCCGGCAGGTGCCCATAAATCGCCGCAGACAATTATCTTCCCATTAGAGAAGAAAAAGGGCGGCCTGTCAGGAGGACACCGCCCAAAAAGCGTCCCTCACCGATGCTGACGTCAGAACGGCCACTGAGGCTCACGGTCCCGGCGCCAAAATATACATTTCCATTTAAGGCATTTGGCAGGCGCCCTTATCCAGAGCGATCCATGTTACCACCGATGAAGTGGTCCTCCACCATCCACCGGAATCCACCTGCGGCGGCGGAGGCTTTCGCTCATCTGCTCACGTTCTACTGAGACGCTTATCGCATCACCGCGAGAGGAACGTCTGCATGTCGGCCTCGCAACATCAATTATTAAGCGGAGAGAGAGAGAGAGAGAGCAAGAGTTCTGTAACAAAGCAAAGACACACACACACACACACACACACACACACACTTCAGCCTCCTGCCTCCTTCGCAGATGTCCCACTTCCTAACCACTGCTGGGCGTTCATCACCCGCTTAAAAAACGTGTCTTCCAAAGACCACGAGCAGATAACAGCAATATCTAAACATGCGTATTATTATTATTATTATTATTATTATATTAACCTACTCATGATCATCAAACCACTAAAAAATGGGCCGCTAAAGGACTTCTTACCAGAAACCGAGCTTCACGCAGGATGTCCCATCGCACGCTGGATTATCGTGCGGCCTTTCAACTCATCGCTGGTCTTTTCCTACCGACACGGTTTAACCAACAAGTGACTTGCTTTTGATGCACAGCTAACAGCCAATCAGAACCGAGTATCTGGCAGCATTTACATTCCAATACAGGGGCCAGTACAGAAGGTGGAATGGCAGTAAAAGTCCTTGTTTGCAGGGTTAAATGTGTGTGTGTGTGTGTGAGAGAGAGAGAGAGAGAGAGATACTAGGTCTTGTTTACTTGTTTATCTCTAATCGGCCAGAACAGCATATCCACCGCGACCGGGAGCCTCGCCGCCAGAACCGACGACAGAGTGACGGGCGAAGCGGCGGCGCCCGTGACTGGCAGCCTCATGGGTGCCACGCCCACGGCCAATCAGATAAGAGCAGCGGCCCAGGGTCTGGAATCATCGCCTAACACATGTCCAGATACCGGCTGAACAGCCGAACAGCCAATAAGAAGACGCCTTTACTGTTTGTGTGTGTGTGTGTGTGTGTGTGTGTGTGTGTGTGTGAGGAGGAGAGAAGGAGAGGAGATATAGAGAGAAGAGAAAAGAGAGAGAGGGAGAGAGACACAGAGAGAGTAGAGAGAGAGAGAGAGAGAGAGAGAAGAGGTAGAAGAGGGAGGGTGAGAGAGAGTAGAGAGAGAGAGAGAGAGAGAGAGAAGAGATAGAAGAGGGAGGGTGAGAGAGAGAGAGAGAGAGAGAGAGAGAGATAGAAGAGGGAGGGTGAGAGAGAGTAGAGAGAGAGAGAGAAGAGATAGAAGAGGGAGGGTGAGAGAGAGTAGAGAGAGAGAGCCTGGCATACTGATTATCCCACACCGACCGCCATTGGCCTGTTAGCTTCATTCATTATGGAAGCCGGGTCCGGTCCGGGGACCCGGGGGAACGGCAGCGCGCGTTCACGCGTCCGGGGCGTCGGGAGGCCGCGCGCCTTCTCGCACGCGCGGGGGACAGGGCGACAGGAACCGGCGCGTCACATTCCCTCACCTGTCATCATGTGCGGAGTGTCGCACCAGGCGGTCCCAAGTGTCGCCAAAAAAACCGGCGAAGGTCAGCGACACGAGTTCAGGGCCCTTATTAATTAATATGAATTAATATTATCACGGCAGATAAAGAGCCGTCGCCGCGCAAAAGTGCACGACAGATCGCGCGTGTGACAAAGGGGCGGCCGTTCACGGTTCCAGAACTGTCCCCCGACCAACGCAGATGGCAATAACGGAGCCGCGCGATGGTCCCGACGGGAGGGACGCGTACCTGTTTTCCTGCGTGGAAACGGCGTCGGCGTCCCGGAGAGATAAATCCTCACAAATCCCGCTCGGCGACGGGCGCTGGGGACCGAACGTGCGGCGGCATCCGACTGCGCGCAGTCCCGCACCGAAGGGGAAAATGTGCAGGCGGAGACCGACGGAGCCTCCTGTCCGCCGCGGTGGGAGGACGAGCGTCGCAGCGGCCCGGCCGGCTTCGCAGGACGACAGGGGACGCCCCGGGAATATAAATACCGGCTGCTCGGAGCTTAACGCGCTCGCCTGCGACGCCAGCCGCGGCCGCCAGGGGGCGACAAAGGGCCACCTTCCGGCGGGCCGAGAGCTGCTGCTTCAAAATACAGGCCGTAATCGGTGCTGGTTCGTTACGAATATACCAATTACGAAGTTCAACATTTCATTAGGGTGCTTGTAGCCTGGTGGGTAACACACTGACCTAATGACCAGAAGACCCAGGTTCAAATCCCGCTTACTACTATTGTGTCCCTGAGCAAGACACTTAACCCTGAGTGTCTCCGGGTACATCTGATAAATGGTGTAAATGTACATTTATTATTGGCACAAGTATTCAGAAAGCTTTAGAGATAAAAAAAAAATGAGCCACAGAATCTACGCTATTGCCTGCCAAAAAACTGAAGTGTGGGAAGATGTTGGTGACCAAACCAAAACTGGGTTCAATAACAAGCACACCAAGACCCACTTGTTCAAACCATTTAATATGCTTTTAATTTTTACATGCTTTCTTTTACCATCCTGGATCTGTTTTTCAAAGCAACACTAGATTGGACCATTGTTGTCCAGATACAGAGATTTCGTGATTACCAAACGGTGAAGCCTACCGGCTTTGTGAACCGGCAGATGAACGACACCAGTAGCCAGATATCCATGATGTTTGGAAGAAACAGAAAACACGACAATAATCAAACATGGTCCCTTATTCATACAGCCAGATTCTTATATCGAAACAGATATTTGTTTTCATTAAAATACAATGGCCACTAGATTTTTCTGTTTAGAGCTTAGACATTAAGTTTGAGTACAGAAATTTTACAGGGATTTTCTTTCACTTTACTCTCCCAAACGGCTACATGTCTTATTCATTTATTTTCACTGCCACTGTCCTAGTTCAACAATTGCTCAAAATTGAAATGAATTATTTATTCAAATTAAAATGTTATTTTTCACATACACAGTCATACATGGTATGAGATGCAGTGAAATGCTTCTGCGACTGCTATAGACCTCAGTATTGCAAATATTGCAAGTATACAGTGAACCAATATGCAAATAATTGCAAACATAACCAAATCTTAGACTTTTATGTGTATAAACATAAAATATGTGTAACATGTAGGGTGAAGGTGTGCAAATGTGTAAAGTGAAAGTAAAGTGAGCATTTGTGTACAATTCTGGGGGAGTCCAGTTTTACTGATCCCTTGTGTTTGGATACAGATTATCCTATTTTTCCCATCAAATGTATCAGACACAAACTTTTGAACAACAAAAAGTGAAGGATTTATCCAGTTTAAAACCGACATTGGATTAGATGGTTTGATCTTTTTTCCATTGAACAACCCATTTTCAAGGTTCAAACGAATCTGCATTTTTTTAACATCTAGGCCCAGGACATTGAAGGAAAGACCCACGAATGTCTTCTACGAAACAACGTGAAAGAATCGGAAGGACTTTTACTGTGAAGGGAACCGGAAGTTAAAGCCCGCCGAGCCGAGCCGATGTTGCTGCTTTAGCGGAGCTGCTCGCCTGTGAGGTGATTTTGTCGAACCTGCGTACGGAACGTGTCGTTGTTACACCGGCCGCCGCGTCTGGAAGTCTTCTCCTTCTCCTTCGTCGAAGTTCGGCCTTCTGTCCGAGTTTGGACTTCTGCTCGCAGTTTGTGGAGTTTTTTTCTTATTTGTGTTAAAACCGCCGCGGTTTAGTTACGTGGTGTCGCGTAGTTTACGGTCCGAACGCAACAACAGAGGACTATTCTTCTCTGTTTTCGTGTTTTTAGTGATGTTTTACTGCTTTTCAGGGTTTAAAGTAAAAATGTACATTTACAGCATTTACCAGACGCCCTTATCCAGAGCGACTTACAATCAGTAGTTACAGGGACAGTACCCCTGGAATAATTTAGGGTTAAGTGTCTTGCTCAGGTTCATAGGCGAGTGTCTAATCCACTAGGCCACTACCACCCTAAGGTAGTAAGTGGGATTTGAACCTGGGTCTTCTGGTTCATAGGCGAGTGTGTTACCCACTAGGCTACTTCCACCACCCATACTACCAAGTGTGAAACCCGAATCAGACTCTTAACTACGTTCAATTAATTTGTACGTGTTCTGTGTCGTATTTGAAAGTATAATCGCATCACTTCTTTTAAAAGAAAAAGGATTGCTGCCCTGCGATGGGCTGTTGCTCTGATGGGATATCTGACGCTCCTCCTGTCCTCTCTCAGCAGAAGGGGCAGACCGCCATGGGTCGGCGCAAGTCGAAGAGGAAGCCCCCGCCCAAGAAGAAGCTGACCGGCGACCTCGACTCTCAGTTCACCTGCCCGTTCTGCAACCACGAGAAGTCGTGCGACGTCAAGATGTACTCTCTCCATCTTCTAAAAACGTTCTACTTTGCCGCACAGTCATGGCCAAAAGTTTGCACAATGACACACATGCTGGTTTTCACAAAGTTTGCTGCGTCCGTGTTTTTTAGATTGATTTGTCAGTTGTATCTGGTGTATTGTAGTGTAATTACACAAGGTTTATACGGCTTTTATTGACAATCACGTCCTTTTTTTCCCCCAAGATGTCTGCAGCTCACCCTGACCTGCTGTCAAACAACGACCCGTTCCTTCATAATCATGGCGTGGAGTTTGTCAGAATTTGTGGGTTTTGTTTGTCCACTTGCCTCCTGACCGCAAGTTTTCAATTGGAGTTCTCAATAGTTCTCACTTTGGTCCTATGGCACGGCGCTTCCATCATGCTGGAAAAGGCATCGTTCTTCACCAAACTGGGCTTGGATGGTTTGGAGAAGTTGAGGATGTTCTTTATTCTTGGCTGTGTTTTGAGGCAAAGTTGTGAGTGAGCCCACACCCCTGGACGAGAAGCAAACCTCACACATGAATTTTCTCAGGATGCCTTACTGTTGGCACGAGACAGGACTGATGGTAGCGCTCAACTTTTCTGCTCCAGATGCCCCAAACAATCAGAAAAGAGCTTCATCAGAGAAACTGACTTGACACCAGTCCTCAGCAGTCCAATCCCTGTACTTTTTGCGGAGAAGTGGCCTCTTTGCTGCCCTTCTTGACACCAGGCCATCTTCCAAAAGTCTTCTCCTCACTGTGCGTACAGATGCCCTCACACCTGCCTGCTGCCATTCCTGAGCAAGCTGTGCACTGGTGGCACCTCGATCCCGGAGATGAATCATCTTTAGGAGATGGTCCTGGCGCTTGCTGGACTTTCTCGGTCTCCCTGAAGCCTTCTTCACTTCCCTTGAACTTCTCTCCTTGAATGATCCAATAAATGGTTGATCTTAGTTCCTTGCAGGTAACCACGGTTAACAGAGGAAGAACAATGATTTCAAGCGTCACCCTCGTTTTAAAGCATCCAACCTCAGCAGGTCCTTTTGTGGCAGGGCTGAAATGCAGTGGAAAAGTTTTTTTGGAATTAAGTTCATTTTCATGATCAATTCATCTGATCACTCTTCATAACATTCTGGAGTTTATGCAAATTGCCATAACAAAACCGAATCAGCAAACTTGGTGAAAAACAGTGTTTATGTCATTGACAACATATATAAATTCCTCTTATATGTTCGCTCACATGCTTGGCCATTAGATGCAATTCTGATTTCTGATTTGACCACTTTCCATGTTCACACAGCTTCTCTCTGGTTTCCGCAGGGAACGCAGCCGGAACACCGGGATAATATCCTGCACCGTGTGCTTGGAGGAGTTCCAGACCCCTATAACCTGTATCCTTTCACACACACACACACACACACACACACACACTGAGCTGCTATTGTTGTTTTGGTAGGTGGGGAATGTGTTGTAAATATATATATATATATATGTGTGTGTGTTTATATGTGTGTATATGTATGTATGTGTGTGTATATGTGTATGGAATGCTATGCAACTGCATTTAAATAATATGTTTGCAACATAAATACAAAATTATGTGAAAATTTACAGTCGGACCAGCTCACCGTCATTGTACCGGCGCTCATTTAATTGATTAAAATGTTTTGCTCTGGTCCCTCCTTGACCCAACATCCCAGACCTGTCTGAGCCTGTAGACGTGTACAGTGACTGGATAGATGCTTGTGAGGCCGCAAATCAGTAGCAGGCGCACGGTGGAAGGGTTTGTTTTGCAATGTGTGTGATAGAAAATTGACTACATATGCCCTTTTAGAGAATAAAATTCTTTTTCTTTTAATTACATTTTTATTTGTTTCATTTGTCTGTGGAACTGTTGCCCTCATTGTGATGATTCCTGTTTTCTGATGCGAATGGATGAATTATTATTTGGCCAGAAGTAATTTATAACGACGCAGCCAGTTTTCTTGCATTGGTGGTTTTTATTGCTTTTTTTTTTTGCTGATTATGATACAGGTTGTGTTCACATTTGTGTCGAGCGCATCATGTGAATGTGGAGGGCCGGTTTGAGAACATTAAACTGGAAGGGTACAACTGAGTGACGTTTGTTTGGTAAAATGATTCTGACAGTTATTATAGATTCAGATTCTTCATCGTACCGTCATGCATTTACTGTAAATCTCAGTAACAGGCAGAACACCACTGAAGGGTCCCAATAGTTGTCCTCAGAGACAAGTTACTACTGTATGGGTGACTTTATGATAGCCGAAGCATAAGCGACACAGACACTACTAAGAACAATCTACCACAATCATTTTGAAATATATGTGAACGTAAAAAAAATAGATAGAAAGCTTTGAGTAGCCTGCTGCTGTTTTAGTTGATTGAACACAAAATCAGTGTTTTAATGTTTCAAAAATGAATATACCTCAGCATTAACCATGTGATCTGCAACAAATGTGATATTTCTAGAACTTAAATGGAGTTTGGGAACAAAAAAAAAAATGTGCATTATTCCTATTCAAAATTTTTTTCTTACTACAGCTTATTCAAAATGGAAATTGTCTGCCTGAAATGCTTTATCCCTTTTTAAGACCATGACCCTGGAACTCTATTGCTGACAGTAAACAATAATGACTAATGACAGTGTTTTTGTCTTTTTTTTTTTTTTTCCCCTCAGTTGTTTCCTGTTCAAACAGAATGGACCTGTTTCTATGTTAGTCAGAAAATTGTTGATAGCCGTCAATGCAGTACGCCTCGTCGTACAGCTCTTCGGGGTTGACACAGTACTTCCTGTCGTAGACCTGCCGCGATAACCCCAGTGGGGTCATACCCCGTTGGGAGGCCACCTTGTTGGTGCCCATCTGCAGTGAGACTGTAGCGGTGTCACAAGACTGGAGGTCCACCTTCGTCTCCAGAACCTGACGTTTGGTTCCAGGGGCGGTCATCCCAGCCTAGTGATTAATAACATGGATAAGTTTTTAATTGTCATCACCATGTTAGATTAGGCAATCGGAACTCCTGGGCCACACCCTGGGTACACTGCTAGTTTGGAACTGACTAATCATTGTTCATGGGGGTGAAGGGCAGGGGTGAGAGGAGGCTGGTCCACCTACAGTACAGGCCAAAAGTTTGGACACACCTTCTCATTCAATGTGTTTTCTTTATTTTCACGACCATTTACGTTGGTAGATTCTCACTGAAGGCATCAAAACTATGAATGAACACATGTGGAGTTATGTACTTAACAAAACCTGGCCTCCACAGTCACCGGACCTGAACCCAATTCAGATGGTTTGGGGTGAGCTGGACCCCAACAAGTGCTAAACACCTCTGGGAACTCCTTCAAGACTGTTGGAAAAGCATTTCAGGTGACGACCTCTTGAAGCTCATCGAGAGAATGCCAAGAGTGTGTAAAGCAGTAATCAGAGCAAAGAAACTAGAATATAAAACATGTTTTCAGTTATTTCACCTTTTTTGTTAAGTACATAACTCCACATGTGTTCATTCATAGTTTTGATGGCTTCAGTGAAAATGTACCAATGTAAATGGTCATGAAAATAAGGTGTGTCCAACCTTTTGACCTGTACTGTCGCTGCAAACATCTGAAAGAAGTTTCTGAACTGGTTTCTAATAACTTTCTATTGCTGCTGAAGACGTTTATTAGGTGCCCTTATCCATAGCAACTTGCAATCAGTAGTGACAGGGACAGTCCCCCTGGAGACGCTCAGGGTTAAGTGTCGTGCTTAGGGACACAGTGGGGTTTGAAACTGTGACTTTGTTGTCCTCTGGTTCATAGGTGTGTCTACTACCCCTAGATGCCATTACATGGCCTGTTCCCCATGCACAATTGTTCAAAATTAGGTGCAACTGATAAAAAATAAAGCTCTACGTGGTCCTCACTTGGCTGGCTCCTTTATTGGTGCCCATCTGCAGGCTGATGGTGGACTGGTCCAGAGGATTGTCCAGACCGGCCTTGGGGTCATACAGATGTCGCCTGGTGCCATACGAGGTCATGCCCTTCTGGCTGGCACACTTGTTGGTACCCATCTGCAGAAGAGATGACATTACCAAGGTTTCTGCTTCCATGTCAGGCCAGCTGACTACAATAAAAACCCGCTGATAGGCTTTTAAATCAAACGCAGTCAGGGTTAATTATAACAGTGAACCATATGCAGTATGCTTTTGATGAATGTAATAAAATTTACCATAACTTGCATAAGCACATAAACAACAACTAAATGATAAACAGCCTGACCCGAGGTAGCAGAATATCTCGATATATAGCCATTAAACATGCACTCACGGCAAATATATTTGTACATTGCACAATAAAACACTTGTTATCTTAAGGACATGCATATTTGTCAGGGTGGGATTGTCAAAATCAGGGCCCCATCTAGAACGTAACTTCGGGTAGTTAGCACTCTTGCTAACCAGCTAGCAGCCTTGCCTTGCTCACATGAATTCCTCGCTGAAAACCCAGAAGTTGTTCTTGTTAAGATATTGGCAAGTGTGACCCACAAAGAGTCTTTTTAGTTAAACATGTAACTTGGTCTAAAGTGTCGGCCAGCGGCGAAGGTGGGTGCGGTAAAGAGGCCTGTTCTTGCAGACCTGCAGGCCGATGATGTTACGTCCCTCTTTAAGCTTGTCAGGGGCGAACCTTCGCTGCTGCTTCTCTGCATACTTCACCCCTATGTCAGCTCTGGTGTTGACACCTTTTGTTTTTGCCTGAAGAAATAAGAGAAATTGGAATAATAATAACAGGCATGCATTTCATAAGCTAGTGTTACTTTAGTTAATAACATGGTTAGCAACTGGGCTTTTTTTATACTCCGAGCCTCCAGTACTGCTCGCCTGGTCCCTCCATCTCTGAAGGTAAAAGGAAAACATTCATCTAGACTCTTCTCCATCTTGGCCCCTCGGTGGTGGAATGAACTTCCCCTCGAGGTCAGAACAGCTCAGTCACTGAGAACTTTCAAATGGCAGCTCAAGACCTTCCTCTTTAGAGAATATTTAGATGAACTTGTAACCTTCTTATTGTCTGACTTATGTATAGAAACTACAACAGCATGAATAAAAAGATGTATTCATAGTTGGGGGTCCTAGTGAACCAGAATTGATCACTTCATCGATGGTAACTTGAAAGCACGTTGTAAGTCGCTCTGGATAAGTCGTAAATCTAAACGTAAATGTAGGAAAACGCATTCTGAAAGGTGTGCTGGTGAAATTAAAGCCCTCGGGCGGTGAAATCCCCCATAAAACTAGCTAGACTCACCATTCCAGCCAGGGCTATCAGTGTGCTCTGCACCTGGGTGTGGTTGACATTCTCAAACAAGTCATTGGCCTCAAAGATGTCATGTGGCTTCACGCCATAATCCTGGATGGCTCGGACAAAGTTGCCAATGTTCTCCAACTTTGGTACAGAGAGAGGAAAAGGCAAAGAGTCCACATAAGGTCATCACAGTAGGTCATAAATCCACCATACCTCTTAGTAGCATCCAGGATGGCCACCATTAACAATTTTAGGTTATGAAACTACTCAAAAATGGAAAGACCCGCCCCGCTGGACGAAATAGTTTTGTTCTAGAAGTTTGTTTTCCAAATCCTGTCCTCCCTGACACGGTGGCCACCATCGTTGCTGCCTTCATTTACATTCATTGCGGGCAAGAGGTCAGCGAAATGATGTCACAGCTACGGTCCTCTACTGTCCTCTACGTTGCTCGTTTACATATCTTTGTCCAGAGGAGGGGATTTGTTTGGTATCTGGCCATGTTCGTGCAAATTCGCTTCCTACCTGGTGCCAGTTCTGTGTGGAGTTGTTTATCTTCTTCACGGAGCCCGGCTGCAGCTTGTTGATGAGTCTGAGGCGGGAGGGAGAACGAGGTTGTATGGTGAATATGCATGAGGAAGAACATCCTGTGTTGTGTGTAATAATCCACTCCAGGCCACGTGCTACGGAGACTTTGTCGCCCCGAAGGTGCGAGCGGTTCTGCAGCGCAATCAAATACATCCAAATTCAAAAGAATGATGCAAATAACAAATGTTCCACCAAGTCGGTTATAGCTTGTTTTAAAGCACCTCTGCATCAATACAGAGGTGTAGAGCAGAGGCCACCAGACAAGCACAGCTTAGATATTTCCACGTTCCAGCACACCGGGACTAAAAGGACTGATGTAAGTAATTCTGGACAAGAGCATCTGCTATGTGCCATAAATGTGAATGTTATTTAAATGACCCATTTCAAGAACTGGATGGTACCGGGTAGAGTGGATGAATCGTGTGGTAAATGAGGGTAAACGCAAGGGCCCTCCAGGACCACGATCGATGGCTCCTTTTGCAGGTCTTTGTCATCATAGCATGTGATGTCATAATATGAAGTGAAGTGATTGTCATTGTGAAACAGTGCAGCACAGCACATGGTGACACAACGAAATGTGTCCTCTGCTTTTAACCATCACCCTTGGTGAGCAGTGGGCAGCCATGACAGGCGCCCGGGGAGCAGTGTGTGGGGACGGCGCTTTGCTCAGTGGCACCCTAGTGGCACCTTGGTGGATCGGGATTCAACCTTCTGATTACGGGGCCGCTAGGCCACCGCTGCCCTGCATAATATGCATGCTCATTCCCAACATTAGCTGCACATTTTCATTAGCTGCACATTTTCATCTATGGATAGAATTGAAGGAGATGAAATGAACATGGTTCTTGATGAGTGAGAGAAGGATTGTTTAGTTTGTTGAACCTGGTGGGTTCGACCCCCACCTATCAACCAGAAAAACAGGTTCAAACCCCACTCACTACCATCGTGTTCCTGAGCAAGACACTTAACCCTGAGTGTCTCCAGGGGGGACAGTCCCTGTCACTACGGATTGTAAGTCGCTCTGGATAAGGGCATCTGGTAAATGCTGTAAATGTAAAAATGTCTTAATGGTTAACTGTAGAAGATAAAGTTGTGGTTGAACTTTGACATTTGCTTTTGGGACACTTACTCGCACAAGACGACGCCATCCTTCAGGCTCTCCATGAAGTTGTCGCCGATGCGGCGGCCCGTCACTTCCTGCATCCACAGCCGCAGCTGCTCCTCCTTGACGGGGTCGTACTTCTGGGCCAGCTGGAAGGGTCAAAGGGCATAAATGAGAGTGTGAACCCATTCTCATCTGCTGCAGGCATCTTCAGACCCTTCATGGTGCATGTGTTTCCTCTCCATCGCTGCGATGACTGCACCCCACTCACCACCGTCAAACCTGGAGCTTCACGCCACTCTGCTCAAACATCACCATCTGAGCTGAGGATGTGGAGAGATTACCTTCTTCTCCCCCCCCGTCTCCTTTTAAGACATGAGGGAGAAGAAAGCAGAAGAGGAGCGGAGAGGAGCCAACAGCGATTCCAGAAGGAGCGGCAGCCTCCACCACACCAAACTAGGCAGAAAGCGTCACACACTCCACCCCGCCCACGGTCCCATCTCCTTTTACACGCATGCAGGAGCGATGTGGACGTCGGCCATCCGTCATGACAATTAACGGCGTGTTGGCGGCATCTCGCCACGGCCGAGTATGTAAACCTGCGTGCGCGCATGAAGGGGAGCGCGGCGCGGCGCGGCCTCCATCCCCTCGATCGGCCTGTTTACAGGATTCCTTCACTCGGTGGCTGGAGCGCGCCGATGGAGGGAGAGAGCCATCAGAACGCCGGGCGCGCCCACGTCCTGCTCTTTAGTGGAGTGATTGTCACTTGCGATACACAGCAGCACAGCACATGGTGCACACAGTGAAATGTGTCCTCTGCATTTAACCCATCACTCTTGGTGACCAGTGGGCAGCCATGACAGGCGCCCGGGGAGCAGTGTGTGGGGACAGTGCTTTGCTCAGTGGCACCTTGGCGGATCGGGATTCGAACCGGCAACCTTCTGATTACTCGCATTATATTTCTTATTTACTCGCTTGCTCCTTTTGACTTACGCAGGACTGACTGTTCTTCTCACCCCAGAGGGAGGCTTCAGAGCCCATAAAAGGAGCTGGACTCCTGGGTGGAGGCACCTGCTGGCCTGAACCCTGCAGGACCTTGCAGTACATCACACGATACATCCCACGTAACCGTATATCACGTCCAAGTTCTCCGAACATTCTGTATACAGCACGCTGACGGGAAATATGGTTCCACATCTGCGTCATACATGGACCAACCCTCATCCCAACACCACCATAACATTACTGATGGTCTTCCAAGATCAACAAGCAGCACAGATATATCAAATGCACAGGAACTACACAGAACATATTTTAATGGAAATTAATTCAGAGGAGCCGCAGATTCTGATTAGAACCATCAGGAAGCAACAGTGTGTCTAATGAGACCAGGGATGGTGACCCCTGTGTTAGGGCATCATATATGGAGGCTCTCCATTTTTGTTCCATCAGCAATGGACCAATTTCTTGATGCTCATCAGGCCTTCAAATTTATGAGGAATTATCTACTAGGGTGGTAGCAGCCTAGTGAGTAACACACACGCCTATGAACCAGAAGACCCAGGTTCGAACTCCACTCACTACCATTGTGTCCCTGAGCAAGACACTTAACCCTGAGTGTCTCCAGGGGGGGACTGTCCCTGTAACAACTGATTGTAAGTCGCTCTGGATAAGGCATCTGATAAATGCTAAAAATGTAAAACGTAAATCTTCATCAGGTTTAGACGTGGTCTACTGAGTTTTGATGCTCTCTGTAGGAATCTCATGGATAGGTTTTCTGTTGGTTTTTCTATTCCTGTGATAGTAGATTAGTGTGTAATACACTCGCTTATGAACCAGAAGATCACAAAGTCACAGGTCACACCCCACTTATGACCACTGTGTCCCTGAGCAAGACACTTATCTGTGAGTGTCTCCAGGGGGGACTGTACCTGTAACTACTGATTTTACGTTGTCTTGCTGAATGGCATAAATGGTCTGATATTAGAAAATGTGACTCAGCTTCAGAGCCTCCTTCATCACGTCTCGACTCTCGCCTTGTGCGGCGTAGATCGCCTCGGAAGGAAAGTCGAGATTGTGAGGTGGGGGCTGGGGGATGGCGAAGGGACGAGAGGAAGACAGGCAGGCCTGGCTTTTTGGCAGCAGCGGTCCACGCCTCGGCTCTGAGAGCCGGCGGAGGGATGTGCTGTAAATATTTATCTTCTCGGCCAACCAATGAGGCTCTGCTGCTATGTGACATTTCATCCGTCATATTCATTTTCCGAGTGACGCGGTGCAGTGACGCCGCATCACCCACTGTAAACAGCAGCCCCGAAGGAATTAGGATTTAAAAGGGCGAGGATCTGTGTGGGATTATGTTTTAAAAAGTTCGGAGAACCGTGCATTCTGTGACATTAATCAGCAGATTTTGATTGACATTTTTTATGACATAAAGATTAGGCAGGATTAGGCCATTTTTTAATTTTGGTCCTCTTGGTGAAGGGTCCTGACCCATAGATACACAACTTCAGAATCTATGAATCCTCCTCATTTAAGATGAACATCATTAGAATTCTGTATTCTGATGTGAGAATGCAAGAATTATTTCTACACGGACAGTAATGTGTCCCATCATACCTTGTTCCTGACTTCTGCAGACAGTCCGAAAGTCGGCCCTTTGCTGAAATGAGTGTTCATGGTGTCCTCCACTGTCTGCAGGTTCCTCGGCGCTCGTATCCTTTGCGTTCCACTGAAACAGCGGCCCAGAAGTAATCCACGCACATCCCTCCCGACCTTTTTAAAACGTCGTGCCGTCTGTGTATGTTCAGCGGCGCGTCTGATTGGCCCAGGCCTCTGGCCAGCGGTGACGGAGACGCTCTGTGTCCTTCTGTGCTAGTGAGGTCACCCTGATGGTATTACTCCAGACTCATCCCATTCCTGCTAACCTGGTGCGTGTGACAAATGGCTCCGCGTTCGTAAAACTATTGTAAACAACAGCATTTTTATGGCTGCAAGTATGCATGTATGGCCGCAAATAAAAATCCTAAAAAAGAATTTCAAACACAGAGCTGTAGGCTGATTTGCAAAGGAAAATAGTTCAGATGAATTTTATCAGTCCACTCATTTTCATGTTTTACCCTGAAAATGATCCTCATGATGTATAATTATATATACAGCATGTATACCATATAATAACATTTTCAAATCTGGAATTTTTATTTCCTAATTAGCATCGCTTTTTGGTACCTTACACTCTAGAGTTTAAAGTTCATGTCCAGTGACCAAAGTGGGACACACGACGTGGGACACTGGGACACAAAAACGGACACTTTCACTCATGTGCTGATGGAGTGCAGAGCCTTCATTGGCCAATCAGAGTGGCCGATTCATGAGCGTGCGTCATCAGTGGTTCGCCGGTGAAGCCACTCTCCCTGCTTTTAATAAATTGTGTGTGTGTACCTGTGTGTGTGATCTCAGTAGCCGAAAGCGAAAGGAATGGCGTGACGGTGTTCCTGCGCTACCCTCTCATGTCACTGCTGTGTGTCAGGAGGTGTGACATTTAAATAAAGAGACAGAGAGAAGGAGGCCTATAATGTTGTATGATCATTTTTAATTATTTATATCTATTCTGTTAAATAAAAACCTGTTTTTGTCATTGGCTTTTAATCCTTACAAAATATGTGTCTATGGGGTTTAATTATGTTAATTAAGCAACATTCCAGTAGTTCTACTTTTTAAATGTGATTTATTTCTAAATTTGACGTGATTTAAGATATTTGTATTTTTTAATAGTGCAAATTTGTGCTCATTCCCTGGCAATCACATCCAGCTCTAGACAGCATCTAGAATCTCTAGCTCTATAGCACTATATTGTTGCCATCGCATACTGTACGTGTCCAGATGCGTAAAAAATATGATGGAAAAGCAGTAAAGATTGTTCTGGGTAATGGCATGTGACTATATGGTGACGTGGTGTCTTTATCCCTGAAGGTGTGAATATAACCAACAGACATCATTCTAGAACAGGGACCCCGCCCTCATCACATAACCCCCTCATAGAACAGAATGTACATGTGAAAATGTTAATGAAAGTGAAGTGTGTGTGTGGAAGCTCAGAGTGAGAGCGGGACAGGAGGAATGTTACGACTTTATTTGGGCATTGCGGAGGCAGCACAGCCAATCTGCTGTCCGGAACCGAAAAACCGCGGCCTAGAGCTGCCTGACGTCCCACTGCACGGAACTTACATCTGACTTGTTAAACCCCATCGTCCATCTGAGATCAGCACAGCACATCACACCCCATGACACACAAAGTGAGGAACAGCAAACCATGGCCTAGCTCGTTCTCCTCAGGATCTCATTACGTCACTCAGCGCCACCCAGTGGCAGCTCCCCCCCTTCCCCACACTAGCACTCACACACCATCCAGTCTAAATCTGAATTTCTAACACCTTCGGCAGACAGCGTGACCATTTAACACCACTCGAGTAAACCGTTACTGCAGCCATTCGTTATTTAAACTGCTAATACTTCCGATTTATTGGACCTTTTATTACACATATGCGCTCTTGTTAGTCCACATGGCACTTACTTAGTCCAGCATGGAGTCCAACTAGTCCGATTCATTCTGTTAATTAAAATACATTTCCATTTCATTTCGTTATTTTTACTGCATTTTTGCTGTAATTACTGTTCACTGATGCCTTTAAATCTAAATTTAGGTGACAGTAATTGATTTTATCTGATGTATTAATGAATATAAATAGATTTAAATAAATGATACATCACAAATGTTAAATCATCCATGTTTTTCCACTGGAGGGCGACTCCTTCTTTGGACCTCGGAGCTCATAATATAGAGCAGAGAAAAGGGTGAAACTGTGTTTTCGGGACCTCATACACATTTCACAGCACATTTCATACATGTTTGATCAAACAAATCTAAACATGAAAGCAACAACTCATGCCATTCAACTTGGAAATCTATCACCACCAGAGGGCGACAGAGAACGCTGGCTGTCCCTGGCGATGAGAACTGATGTCTAGTCTGTCGTTCGGGCCTGATCTGCTGGTAGTGTCCTCACACATTGAAGAGCTTGAAGAGTCTAAATATTTAAGACCACATCTTTAACGCAAAAGCTTCATTCTGCAGCGTATCATTAGAAGATGCTTCACCCATCTTCATAAGTTTCACATTTTGGAGTACGCCACTCGTACGCCACAGCATATGAAAATCAGATGTGTTTTGCCTGCGCCCCAAAAAAAACGAGTATATATTTTTAAACTGAACACGAATTGCTAATATGACCGGCATGTTAATATGGCCAGCAAGTCAGAAGAATTTCCACGATTTTATGTTATCTAAATAAAATTAAATAGTGTGGTTTGGATGGGAGTGCTGTTTGCGTTCAGTGACTTGATATTGTCTGGAATGGCACCCTGTCGTCTGATGGTTGTTTTTATATTTAATAGCCTGTATTTGGTTTGTGCATTTGCCATGTTGTAATATAATAAATGTGTTAAGCACAAATGTATATAAATGGATTTAATTCTATGTTGGTTTTCATGGTTAATTCGGCCAGTGACACGATGTAAAGGAGGAAACCCAGGATTATTTCTCTGGAGGCTAAAAGGGCTCCTGGATAACCGCCGCCCGGGCCCCGGGCCCCTGCTGGCGCAGAGGTCAGCCCCCCGCGCCGGGGTGGGCACTGATGGACGGAGTGGGTGGCCCGGCTGGAGCTCCTCTTGACATGACAAGCTTCCTCGAGCGAGCGTCCAGTCCATTTCTTGCTCCGTGGACATGTTGACGTTGGCCTTTCGCAGAGTTATGGAAATCCCTCCCCGTCCCGCGGCCGTGTGTTTTTCATTAGCTCGACATTTCAATGCGGAGAAACCACTTCCGCTTTCTGTGAAGTCTGTGGACGACGCCGTTAAAACAAAAAGCGCCCTGTGCTTCGGCTGCTTCGAGGAGCCAGGCTCCGACTCGTCCTTATTGGTCTTGTCTAAAAGCATTAGAACCAGGACAGAACCCTCCTGAGCGGAGCACATGTCGACCGAGAGGCAGAAATTCCACTTTCGGCGGCGAACAACGAAATGAGAACCAGCTGAGTGGCCATGAATCCCGCATGAAAACGGGCTCCTGTCCTGCTCTTCTCTGATATCTTCCTACGAACGGCCATCATCAACCAGCCACCAGGTCCGAAGGCGCCACATCCACGCGAACGCAGCGTTCTTTACGGTTTTGGCAGCCCTCGCCGGGTCACGCTCTGTGCACAGAACAGGGGTCTTATTAAGAGCAGGCGTCCGTGGCCTCGATATACACCGGGCTGCGGAGGGTCGCACCACATGAGCCACCGTGTGTGACCGTACATCTGAGAAGGTTATTACGCACCCAGGGCGCACACAGCATTGTGATTCTACTTTCTTCTGGACCATGCGTTGGGTCGTATTGGTCCTGCTGTTCGTTGCTGGCTCGTCACATCCGTCACATTCACGGCATGGTGGCGGCGAGAGTCGTGCGATTTTATGATTCTCCATGTGTGGCTCAGTATTGATCCAGATCCCTGAAGCCCCCTATCCGCTCTATTACCTGTCGTGTCGGACGGCGGTATCGGCCATCGATCTGGCCACAAGTGCAGGCTGGGCGCAGATGGATGGACGAGCCTTCACCGGTTAACCGATAATCATTGTCATGTCCACACAAGCCCTGCTGTCTGGGCCCAACGAGTGTGAAGGAGCGCGGCGACACGTCTGGAATGTTCCACTTCTGCCGGTGGTGGCGGGGTGACAGCGTTTTACATGCACTGCCTCTTCTGGGCTGGGATTTCACCCATTACTGTCCAACAGGGATGCAAGGGGTGACCTGCCAGGCTACAGGGGCCACTTTTTGTCCCTTAAACATTGGTGCTGCGGGAAAGAGCAAATTCCTTTACTCCCAGCAGACACCAGCACGGCTGTGCAGGTAAGAAATACCCCAGACCTGCGCAATAGTGGCTTCCGACCCACTGCCCCCCTCCCAGAAAGCCATCATTATATGAGTCGGCATGGAACGGCGTTCGGAAGTGCAGCCATTGAAGCTGGAGCAGGAACCTGTTGAAAAGCAGCCGCTGGCGCCGGACAGGAGGTTCCATTCAGGCCTGCTTCGAAATGCTGATTGAACGGAGGGAAGTGATACCGCGTGGGGACCTTCGCATTGACACTTGCATGCAGGCCTCGCTTTATTTGTGCCAAAGTTAGCTCTGACCTGGCATTCTGGTTGGCGCAGAGGGTTAATGGACATTAAAACGTAGCCGCTGCCTTCTGAAGGTTGCTTTGGAAAAACGCACGATCACAGATGGAATTATTTAGTCACAGCGGCACAGGGTGGCTTTTTTTTTTTTTAAATAGTTATAACCTCCACGAAAAAGGCACCTTCTGACCCAGGGAAGAGAAAACCCCCAAACTGATAAAAACCACCATGCTTTAATCAGTTCAGCAGACGACCTTTAACCTCCACCCGATCCCTCTCCCATGAGCCCTGACTGTCGCACCGCTGGTGGCCAATGCCATTACACCGGGCTGCTTCAATGCAGCTACTGTCTGCTGGCTACAATGCTTGTCCCTCTGGAGCCCCAAGGACCCCTCCCCTGACATCCGTGTCCCAGGCCAACGGCCGCATCCGTCCCGGCGAAAGGCGATCACCTCCCGCGCTCTTCACAGGTGCCATGGGTCCCTGGAGAAGAACAATGGAGTCTGGGAGCCCGGCGAGCCCCGCCAGCAGCAGGGACCCGTCTCCGGGCCGACCGGACACGGAACATCTGCTGGACGGGAGAGCGCTCCCCGCTCACCTGTGAAGGGAAGGCGGCGGACAAGGCTGGAGGAGCGCCTCTGCTCGGCACAGCTGGTGAATGCGGCGGCCATGGAGCGTGAGGGGAGGAGAGGGGAGATGGGCCGTTCAGCCATGACGAGGGGGGTCAGCACCGAGGCGTCTTCTCACCCCCCCGTGTAATAAATGTGTCTGATAACATCTTGACCGACTATTGGAAATGGACACTGCAGCCATCCCTGCAGTGCTAGCGATAATTTTTGTACGATGCATTGATTAATCTAAAGATTTGTTTTCTCAAATTGGTTCAATTCTCAATTATTTCTGTGTTCCTTGAATAATGTTCATGTTCATGTTTATTGCTCTTAAACTCAAAATTACAAATTAAAATTCACGAAAAATTGAAAAGAATTGCAAAATGCTGCTGTCAGAGGCAGCACTCAGTATAAAACGGTCACCCACAATACTTTTTTTCAAAGCAGTTGAAAGAATGTAAAAACCAATGTAAACTTGGGGGTTTGAATACAGAAAGGTTTTATAAAAAAAATTAAATAAAAACAATGGAAGACAGGAGCCCACCATGGATTTAACAACCATGTTTTACAGGAAACACAAAATCCTTAAAAGTGTTACCATGCATTGCTTAAGTCACAAAGGCATGTGATGTAATTTATGAAGTGAACTGACCAACTGATGGTACATTTTATCACAAATGGCCAGCATCATGAAAAGATGATTTAGGGAAAAAATGTCATATTTTAGGAAGGTGACAATATATAGTCATATATTACACAGAGAAGCAAAAGTAGCCTTTTGCCGTTGCCCTGGTTTTTAGGAAGTTGGAACTACTCATCTCCCCTATGGGAGACCTGGAGGAACCTCTGTTATGGGCTTTCAGTGTGACGTTGTGGTCAAGGTGTTACTCCAGGATTATCTGGATAATACCAAGATCAAGATTTCTCACCCACCGTTGACATCTTCATTATTACGAAGGCAGAACATACACGGAGCCGAGCACCATGGGACCGGAGTCGGGGGAAGAAAGCTGCTGGTTCCCACGCGGGTTCGTCGGTTTCTCGCTCATTTTTTCATAATAAGAACGAATGCTGGCTGCCCCTTTTGATTGACTTGGTTAATTATAAAGGAAGCGCGAGTGTAAATATTCCAGCGGAGGAATGTGTTTTCCTGACCCCGCCAACACGTTGTTTAATTAGAGGCTGCCTCCTCTCAGGAAACTAACCTCAAATTATGGAAAGAGCAAAGAAAATGAGCACAGGCGCGAGAGAAAGGCAACTTGGGGGCCACAGATTTGCCGTGGCAGTGACAGATTTGCCTCCCTGTGACAGTTTGTCCATGTGTCTTGTGTGCAATCTAGGTCCAGTCCACAGAGCTTCAGTTGTGTGTCAGGCCCCACTTGCAGCCTGGATAGGTGGAAGCTGCTACTGGGCTGGGCCGCCGCCCTGTCACTGTCACCCGTGGCCCTGATGGCGGACTCCGCCCTACCGAACCTCACAGCGTCTCATTTGCAGCCCTCGCCGCCCCCGCCTACGCTTTTGGTCTGTACGTGTGGCCCAATTACAGGAGCCGATTACAACGTGCATAGAGATGATCTGGCTGACATGCCCATTGCTTGCCATGACAGCAGAGTCCTGACGGTGTCGTGCTCAGGGGTCAAGGGTCGACAGCTGCCTGTTTTGCTCAGCCTAATGACACCTCAAAGTGACAGGTGAAGTGAACACACTTGTGGCAACTCTATAAACCTGAATAAATCCTTTCCCATGCATTATATCAATTAGCCTCATGGTTCCATTTGAAAACATTTACAATTTATTGCATTTATCGGAGGTCCTTATTCGGAGACACTCAGGGTTAAGTGTCTCGCTCAGGGACACAATGGTAGTAAGTGGGGTTTGAACCTGGGAATTTGTGATATTTTGCTTCAGAGGCAAGTGTGTTACCTACTAGGCTACTAACTACCCATGACAAAATATGCAATGATTGCATTCACGTGAATGTCTTGGCTAGAGTTAGAGAAGTTAGAGAAATAGTCGTTTGGTACATCTTCTTCAGGCACCAGCCATAGATTTAAATCTCAATCATCTCAATCCTGAGCGTCTCAACACCAACTTTCCCTTCTCTGGGAATAGCGCAGACCTTAGTGACCCGAACCAACTTCACTGACCTGGCCCAGGAATGCTCCCTTTCTCTGACCTCAGGGTCACGGCGGCTGCGTTTGACCACCGCAGTGGCCAGAGTTTTTTTCTGGGACTTTGGGCTACGGGGGCAAAGAGGGTTCGTCAGTTGCTGTAGCCAGTTGCTGAATTCAAATGTGTGTGTGTATGTGTGTGTGTGTGTAGGTGCAATCAGTAAATGTACATATTGTTCCACGTGCAGTCAGTCAACAGACCTTTACCCTGGAAATGCATGTTGACACTCGATGCAGATTCCAGCCAGAAAAGCTGGATTTATTGTGACTGAACCAGCAATTTAAAAAAAGAAAAAAAAAATGAAATCCCCATGTTGGCTCGCTTGAAGGGTTTCGGGCTGCTTCCCATGAATCTCAAAACGTGGCTTAACCCTGCAGCATTGAGCCAAAGAACGTTGGTTTTCCACCTGAATGTCGGTACAGGCGTTCTGTGCAAATTTTCCGACATGTCATGTGCTGCAAAGGTCAAAGCTTTTGAATCGCGGGTCTCTAAGCCTGGGAGGGCTCGTCCAAAAATCTGCGTTTGCTCCTTTTCCAGACACCAGCCTTCAGTCCACGGGGCAAATCGAGACACTTGCCCCGCGGTGAGTTACGATGTGTTTTAAGTTTAGGTTTAGCTTGGACCTCCGTGTGCCGGGATGATTTACATGTGGTGGCCCTTCGCCCTAAATTCACATCCTGCTTTCTCTTCTACATTCTATCCCAATGGGTAATTATTATCCCATTCGGGGGTAAAAGAGGAGCAAAACAGCAGGAACCGTCAACGATCCTTGTGAAACTGAATAACTCTTGTATGTAAACCAGTAGTTAGAATAAAGAGAGGCCTTCAGACTGTCTCTATACGGTTTGCATATGAATGGCTGTGTGGCTGAAAGGGTCCAGTCATTAGCAGAATGGCTGCAGAAGCTCTGCTTTCAGAAATGAAGAACCACAGCCCAGTCTGGAACTTCAGAAGACAGACCCTCCACGTCTCCTCTTCAGGTTTATATGGCCGTTTTGAAGGAGAACCTGAATGGGCTGTCCAAAGACCCCAGAAATCTACTCACATGCAACCCAAGCAACTGAGGAACTGAGCTCAGACATCAAGAAACCCACAAATAAGGAATAAGGAACAAGAGACAGGATTGAGTTGTAATGTCTTCTTGCAAGACCCTGCAGTTTCCTGGCCAACCCAGTGGTAACGTGTCAGGTTGTAAGCTGGCCGAAACCACATTTTCTGCCAAGGGGTGCACCGGGGCCAGGATTGGGATACAGTGCATTGGCAAACCAAGGGGGTTATGGAATCAGAGACACTTATGGCTTAAATTATGTTGACAGTGATGATGGTGATGAGGTCTGAGTGAGAAATGCACTTAATTAAGAGACTCGAGAACACAAAAGAGCACAAGAACATGTGTTCACCAGTGCTTAAACAAGGACAAACCCGAAGAAAACACAGCGTTACGGTGCTGTCGTAACAGTTATACATGCGCAGGGTTAGTTGACCCATCATCACGCCTGTTCAATGTGTTTGAGATTTTTCGGCACAGAAATGTGCTGTGCATGTTCATTGTTCTGGAAAACTCCATTATTTCTCCTGTTTCTCCTGTCAGTCATATTAAATCTTAATTATTCACCCCCCCCCCGAGCTCCTGTGAGAATAATAGAGCAGCCAATATCATTTCAGCTGACACCGTGAGTTGCTCCTTGGCCTGTTTATATTCTCAGTAGGAATAAATCTCACTAAAGAGCAGCTAATGTTGCCTACCAGGCTCGAGTGTTGGCGGCCATGTGCGTACGACTGTTTCCCCAAATCCAATTTTCAATTTTTATAAATATCATTACGTTTATCCACAGCATTATTTCCCGATCAATCCCGGCCATTCCAGCTCCCTGGATCACTGCACATATACCACTGGCATCTGTAATCTAGTTTAGTGAGATTAAAGCATTATCAACGCCACCGCCGACCCCCCGCATCGATCGGATATGTATGAAGGGATAAATCATTCATTAAATAATATTTTACAAATGTGCGAGAGTGACCCCCTCTCGACCCGAGCTAAATCACAGTGACGGGCGGGGTGGGAAGGCCGAAGTGTTCACGGCGCGCGCCCATAAACCAGAGTGGGCAGTTATTGATCCGCTCCAGCTTGCCTGCGGCCCCCGTAACGCAAGCGCTTTGCAATATTAATGGCTTCCCGAAGAGAGCTGCGGCCGGCGAAGGGCTAGTAGCCGCTGGCGATGGTCAGCAGTTTAATGCAACATGGCACAGAGGTCAGGCAGAGGCCAAAGGTCAAAGATTGCCCCCCAGCGGCCCCTTGCCAATTGACTGCTTACACATCAGAAAGCTTCCTGTCTCCAGATGAACAAATGCATGCCAACACTCACACACACACACACACACACACACTCGCTGGAAGTATACACACACCCAACTCTGAATCCAGCTCCTGAGGACCCTGTCCAGGCCTCATTAATATAACGATTAAGGGTGAGAATGAGATCACTTTGGCTCCGAACACCAGATCTGAGGGCTGTTTACTTTGAATTCCTTCACCATTCTGACACGACTTTTCATCTTTCATGTCGCGGGTCTGACTCTTCGTGAACCCGAAGTGGACCCGACACATTTTTTTTCCAGAGAAATATTTTTACTCAGACCTTCAAGAGAAGTACAAAGGTGAGACATCACAGTTATGCCCAATTCTCCCTCCGGTATATAAATTATCCACAGAATTTACAAAAGAAAAAAAAACATACAAAGCACTCAGAAAGAAGAATAAAAATGGAACATCATTACATTTACAGTATAAATAACGCATTTACAGCAAATACACTTTTATCAGTCATATACTTTTTTACATAAAATTAAGGCATGAAATCCAGCATTCGTCCCAGTCAGAGTTGTTAATACATATGGAAGTTTTTATGGCTGTATGTTTCCAACAGTAGAAAAATGGCTTCTCAGGATTCTTTAAATAAAAACTAAAAGAAAATGCAAAAAGACTATTTTATTTCTTGGGGGAAAAAAAGAAAAGACCTAAATGCTCTAGTAAATACATATTTTAGCTTATAGTGGCAGTAGCACGTAAACTGGCATAAGTGGCATTTTTGGTAAAAATTTCTATCAGTAAGCAGCACCGTCAACTCCAGTAAGTTTTAATCTCTGATTAACTGCTCGTGTCATATTCAACCTGCGGCTTTTTAACTACATTAATCTTTACAAAATCGTCATTCAATGGAAGGCATGTTTAGGCATTTGTGGACTATGCATCTATACTGACAATGTGTATATATTTTAGCTGAATTCCGCGATGGTGTTTTCCTGTAGTAGTCTGTTATGAACGTGAATTCTTTGGAGCACCTTTAATTTTGCTATTTGCTCGGCCTAAAATAACAATATGTAAATTATTTTTACAAATTGCTTTGTAGCTTTGGTCCTCCGTCAAATGTCACTTCACCCATCAGTATTATTTGGCAGGTCCCAAAGTTGCAGGTTGTGAGAGCCGCTTTTGCACGATACATGCAAGTTCCAGCCTGAACTTAAAAGCGTTTTTTTTTTAATGGCCTGATAACGAAGGTTGAAGAGTGTAAACAGTGTTTATTTTGGGAGAAGAGTATGATATGATTTTGGCCGACCTGGCCAAATCTCAATATGTCGAATCCAGCGTTTTGAAGGTAAACTGCAGGCTTTACTTTGACTGCGAAATGGCAGAGACTCTGTGCTGCTACGCTCATCCTGAGAAATGCATATTTAACACGTCACATTTCCTACTTCTACCCCCCAAAAAAAAATTATTCTTTCCATTCTTTCCATGTATGCATCCGGTGGCACCGAAACCCTGTTGGTTATTGTATATACGTACGATGTTTCGCTTCGGGGCGAGATTAATACCCACAATCCTCCGTGCACTCCAGTGGCAAAATGAACACAGAGCAGGAGGACAATGGCAAAAGGCCACAGCAGAGGAATGCTGTTACCTAGGAAACCCGGTAAACACCCGGATGAAAGAGTGCGAGGATGAGGAAGACGGTGCCGCGGTCCCAGCTGCGCGAGGCGCTGGCGTTTCCCGCAGCGCTCAAATATAGAGCGAGGAACGTATCATTTGGCGGCCGCGGTGTCACCGAATCTGTCGGCCCGTTGGGTGCCACATGCCTTCACGCCCATGGTGCCCGCTCGTCTCAGCAGGAAGACGCGGCCCGCATGCCTGAGCAACGGGGGGAAAAAAAAAACCACGCAGGAATCTTCTTTGTTTAAAGGCCGCGGTTAGAAACGGTTACGGGTGGAGGGAAGACGGTTGTGAAGAAAGACAAGATCTGGAATAAACGAGAAGACAAAGGTTGGCTGATACTTGGTGAGAACGTCCCTTTTTCTTCCAATGAAAGTATTGCTTTCGCCTGAAGGCCGGATGCCGCCGCATTTTCTCAAGGCGGGGCCTGAGTCCTCCCACCTCGCCCGGTACCGACTCGTACCGGCTCCTCCCCTTCCCTCGGGTCCACGGAAGGAGCGCTCAGTCCCAGCCGAAGTTCAGGCCGGTCATCTGGTAGAACTTCAGGTTGAAGGGCCGCTCAGTCCCAGCCGAAGTTCAGGCCGGTCATCTGGTAGAACTTCAGGTTGAAGGGCCGGTAGAATTCCCTGAGTCGGAGCAGGGCGTCGGGCGGGATGCGGGGGTGCGTCCGGCCCTTGGACTTGCCCAGGCACCGGGGCCGGCTGCTGCCCTCCGGCTTCTTCAGACACGGGAAGCCCTTGGTCTGGTTGAAGTAGAAGTGCTTGTCGGTGACGACGCGCTTGAGGCCCAGGAAGTCCTGCACGCGGCCCATCTCGCCGGCGGGGTCCGCCACCAGCCGCTCGCCGCTGACGAACAGGAAGCGCGAGAGCGGGAAGTAGCGCAGCCAGTTGTCCAGGTGCTTGGCGTAGATGCCGATGTGCACGGCGCTCCAGGACGTGTCGATGAGGCCCGTGGTGATGTTCTTGAAGGCCAGGTTCTGGAAGGAGGGCAGGCCGGGGCTCTTGGTCCGCGTTTGCGTGTAGTCCGAGATGGCCCGGGTGACCGGGTCCCGCACCACCACGATCAGCTTGGTCAGGCGGTTCATGGCGTAGACGTGGCGCGGCGCCTCACGCGTCACAAAATAACTGGGCGTCTTCTCCATAGTGATCTGGCCCTCCAGCGTGCGCGGCATCAGACTCCTGCAAGCGCCAAAAAAAATAAAAAATACTTAATTAGCATATTTCCACATAAAATGCCAAGTGTCACCGCACTCACAACAACAGAAGTGCATGTGCGCGCAGCTCGGTGGCATCTGGAGCACGTTAAACAACGTATTCTCTCTTCTCCTCTTTTATGACGAATGGCCGTGACAAATCAGACTGCATTTAATAATCCTGTTCGGGGCCAAGCCGGACCAGAAATATCTGCGCATACGGTTATTAAGCATTTGGCCTCGGCGGCATCACGTCATTCGGAATGGTCGCCATTGACGGTGTGGGTTGGTTAGGAAGAACCGCAGAACCGTAAGAACCACTTAACAGCCATTTCCTGTCAACTTCCTGCTCTTTTTCCATGCGAGTCGGAGGTTTAACCCCCCCCCCCCTTCCTCTCCAGTGCCATGGGCTAAGTGGCCGGGATAAATGCATGTGGTGTGTGTGTGTGGCACGGTAGGTTCTGGTTTTGTTCTTTTCCGCCAAATCATCCCTCAAGGGCTCATCCTTTCATCCATCCTTCCACCCTTCCATCTTTTTTTTATCTCCTTTATCTGTCTTTGTCTGGTAATGAGATCTGCAGCCCTCTCTCTGCTGCTTGGACCACTGGAGGAGACCAGCACCAAATTATGTGTCGGAATTATAAAACTTTTTAAAATAATACAAAAACTGAATTATACGTATAGTTTTGTAACTAAACGAACAAATGAATTAAATACAAAAAAAATTGTATTGTACAGAGCTTAGCACGCACATGTACAAAACCTTCGGTGCCCAAAAATCTTCATCCCTGACTCGACCCTCCTCCTCCTCTGTCCGGAAAAAAAAGGAATCTCTTGTTTCATTTGAAACATCTCAGTCCGGGGCATGTGTTAGAGATTTCCACGTGGTTGGTCTGTGCTGAAGCGGGGCTCTGGGCAGCCGTGGAGCGATCAGACTCGTCTGAAGCCAGCCTTTGAGGTTAGCCGGCATGTCATTACCACAAGGGTAATTTTGTAATACGAATCATATATTTTACTTCACAGGCCTCGTCTTCTTTTTATCTTTTTTTTTTTTTCAATTTAACGTGAAGAACAAGAAGAACATTTGAATTACAGTCTCGGGCATGGATCATCCAGTAAGGCAGATTGAAAAGGATTTGCTGGGTGATTCGACCATGACTGTCCAACTGAGCGTGGAATCCGTCTTTTAAAAAAAATCCCCCGTGACGCTCACTTACCACTGCATTAGGAGGGGCTTTTAAAGGGTCTTGAGATTTCTGCACTTCACGGCACATGTGCACCCAATACACGACCCTCTCTGAAACAATCTGCAACGTTTTAATGGTTACTGCGCGATAAAAAAAAAATATCACCTACGTCCTCCAGTAGAGACTTTCCAGTTAGTAATAATGCCATGTACCAGGCACACACATACAAACATCCGACAAGAGGAAGATTGGCTGACTTCCCACATCGCCAAACTAGATCCTGGGTCAAGTACTGAAAATGAGCTAAAAGAGCTACTGTGTAAATGCAGAGCGTGAAATGGCGATATTGTGACAATGCCAATGGATATTAAATATTGTGCACTAAATAGCAAAGGTGTTCATTAATGCCCATTGTGTTGTCCTAAAGCGGCAGACTTTACAACAAACTGAACAAACTACTTGAGTTGCACTGTCACTGTTTCTTTTCATTTGAAATAAATGCTCTTAATTCCAAACTAGTCCCTTTGTTAAATTATATGACTGAAGCTGTAAATTGCAATCATGTTTTTATTAAGTACCCGGTATCGGCGAGTACTGAAATGCAAGTACTCGTACTCGTTTTCCAAAAAAGTATAGTATACCGGTGCACACAGCGTATATCAGGGGTGGGCAAACTTTTTAGACCGACACATTTTGACAGATGGGCCAGGCCTTCACCATGTGCATAATAACGTATGCCATATCAGTAACGCAGAAGGTCAAGGACAGATCTTTTACACTCATCCTTTTGTACTTCATGACCACACTGGAATCAAATGTTTGAGATATTTTGCATGATTTGATCTGTTTCTTAATATCCAGTAGTACAAAGGGAAGAAAACGCATGTATGAATACTGCCACCTAGTAAACTTCGCCGACTATGTTGTAAGTGCTAAAACGATGAGCCGAAGATATTTCCACGATATTGACTAATTGCTGGATTGTTAAGGAGAATAAAACAAGTGTAACCACTAAAACCAGGAGCATCGTAGCAGCTGGGTGCATCAGTGGAGGCGTAGGAGATCTGTCCCTGACTGGTGTGGTCCGACGTTCTGCGTTACTGACTGGATCCTGACAGCACAGGACTGAGATCATTTTGGCGGCGTAAAAAGCAGAGTTGAGGGAGTGTTCAGAATGGCACTTTCACACATTTGCCGTTTTATTATTAAGCGCCTTTAACGCCATTCCGTTGCGACCAGTAAAAACACGTCATGAACCTAGAGATTATTGGCCCTGACAGCTTGCTATACATGACCGGCTGTGGTTTGCCCATCCCTGTCTTATATAGTCCTGTCTTGATGATAATTTAACAATGCTACTCTTGGTTATGAAATGTAGTGTACAATGTTGTTATAATAATAATGTAGAATTGAAGTACAGTATCTGTAAACTATGTGTAAAGTAACCACAATACTATTAGTGAAGTAATAGTGCTGTAAACATATTATGTGTTGTACAGGTTTAATAGAGTATGTGTAAAGTATGTGTATCATATGACTATATTATTAGTGTTGTTTGTATAAAGTAACTGTATTAGTATTAGTGAAGTAATATAAGTATAAGTATATTAATAGTGTTTTTGTATAAAGTAACTTTATTAGTACAGTAATTGTGCTGTAAAGTGAATTTTTATTTGTTGTACAGTGGTAATGGAGTACGTGTAAAGTTATCATATGAGTATATTATTAGTGTTGTTTGTATAAAGTAACTGTATTAGTATTTGTGAAGTAATAGTGCGGAATGTGTAAAGTATATGTATTACTATTAGTGAGGTAATAGCGGGAAATGTGTAAAAAACTGTATTAGTATTAGTGAAGTATACACGTAATATACGTTTAAGTATATTAATAGTGTTGTTTGTATAAAGTAACTTTATTAGTAAAGTAATTGTGCTGTAAAGTGAACTTTTTATTTGTTGTGGTAATGGAGTATGTGTAAAGTTATCATTTGAGTATATACGCGTAAGCTGACAGTATTATGTGTTGATTAAGTGCAGCGCTGTAGTGTGTAGGTGAGCGGATAAGTGTGTGTGTAATTGTGGGTAATCAGCCTAATGGGAGCCATACCCAGCAGCCCCGGCGCTCTGACATCATGTTTACATTTCAAAGGACCAGCCTGTAATCAGCGCATAGTTGGGATACGACACAAACCCAGACAGGGGAGGCCACACACTGCACTCCTCAAGCTGGAGCAGAACCCACACACACACACACACACACACACTTCCTGGCACCGTCCTCTCCTCCTTTAATCCCCACCTCGAGTCCCTGCCCATCAGCGCCGGCCCATTTCATCTCTGCCGTTTATCTGACGCCGCTGGCCACTAACCGCTATCTGGCGGCGTTAGACGCTGCGCGCACCGCTTGCCGGGCCGCGGGGGACAGAGGCCGCGCCATTCGATTTGATCTCGCCGTGCGTATCGCGCGGCTTGCGCCTGTTTAGCCGTTAACTAAACTTAACGCAGGCCTCTCGCCATCCGGCCTCCGAAGGCCCCGCCCGTGTGCGCGTGCTCGCAGTATGGCTACATGGGAAGGTTCTGATGTTCTTGCTGTGGTCACCAACACCCGCAAGCAGCCAATCAGAGCAGAGCAAGGCCTGACGCGGCAGCCATGTTTCATCTCAAAGCGGCGAGAGCCGGGTGGTCGCTTGTGGTTTTGTTTTTTTTCCGTTACCGAGAAGGCCCATTCGTTACCATCGTTACCATCGTTACCATCCTGGCCCATTACGCGCTGGTCCTGCGGCCGGGAATCCCAGTTGCACCTTAAAACCACAACGCAGCCCATCACCTACGGGAGACGCTTCACGCGTATCTGTGCCGGTATTTTTGCCGGTATTTTGTGTCTGTGCCGTTCCAGGTTTCCTAAAATATAAACCGTTTGTAGATCAGCCACGAAAGAGCATCCGTTCGGGGTGCCGAGCAGGTCTGAAGTCGGGGCGCGTCGGCGGCTGTTCAGGAGGTCACAGGCCACCCTGCACGCCGCTGATCTGACATGACAGTGTGTGTGTGTGTGTGTGTGTGTGTGTGCATGGCTTGTCATTACCGAGCAAACGGAGCCTCTGGAGTCTGTGGGAAGCAATTAAACGTCAGCTGGACGTGTCCCAGTACTGCGGACAAGCATGTGTGTGTTGTGCGCGCGTGTGTGTGTGTGTGTGTGTGTGTGCGTGTGTGTGTGTGCGTGTATGCCCGTGTTCTGTCAAGCCCATTGCTCTGAGGCAGAGTTCAGTTTGGAGGGAAATGAAAAGCAGCCTTCCACCCCCGACACCGCCGCGGCGCGAAGTGTGAAGAGAGTTTAACGGAAACTGGACCCCTCGGCCCATCAACACCTTCCTTACAGCACAAGTGCCAAAGGTTCCAGCTCTGGTCCCCCTTCCAGTTTGGCTTTGGTATGAACATATTTCTAGGATCTACCTGCCTGATTGGTTACGGATTTTATTAACGAATACGGCATCACACCCGTCCATTCAGACAGACAACGTTCTCCGAAACGTTTCACAGCGGAGTTCCAGAAGCCACGTTTTTAATTTCGAGAACGTTAGAAGAACGTAACAGGCAGGGAGAGACGTGATGAGCTTCACCATCTGCGACGAGGGAGCTTCAGGTAACACCATGCATTCCAACACACACACACACACACACACACACACACACACACACACACACACAGGGTGCGTCTGTCATTTCTGCCCTTCTCTAATTGCCCCCCTGCCATATCGACTGGGAAAATCAGCGTTTTGGTTCCTGCTGCCGGTCTGCGGTTATCTGCCAGTTACGAGCCACCCAGCGATGAACAGACAAGACCACTTCCTGCTCGTCCCCGTGGCAGTAATGCCAGCACTTCCCTTCCCAGGCCCGGAAGGCCCCGCCCGCCCGGCGCTGCAGGCTTGGCAAAAAAGGGTTAATTTCCCTGCGGCGACCCCCGCCTTTAATGTGTTCCGCATTGAGCTGTGGGGGTGCAGGGCTCCGCTCTCCTGCTCCAGAAGGTCCCACCAGGTCTGAGTTTTATATTTCATTCAAGATGAAATATAAAAAAATGTCTCCTGCTTCTCCGGTAGGAGGGCAGCAGACTCCGGGCCCCCGGAACCCAGGTGGGGAGCCCCTCATCTAAGAATAAAACGCAAGACGCAGGTACGCAGTAAGAGGAGGATCCGTTCCGCTCATTTCGGAGCCGGAGCCACGGCAACGAGGCTGGAGCTGTAGTGTACGCGTGACTTCAGACATAAACGCCACTTTAGCGCAGACGGGGAAAGGCGCCATGAGTCTGCATTCTAATGGCAGCAGAAGCCCGATGTTCTACCACCACGTTACCAAGGAGACAGCAACAGGCTGACAGGGGCCTTTGTAAAAGTTATGAACGGAACATGTCGACGCCCACCGCCCAGGGGTCCTTGACCAGAGTTGTGTACTGAATACTAAAGGTGTAGACAGATCTCACACACTTATACTGTGTGTGTGTGTGTGTGTGTGTGTGTGTGTCCTCTGCAATGTCAGTCATAGTCTACTGCACAGTATGCTAATGTATGGAAAAGCGCATTGAAAACATTTACTTGCGTATCTGCACTGTCCTGGAACATATTGACACGATGGATGGATGGATGGATGGTTCATTTGTACACTCTGACAGCCCTGATGACCCGACCTGTCACCCTAATTACAGTCATGTTTGATGAACGCCCATTTAAGCGGGCTGGAATGGGATATAAAAGTAAAAGAAAAGGGGGTTCTCCGGTTCCGGGCCAGAATTTCATGTTTGCTGTGTGTCTCCCTAAGTGTTTTTTCATTACGAAATATCTTCATCAACGAACCTTTTTTGATGTGATGAAGATGAGACGAGACGTGAATGCTGATTATGTGACGATAACACTCTAATAAAATATAATGCAATTTCACCACTTGTGGGACTATTAAAGGTTGATCTTATCTTATATATCATGTAATACTGTTGATGAATAAAAATGAGACTAAATATAATTTACAAGATAAAAACTAAACTAGAGTGTCTCTTCATTTTCGTGGATGAAAATGTTATTTCTTCTCTTTTAAACAAGAATACAATTTTCATTGACTAAAATGTCATCAGTTTTTTGTTGACCAAGACTAGACTAAAATATCAATGGTTAATTCTGACTAAAATACAAAATGTTCAGAACTCGACTGAAACTTGACTAGACTAAAATGAGTCTGGACGTGACTAATACTAATAAAGACTAAAATGACAGCTTGACGGAAAGACTAGACTAAAGCTAAAATTAAGACAAAAATTAAGACAACTATTGTTGTGTCTAGTATAAATGTATCCTGTCTTAAGGGGGACATTAAAAGTTTTTTACATGTGCTGCTGACACTTTCTTAAATGTCTCATATAATATTAAATAATATCTGTTGTTCTTTATTAGTCCATATGCTGCCTGTCACTGACAGTGAAACAAGATGGTCTAATATTTGTGACATTAATGAGAGGAGGATGGCAGTGTGCCTATCCTCTCTCTTTCTGTCTGTTCTCTCTATATATACACATTAAAAACGAGGCAGGCAACTATATACATGCCGCTCTGCTCTGCACCTCACAGCGCAGTCTGGGTGCGAGCAGCAGTAGCCCCTCCCATCGGAGAAACAGATCGTTGGACTGAACCACTGAGGATTAGGCGGGGGGTAACTACTGATAACTCTCAAACAGTGTGCTTCTAAGTAGCACAGCTTGGATTGTGCATTCAACAAACATTAATATGTCCCCTCTGTCTCCACTGGGATTTTCGCCTCTGCTCAGAGCCAGATGACTATTCTTGATGACAGCAGTGCAAACACATTTTTTATTTTGTTTGTCTGTTCTTCATCTGCCTCAGGATTAATAAAATATCGTATCTCATCTAATCTGAAGACAAGCCACTTATGTTATAGTACAACAAGTCACCAGACGGTGACTGAGCTGTAATGTCCCCACTCATGTAGATGCCTGTAAGAGCTTCGTCTTGGTGGCAGTGCAACTTTACTCTACACAGCTAATATATGGCTGAAAATCATCTCAAAACCGGCTCTTCCTGTGGTTCTGTCTTCCTGTCTCGCGGCCTCGTTGACGAGCGACAACGATTTAAAGTGAAAAATGAATTTGCGCCGCCTCCCTCGGCCCCTCATTACCATGTCTAATTGAATTCCCCTCGTCTTCGAGGGGAGGGGCTTTTCCGGCGGCCCATTTATTTTGCTGCCACGGAAAGGGGCGGGGCAGAGGCCGGCACTTCCACCCCGGCACACTGATCCATCAATCGCCGATTTGGTGTTAGAGACGCAGAGCCAAGGGATTCATCAGGTCAGATCAATATCCGTCTCCAACGTTTACTATTTTAATGAGAGAAGGAAAATCGACAGTATAAACAGACATTTTATTTCTTGAACTATCTATTACAATTCTAATGCCGGTCATAATTCACACCAAAAAAAATCCAATTGAGTCATAATGCGTGATAACTGTATAACAGTGGGGTTTTCGTATGAGCACATCTGCATATCGGCCATGCGATTGGACGAGGTGCCTGACCTGTCGCGGGAAGGGTCATCCAATTGACGAGTTGTCAAAAGATGAATGACAGATCGGGGCGACGAGTTTTTCTCCCTCCACCGATAATCCATACCCGGCCCGCGCCCGTTTGTCAGGACATGTTTGAGTCTCCTGAAATATGATCCCATGTACGGCCCTACACGACGTTAGCAGCCCGCCGTGACGTTTTACGTCTTGTTATTGGTGATTAGTGGGAACGTTTAACCGGATTCTTTTTGCCAGGTGGATCGACTCTATTTTGTGGTGTTCTTATGGGCTCCAATGGTTCCGGTTTTAAGATAGTGGCCATACAAACACACACACACTGCGCTTTCATAAAACCTCAGCCAATCAATGAGCTCGCCCACCTCACGGTTGGGGTCGATACAGGAAATGACATCCATGCCCGGCGTTAATTTACAGTGAGGGGTGGGGGCTGGGTGGGGGGACGCCGGGGTCGGCCTCGTCGCGCGTAGCAGACTCAGGCGTTTACGACCATGTGAAATTAGTTTAAAACCGGACCCCCGCTCTGTCGTCCCGGGTAACGATCCCCTGACTGTAAATAAGATAGAGCCGGTGCGGGTGAGACGAACGGAACGAGGGGAGCATTGGTGGAAACTGTCCCCCCCCGACCGGAGAAAACCGTTCATGTTTGTTCACCGAATCAATGAATCAATATCGGTTATTTGTTCAGATGAATCCACACCAAGCAGCCCGGTGTTCCCACCCCGAGGACAATAGGGTTCTGGAGGACGTGGTTTAAACTGCATTTAACATCCTTTCATCAGCTCATACCTCGGATCAGACAGGACGCACCTGATGCACCTATTACGCAGTTCAGATCTTGGTTTTAATCGTAAAGTTCATTTAGACTATTTATATTCCAAATAAATTTAGTTCTAGCCTAATAAAGAAGCTCTATTCAAATATTGTAATTGTTATGACTGCAGGACAGCGGTCGGATGCAGTGTCCACTTCCTTTCTAATAAATGCTGTAAAAATGTAAAAAATGTAAATGAAACAGATCTGATCGATTCGATCTGGCGAAAGAACACAGTTCACTGAATCACGTTCAGTTGTTCTTTAAATAAGACGCTAAAAAGGCTCTAATCTCTCAGCCAGCCAGCTGTCTGCCTCATTATCTGATCTGTCATCACACACACACACACACACACACAAAGAAGAACACACTCTTATGCAGGCGCTGAGATGTGGGTGCACACACACACACACGCACGCACAGAGTTCAAAACTTGCTCCCAGTTCAGAGAACACACGCTCGCAGCTGATGTCACGGTGTTTACGTCCGTCATCGGCCAACGGGCAGCATAGACACAAACAGGAAGAGGAGACGCGGGGAAGTGACAGAGTGGTGGTGAGGCGTCCCCGCCTCCAGGGACAGACCGGGTTTCACCCGTCCGCTCACCTAGACTCTGAACTTTTTGACATCATTGTTAAGATAGTTATGGGTTAACCCATTCATCTGCTTGCTCTAGTAGACTAGTGGGTAACACACTGGCCTATGAACCAGGAGACCCAGGTTCAAATCCCACTTACTACCATTGTGTCCCTGAGCAAGACACTTAACCCTGAGTGTCTCCAGGGTGGGACTGTCCCTGTAACTACTGAGTCGCTCTGGATAAGGGCGTCTGGTAAATGCTGTAAATGTAAATGTTGCCAGATTGGCGGGTTTTCTGCCCAAATGGTCGGGTTTTCGAGTCCACCACATCATCTTCGGCTCAGTTTGTTTTTTTCCGCCTCCGCCTGCATCTGGGAGTCTTTCGGATTCTGGTGGAGGCTTCGGTTTAATAGCCCATCTATCCTTGCCCGTTCACGCGTGTATCGACCCGCGCCGGGGCCACCCAGCTGATCCAGGTGACAGCGAGCCACGGCGGGGACGCTCGGGGACAGGTGTGTGCGGGGTCGATGAACAGGCGCTTTTATCGACGCGGGCCGGCGGCAGGGAGGAGGAGAGATGGAGAGGAGCGATCAATGTGGCGAGATGCGCGCCGGTTCACGACTATACAGTAATCAGACACACACACACACACACACACACACACCAGCTCGCTCACTTAATCCACGGATGCCGATCGTGTTTAAAGAACCTAGAACCTGTTTAAACAGAGAGTAGAAAAATCGAAAAACCATTTCCGCGCACCACCGGTTGCGATCGCGAATATGAATATTCTTCCTCGGCGCCCACCTGTACCAGTCCAGGCCCCGCTCGTAGAACCGGTCGAAGAAGTGCGTCTCGGCGCCGGCGGCGCGCACGTCGGGGTGCACGCGCAGGAACTCCAGCAGCGCGCGCGTGCCGCCCTTCTTCACGCCGATGATGATGGCCTGCGGCAGCTCCCGGGCGCCGAAGCTGCCGTCGCCGGAGAGCCGCGGCGGGGGCGTCGCGGGGAGCCCCGGCGGCGCCGGGGCGCGCCGGCCCGCCGACTCGGAGTAGCCGGAGAGGCAGTAGAACAGGGAGGTGAGGATGAGGAGCATGGCGAGGAGCACGGACCGCGCCGTCGGGTGTCCGCAGCTGACCCTGGATCTCCATTTACCCCATCCCATGAGACATGCCTCGGCATGGAATCGGGGCCGCTCGTGTCCTCCGGAAAGTTGTTGGCGGCGTCCGAACCGAACTTTTATCCGAGATAAGGAACATCAAAAAAATAAAAAATACAAATGAAAAAGGGAGAGCGAAGCTCGGCGCGAACTCGCGGTCCTGGTTGGAAGCAGAAGTCCGCTGCGCGCCGGGAGACGCGCGAAAGTCCGGAGTCGCGGACTCCGCCCCCCTTTCCGCGCTACGCGGGATCAATCCTCTTATTTATAACCCGCGCGGCAATATAAAGATCCCAAACGCAGCGAGTAAAACGACGCAAAACGATTTCGACGGATATCGTTGTTTTATTATTGTTGTTGTTATTGAGTTTGAGCTATTTTTGATATTTGCGCTATTCTACTATTCTTTTTTTTCTTTCATTCTTATTGTATATATTTATTCCTCTTGTTCCTCTTGCTGCACGGAGCATGTTTTCGGCAAAAGAATTTCCCTCGGGATAAATAAATTCTCTTATCTTATCTTATAGTAAAACGATGGATAATTCCGCGTGAAACGACAATCAGATGCTTTTCTAAAACTGTAATACTCCACTTATACTGCGAAGGATTTGAAATGAAGTTCATATGTGGAGACAACAGGATTACAGATGCCACTATAAGCTAAATTGTGTGTCGGCAAAATGCCCAAAAAAAATGTAATTCACTTTGTGATTAGGATTCATGAATTTAGGATATTAATTTATTAGAATTGGAAAAATGTTTCGTAAGCTTTTGCTGGTTGAGTCGGACAGCAAACGAAAGTTGAAATAGTCGAGCTGAACAAAGTTCGCGCTGGAAGTGAAATGTTATCTGAGGTATTTATATGGGCTTTTGGTGCTCCAGCTCAGTGTGTGGGGTTAGCTTCAGCCCTCACATACACTCACACACACACACACACACACACACATATAAGATTCCTGCAGAGACACCTGTCCTCTGGGCCACACAGCCTGCGGAGACAGTCTCTCCCACCATCCCTCCCCTATGCAGGCCAGACAGGTGCAGTGTGTCCACCCGCGAGACCCCGACTGCGGCCACCCGATGAACAGTGCGGCTCGGAAAATGAAACAGAAACCACAGTGTTCTGAGAAGTTGTCTTCCAATGCCATGAAACAGCCCTGAAGAATCCCATTAATATTATCCAAACTGCCCAGGTGCCACAAATAGAACATTTTTTACGGCTGCAAGGGAAGGCAGACGGTCATGTTAAACAATGCTGGTGGCTTGACCTGCCCCAAAACTGCCCGTTGGTTAAAGTTACGGCACAGCACAAAAATGCAATGCAAAGTGAACGGCGAGGTTCCGTGTCCCACTCGTGGATTAAGCCTAGTCCTGGACAAATTGAGCGGCGTCAGTCTCGGATTGAGCCTAATCCGTGAATGGAAAGCTGGCCCATACAGTTACCGGTGTAGAATGTTATTACATTTATTTCACGTGTTTTGTTCATTGTTTCAACCAATTATTATTATGAACTACTTGTATTCATAGCCTGCTATGTCCAATTCAGTTGAGGTTCAGTTCAGCAAAGTAGACTCTTAACATAGCTTTTAGATCATGACTGGAAATCTTTCACACATTTTAATCAAACAATCTATATTTATAAAGTTTTTGGAATTGAACAAAAGTAGTGAGCAAGTCCAAGATGACAGTGGCAAGGAAAACCTCCCCGAGTAAAGACGATACGAATCCTTGAACATGCCCCACGCTCTAATTTGCACCATTGAATAGAGCCCAGGGATTTGGGTGGCAAGCCGTTGCTTGCAAGGAAACAAAAAGGTGCTGACCTGTGGACAGTGGGCTTGTTTTTCATACCTGTCTCACAATCAAGTGTTTGTGTCTTACGACGTTCAGTTTTGGGCCCAATATACCAAAAGAGCGCTGTGGACGGTGTGGCAGCTCAAGCCCTCACCCGCACCCATGAAACCGTCCTTCAAGTGGCTACTGCGTGACGCACGTGCCGCACGTTTCCTAGCAGCGGGCGGAAGGCTGGACTGGCTCATTAAACGGCGCACTGGGCTGCGGACCGAATATTCCACCACGTGCCGCCAAAAGGGCCGCACTGCCAATGCAGTAAAATCCCCGGCCTGAATCCATTCGAATTTGTAGCGCCGCGCTCCCCGTCTACCTGGGAGCGCATTTTTGGGCTCTGGCGTCGCTGTGCGATGGAGCCACGCTAAAGGGATAATGTGGATCTTTGCTAATTGGACCCATGTGGGACCACATTTGGCCACCATGAACGGATGTGTTTGTGTCCCCCAAGATCATCGCGTTTAAATGCTCACGGTGTCCCTCTTTGAGCCTAAAAAAGAATGCAATGTGCAAATGATTAAGCTTATTAAAGATATGCCCAGAAAAATATATGTGACAATATATATGTGACCTATGTGGCAAAAACGTCACCTTAATTTTGGTCATTGTGATATACAGCACAGCACACAGTGACACAATGAAATGTGTCCTCTGCTTTTAACCATCACCCTTGGTGAGCGGTGGGCAGCCTTGAAAGGCGCCCGGGGAGCATCGTGTGGGGACGGTGCCTTTATCAAGGCGACCTCAGTGGCATTTTCAATTACAAGTCCATCTCCTTAGCCGCTAGGCCAAGTAATAGCTTGAATAAGGGTGCATATTTATTCACTCCAAATCCTAAAATAATTTATTCTTTTTCCTGGTCACAAAACAGGAAGAAAATGCCTAAAAAGGAACTTCAGAGGTCAACAGAAGGCAGAAGTCTTCTCACAAATCAGACTTTTATGAGAGGGTGGCACAAGAAAGTGAAGATTGAAAACAATCCCATAGAATTTCTGCTAGCAGGGATGTTGGAGAGGGTTCGATGGCCTCAGCAGGCCAAACTCAATGTTAAGTGCTTTGTTTGGCACAAGTCGGACGCCATACATCATCCTGATGACTCTGAAGCATAACTGTGGCAACATGATGTTAAGGGGAGGGACATGACAACTCCAAAAACGTACTAGAAGAAAAACCTCCAGTGGTCTGCATGGGAATGGACCACAATGGATGAAAACATACAATAAAGTCCATATCTGTGTGGCTGGAAAAGTCAGGATCCTTCATCGATCATGTTGTACTCAGTATAACTGAGAGCCTTCACTTAGCCTTCACATGCTTATTCAATGAACACTTTATGACAAAAAAGTGTTATGTATTTAAAAAAAATTATAAACTATCAAAATTTGATGAAGCAAGCATGCTAACCAGCTAGCAGTAGTCTGCCATGTTGTTGTTGTGCCGCTAAGCTAACTATGCTAGCCATACCTATCTGAAGTGATTGTAATTGTGATACAATAGTAAGCTAAGCTAACTATGCTAACCCTACTTATCTGACGAGGCAGTAGAGAGCTACTGGGGCCCCACCACAGTTCCTTTCATTTAATGTTTTTATAGGTGAAGAATAATTTTATTCATGCAGATGGTTCCTGTTTCCCTTTGAAAAGGAAATGCAAATGTAAGATTGTGGGTCACAATCTGACATGGGTCATGACTGGGTCATTTCTGGCTGCATTTCAGCAGCGTTCACATTCGCCAGCATCAACTCTCCTTCTAGAACAAAGCTGGCTTGCTAATTATCCGTTCCTGGGTGGGAGGAGAAGCAAAGACACAATTAACCACACGGCAGAACTTGTTTGTCTACACTGTCACAATGCAAATGATTGGTCTGCTGCAGTCAGACGGCTAACCAGCGTTTAGGCGTGTACCTGCAGATGTTCTCCAGTAATGGCTTCTTACACAACCTTATTATTTTCACATCTTCACCTCAGTCCAAACACCAGGATCTTCCACCGCTGGGGAGGGGCATGTGGAAGCTAGTGGGACAGTGACGATATGAAAACATGAGCAAATAATCCATCGTTATAACGCGTCCTGAGACGTAGGGGACACAAGGGGACACAGATGCACAAGATCCAATGAGAAGCTGTGGATGACGCGAACAGCTCAAAGCTCGAGACTCTGCCTTCAGGAAGGGTGACAAGGTGGCCGTAAGATCAGCAAGGGCCAAACCTTAGAGCAGCAAAGCGGGCAGAAAATTCACAGCCACTTCCAGGACAGCGGTGACACAAACTACAGGACTAAAACCTCTACCTGTGACCTCTCCCTAACAAATATGACGAATGACTTCTATGCACGATTTAACACGATTCTTCCAGTGATCAGGTGTTGTGTCTAACCACGGCGGACGTGAGTCTTCGCAGAGTTAACTCACGGAAGGCTGCTGGATCAGACAATATTCCTGGAAGATGCTCAGAGAATGTGCAGAACTGCTGGCAGATGTTCTCACTGACATCTTCAACATCTCACTGAGTACCGCCGTCGTTCCAACGTGTCTCGGGAATCTCCAGCACCACCACACTGAGCACTGGAGGGTCACGATGGGTCAGCGTACAGAGAGGAGGCACAAAGACTGACGACCTTGTGTAAGGTCAATAATCTGTTTCTGAACATGGATAAAATGAAAGAGATGATTGTTGACTTCAGAAGAGAGCAGAGGGAACCTCAAAGGATCTTTTGTGAAGACAGTCAACAACATAAAGTTCCTTGGTGTTCATCTAGAGAGGAACTTCTCCTGGAATCTCAACACCAGCTCAATAGCCAAGAAAGCTCATCTCCCATCTCCCACCCCCCCATCCTCTATCCTTCTATAGAGGGACCATTGAGAGCATTTTGGCCAGCTGCATCACTGTCTGGTTTGGGAACTGAACCAAAGCATCCGGGACCTCAGGTGTCTGCAGCAGCTTCATCCCACAGGCCATCAGACACCAGGAACTTTCCACTTCGGACTGAAACACACACACACTCACACACACTTGCACCACCTCTTTTGTAATGAGTAATATTATATTATTATATTATATTTCGCACAGCAGTGTTTGCACTATTTTACTTTGCACATTTATTATTCATTTCACCAGTTGAGCGCTGTCCGTCTCATGTTTTTTTTCTTAAACGTTATTCTTGCCCTGTCTGTGTCCCCAGTTTGCACTTTATGTAGCCCAGTTTGTCGGTGTTTATGTCAGTATGTGACCTTGTTTAATTGTTAAAATGTTACATGTATGTAGCTGAAATGACAATAAAGCTCAACTTCAACTTCAACTTCACTTCACTTAGGCTCATATTTGAGGGGGAAAGAAAACTGTAAACTGCCAAGACGGGGAGCAAACAAAACTCCCTCCCTCTCTCCCTTCCCTGTGGTTTTGACTTAAGTACAGGGCAGCTCCGTGGAGGAGCTGCATGGGTGTAGCGGCGCAGAAGTGCCCCGAATGAGAGGCAGGATGTGAAGACGGGGGCATGCCAGCACAGGAGCACCACCTACCACAGGAGAAACAGAGAGGGGAGACATGAGCAAAGGACATCGGGAAGGTTCCAGAAGGACCAGACTATCTGTATCCTGTTTACACCCATGTCTCCATATTCCAAAAGCTGCAGTAGGGCAGCGCACTACTTACTCTCGCATAAACAGTTATGCCTCGCGCCCCATTGGCGATCATAAACCGTTTAATGGAAGACGCGAGTTCACGGGAACGGCTGGGCAATGAAAACAAAACACTTTCCACGTCTAATCGTCGTGGTGAGAAAACGTTCAAAAGATTAAGGGCCAGATGTGTCACACGTGTCACGTCAAGATTTACTTGCTTGTTGACCTGTATCCTGGAGAAGAGGAACTATCTACCCATCCAGCCCTTCTTGTAGGTGTGTTATTATTTCTGACATCCAGAGGAATGTACCAGAAGAGCTTTGACGGTGTAAAAATGGGAGGGGCGCGTAGACACGATTGACAGCTCTAATGCACCCCGCTTCCTCATTCCTCATCTCAGGCAGCATCTTCATGACCATTTGAACACTGAATGTGGCAATCCTCCCTCCAGATGTTTCAGGAACACTGCAGTTGACGTGCTTTTAAATTCCATTATTTTATATTTCAGGGTGTAGCTGTTTAAAAACGGTAAATAAACATATAAAATATTTCCTTTGATGTAAGGTGTAATTTCAAGATGATTTAATTAAAGGGTGCCAACGATCTAACCAGCGTAGGGACTGCCGTGAGTCATTCCTGTAACTAATGCATCCTTTTATTATACACCAGAGCCCATCTACCTAAATCCTGACTGTTATTCCCTGTAAAACGAATGTCAGGCTTTCGTCTACCTGTGACCCTGCTTTCAAGAAGCAGCATATTCGGTAATCACAGGTCATCGTGCACAACTCACTGCTTGCTCTGAATATCGCCAGATTTTATCACCATAGATCTCTGAGCACCTCAGCATTTCATCCACATGCTGATAAGAGATGAGTGAAGATGTAACCAGAGCAGGATGTCCGACCTGACACGGCACTCATCTCCTCCTCCAGTGTGCTGGTCTTCGAGCACACTGGAGGAGGTTTGCGGCCTGGTGCTTTTGATGGAGTGGACTGTCATCTCCCAGCCTGGCTTAATGGAGGCCACAATTAGGGTTCTTCAAAAATCACCTCATTAACGGCCTGTGACACTCCCTGAAACAAACTTTTCCACAGCAGCATATGGCCGGTGATGAAATAAAAATGAGCTTGAGGTTTACACTGGATTCCACCCAAACTTGCAGCTCCTTCCAGAAAACATTACGCCTGACGGACCAGATTCAAGGACAAACATCGCTCCCCAAAAGAACTGGAGATTCTGCATGGAAAACAATCTCAGTGCAACGAAGTCAGACTGAAAAACTGTAGGGTCACACCCATCTCACAGTCCAGAGATAAGCATGAGAGCCTCTTGTTACAATCTCTGAGAGTCAGCTGGCGCAAATCAAGACCACACAAACTTACCTCTGTGTGTGTGTGTGTGTGTGTGTGTGTGTGTGTCAGTGTGTTTGGATGTACTGTTGATGTGACTTTTTTTCAGAATACAAACTCACTCTTCTAAGTCCCAGAACACCCACAGTAAAATACTCAGATTTAAGACAATGATACAAATTTTTGGTTAAAAAATCTAAATAAATTGATCAAATATATGTAAAAGTCTGCCTTTTACATAATTTGACCATTAATTGTGCCCTTGGGCTTGTTTAATTCCGAAATAATAGCTTTTGGAGACCACGAGGGGGCAATACACATCTGGCCCTTAATCTTTAAACGCCTTGTAATTCAAATGCATGTTCTTAAGTGAAGTGAAGTGATTGTCACATGTGATACACAACAGCACAGCACACGGTGCACACAGTGAAATTTGTCCTCTGCATTTAACCCATCACCCTGAGTGAGCAGTGGGCAGCCACGATAAGCGCCCGGGGAGCAGTGTGTGGGGACGGTGCTTGGCTCAGTGACACCTCAGTGGCACCTTGGCGGATCAGGATTCGAACCGGCAACCTTCTGATTACGGGGCCGCTTCCTTAACCGCTAGGCCACCACTGCCCCCTTTTTTTTTTTTTTTCTTAAGTGAAGCATCCAGCTTTCTTATATACCACTGAATGCCAATAATCCTTCCCAACTTGGATAATTAAGGGTTTGTCTATGACAATAACAATCTGGAAAATACGACATAAGGAAAAAATCGATACTAAATAATTAGAAATAATGATTATTTTGCGCACATGGCATGCAGAGTTTGATCCTTGAACCAGAGCACCACGGAGCATAAAGCCAGGTGCGGTGCTTTGCCGTATGAAATATGTCTCCATCGTGAATGCTCGGCTGATTTTTAATCTCGGTTTCGGCTCCGCGGCAGCAGGCGAGACCACAGAGGGTGATAAAATAGTTTCAGTGCTTGCTCCGTGCAGGTCGGCCCGCGCTGCTCTGAAGTTCCCGGAGGCTCGCTGCTCCAGGGACATGCAGCCGGAGATAAGGCACACAAACGCCCTGAAACCACACACATCACATGGAGGGCGCTGGCCAAAATCCAAACAGGCCGCTTTGTGCGGAAACTGTTCCAATTTTTCAATGTTGCAAAGAACTGTTGGTAGGGGGGTAGTAGCCTAGTGGGTAACACACTCGCCTGTGAACCAGAAGACCCAGGTTCAAATCCCACTTACTACCATTGTGTCCCTGAGAAAGACACCTAACCCTGAGTTGCTCCAGGGAGACTGTCCCTGTAACTACTGATTGTAAGTCGCTCTGGATAAGGGCGTCTGATAAATGCTGTAAATGTAAACTGTTGGAGCGCGGGGTGTCCACACATTTACATTCACAGCATTTATCAGACGCCTTTATCCAGAGCGACTTACAATCAGTAGTTACAGGGACAGTCACTCAGGGTTAAGTGTCTTGCTCAGGGAAAAGATGGTAGTAAGTGGGGTTTGAACCTGGGTCTTGTGGTTCATAGGCCAGTGTGTTACCCACTAGGCTACTACCACCCTCAACGCTGGCAGCTTTTTCAGCAGAAAGTGGCAAACGAACCCGATGCACCAGACCAGCAGACCGGCTTCTCCACAGTATTTACCATGACATTATTTCACAATGTAACATTCTTTTTGTTTTTTATTTATTAACTCTTCTATCAGTAAGAGGTTGCTTCTTACATGCTTGTAATTCCTTACCTCTTAAATCATTTTTGCACAGTCCTACTGCACAATAGAAACGTGCGCGACACTCTGTCCGTGGTTTTACGGTTCTACTGTAGCGGTGAGTCTGGAGGAAGGTTGCTTAATTCTGTTGATGGAGGATTCGAGGGATTCAAGAGAGGCTTATTGTCAGTACAACAGTATACACAGTACAGCGTGTGTCGAAATAATGTTTCAACAGACCGTCCCCCGTCCCAGTACAGTCATAAAAGAAAGAAATGTATATACATGTATATACACAACTAAACTAAACTATACTAACTGAAACTAAAACTTACTAACTAAGGCTATTACTTGACAGACTATAAAAGAACAAGGACATAACTGGACAACATGTAGGATGCTTGTAAGTGGATACGTTGGACGTTTCAAACAGGACACACAAGACAAGACAAACGTGTGCAAAATGAGCAGAAATGTGCAAAAACAACACAGATGTGCAAAATGAGCAGAATGTTAGAAGGTGCTTAATATTTAACAGGACTGGAGGACAGGAGGAAACGACTCGGCTTGAATTCGGTTGATTTGGTGCTAGTCCACCGTGTGATTTCTGCCGGGAATGATGAATCCTAGATGGACTATTTCATATTTTGTTCGTGTGCAGGAGGACCACTGGTGCGGTTGCTTTAGACTATAAACCTTGGCCAAAGCTGACCCCGATTCTACGCAGAGGTCGGGCCCAGAAATTTCATCCCTTTGAACCCACACCGGGAGATGTATGCCGGTCCCCGTCCAAAACACAGTGTACAGTATTTGCTGTAGCGAGGGCCTGACAGATGTTTGGCTGCACACATGAAAGCGCGCTCGGCGTCTGAGTGGGGACACATGGAGCTAGGGCCCTGCCATTCAATCCGCTCTGCCGAGGAAATGTGGAGTGGGAACGTCAGATGCCTGCTGTGCTGAGTGAGGTTTCCAGAGGAAGGAAAAAAATGGCTTCCATTCATTTGGGTGAATGGTTCATAAGGGACGTGCTTCCAGATGGTGTGTGTTGGTGTGGATGCTTTATAGTGGTGTGTGAGTGTGTGTGTGTGTGTGTGTGTGTATATATGTTCAGTGCCATTTATGCCAGGAAGGGATTTATTTATTGAAGACAGGTTGAGATTGGTCCTCTGACATTCAGTATTCAACATAAATCATTGCGTACACACTTCAGTGACAGTATCTAAACCAAACATTCCACTTTGCTCCTCTCCTTCTGAACTTCCTCTCTGGCCGACACGTGGTGTGACTGTTGATACAGATGGGTTCATTAACGTGGCGTTTATACCACCGCAGGCGGGCTCTGGCGGGGCTTGCTCGCGCCTGGCGGGTGTTTATGTTCAGCAGAAGTGACGGCGGAGGGTTGAAACATGAAAACGTCCGCATCAGGTCGGAACAGGCGGTGATGAGGAGACACTCAGCGCTGAGGTAGCAAACAGAACATCCTGGGGGGCAGAGGAGGCCAGAAGAAGACGAAAAAGAGGGGAACCTCAGAGGTGATGGAGGCCGATGACGGTTAAGGGACCATGAGTGACGATTGTAAACAGTTAGATGCAGATGTTCTGTGCTTTGGTAGACCCATACGTTTCCGGCATTCATTCATTTCAACACAAGCCATGCTTTTTCAGCATTACCAGCTTTACTTACAGCGGCATGATTAATTCGGTAAATTAAAACAAGGGGCCAAATTCTATTGGGAGTTCCACTTATCCCAGCCACCAGGGGGCGCAGTGAAAAAATTCACTGCTCGAGGTGTTAAAGGCGTAAACCTTCACTGGTCTTACAATTCAATTCAGTTCTGATTCTCATTTGGATGACATCAAATAACGTTGAAGGCAGCGTTTTCCTCGCCGTCAATTTCTGGCAAAATCCTGACAAACGTTAAGCGGCGATGAGCATTAAAACAGCCCGAGACATTAATCTCATTCTAACGCCATTGAAACATTTATGGTATTTATCAGACGCCCTTATCCAGAGCGACTTACAATCAGTAGTTACAGGGACAGTCCCCCCCCCTGGAGCAACTTAGGACACAATGGTAGTAAGTGGGATTTGAACCCGGGTCTTCTGGTTCATAGGCGAGTGTGTTACCCACTAGGCTACTATCACCCTTACATTAATCGAACGCAGCATTCAGAAGCTGTTCATGTCAAACGTCTGTGTGGACGAGGCCGGACTCCTGCCCGGAGCAGCACTGTACTCAGATCAGGCAGCTACCGGCCCTTCTCTTGACTACAGTTTTATTTTTTGGGGGCAGCGGTGGCCTAGCGGTTTCACTAAGCGGTCCCCGTAATCAGAAGGTTGCCGGTTCGAATCCCGAGCCGCCAAGGTGCCACTGAGGTGCCACTGAGCAAAGCGTTGTCCTCACACACTGCTCCCCGGGCGCCTGTCATGGCTGCCCACTGCTCACCAAGGGTTAAATGCAGAGGACACATTTCGTTGTGTGACCGTGTGCTGTGCTGCAGTGTTTCCATGTGGAATAGTCCACGTCTGATGCATCGGTTGTGAGATTAATTTCAGCGCCCCTATGTGTGTTTATCTACTCGTCCCCACTCCACCGCGTCCCCAAACGTCACGCACCTTTCATGTAACTAAGCGCACAGTCCCACTGACACGCAGCCTGCATGGGGACCCAATAAGGCCCACGTGTGCTCCCGTCCCCAAATCTCTGCATCTCTTGCGTCTGATGGCTGTTCTTTCGCATCACGCACCCTTGTCTCAAGCCGGTTAGAACCGGTGGGAAATTGGCGAATGCAGGAAAGCCGGGAGCCGTGTTCTCAGGCAGCAGAACCGTAAAGCCGGTAAACAAGTCGCCGCCTGTCCTGCGTGGTGGCATTTGTGAAGGAGCACTGCGGTCTGGAGACGGAGGGGGAGAGATGTTGCTGCTCGTTTCTATGTAACAGTTGAAATGAACTCGTGATACACGCACGTGTGCATTTACTCCTCCTGTGTGTGTGTGTGTGTACAGGTGAGGGAACAGCTAATGTCCTCTACGCCACGTATTCCCTCCTTCTGCGATGAACTACAGGCAAGGTGTTCAGCCCCGGGCCTTCGCACCTGGTCATCCAACAACGGCTACACTAGATGTGCCCCGGCGTTGCCGGTCCTGCAGCAGATCACGTTATCTGCGGACAACCGGAAATTGTTCAAGTTTAAAAAAAGAAAAGTGTACAGCAGCAGCCAGCCAGCAGGGGCACTAGACTTCCTCCTCATAATCTCCTGCAGAACGGAGCTATATTGAGGTGCGGTGTATGCGGCCCGCGTCAGGATCATTACGGAGCCTTCAGACCTTCAGGGTTTAGGCTGACATGCTCTGACAGCCTTGTTTGTCTGTGGTGTGAATGTCCTGCCTCGGGCGGGTGCTGTGAGAAATTACGGAAAAGCCTCGATGGCTTTTTTTTTTCCTGATGGTCTTGTCATTCTTGGTTAACATTCTGGGAAAAGGATTTTATTAACATGGAAACAAAAACCAGGCTCAATGGCCGAAAACACGAAAATGTCACCGCTGCAGAGGGGCGGAGTCACAGGCTTTTAACAGCTGTCCGGATTGGGCACAGGTGATGTGTCCAGGTGCCGTCAATCCTGACAGAACGCGCAAAATTTGCCCACTACAGTTGTGTTTCCTTCACGTTTGCTTCTCCACTGGCCAGGCCGCTGTCCTATTCACTCGATTATTCATTTGAGGTAACATTACAAACAAATGGAGATGTTCGCTGTGCTGATACTGGCAGATGTCCATGGCAATTGTCCACAGTGCTTCCAAAACCAGGTGATGAAGGCGCACGTGCCTAAAAACAAAAGGAACTCAAACAGAACTTCGGTGTTTAGACATCATACCAGTTCCCTCCGTGTGCCCTGAGTTAATACATAAATACTACTAATACACAAATGCGAGAAGCGGACCCCCACGCCGGGGGACGTGACTCCTCCTTGCATGTTATGGCCCAGTGAGGCTGTTTAAAACTCTCAGCACCTCTACTGAGTCGGCAACAGAAGAAGATGTTCGCCGGTTCCGACTCTCTAATATATGACCTTTAATAATTAGTGGCTTACGACTGACTGAGGCTGTAATTACACTGTCTGGGTGCTACTCTGTCGACAGGCCGGCCCGTATTACACCGCTAAACTTGGTCCACTTTGTCCTCAGCTCGAGTGAAGATCACCTGTAGATGAATTTGTGCATTATGAGTGTATTAAAAGCAATAATAAAAGTGGTCTATTTAAAATATATTTAAAAAGTTTACCTAAAAGCGTAGTAAACTTAAATGTCCGCTGTTGTGTCGTGTAGCTGACAGTTCATGAAACTGTATTAATATTTGTAAAAATGATCTTATTTGTGTGAAAACGCTGTGATCATTCTTTTAAAACTGCAAGTGGAGTAGTTTAGGACCATGTGTAATTTGTGATACTTTGTGCAACATGGGCCTTGTTTATTAGTGTAGGTAAGGCGTTCTCAGGATTTACATTATCGAACATGTTTTTAGAAAACAGCGCCAACTATTTACAGTGGTCTTTAAACGCGTACATTTAAACCTTTTTGTAATGTATATCACACCCTGATAAATACTGTAAATGTGGTAGCAATGTAGTAGGAACGGGTATGAACCTAGTGCACCAGAAGTCCCAGGTTCAAACCCCACTTACTACCATCGTGTCCCTGAGCAAGACACTTAACCCTGAGTGTCACCAGGGGGGGACTGTCCCTGTAACTACTGACTGTAAGTCGCTCTGGATAAGGGCGTCTGATAAACGTAAATGTAAACGTTGTAAATGTACCCCAACCCCGAGGTTAAGTTGTGTCACATGGTGCATTTTTATTTTTGTATGTATAGAGCCATGTAAAAAGAGCCCTGGAATGAAGTGGTTAAAACATGGTGGCAAAAGTTCTAAGGCATAGTTTTCTATTCTATCATGGTTTCCCCTCGCCAGGGACTGTACAGTTTCTGGAAATGCTTCTGTTATTTTCTTTGTTTTTAGCGCCGCATGAACGGATTAGTTTCATGGCGGATTTGTTTTGAAGGAGCTATGCACGCCTTTTTAAAACCTCTGTTCCTGGCATGAAGAAAAAGTTTATGTCTGTCCCCAATTAGTTCAAAACAAAGCCCATGGCCAGCAAAAAAGAAAAAGCTGCAAGAACAAAGGCGCGCATTCAGCAGACATTCTGTAACGGTGAGGTGGCACCGACCGTTAACTACAGGATGTCACTGCGGTCAACTGGGAGCGAGACGGGACAGCTGTCCCGGAAAGTAATGACAGATGACCACTGCACCAGTCGCTGCAGGCAGCGGCGCCGCCTGGTGGCTGAAGCAGGCAGGAAATTTCAGTCTATGGTTTACATTTATGCCAGAGTGGCTTCCGATCAGTAGTTACAGGGACAGTCCCCCCCCTGGAGACACTCAGGGTTAAGTGTCTTGCTCAGGCACACGATGGTAGTAAGTGGGATTTGAACCTGGGTCTTCTGGCTCGTAGGCTACTACCACCCTACGATGATATCAGTAGAATCTGCATCGTGGCTGCAGGGCTCACTCAGTTGCGCGCCAGCCCTGGAACTAATGAGTCGCATGACGCCGGGCGGGGAAAACGGCTAATTGACCACATCGACTCCCTTTTGTACGATCAGACTTAACATAATTTAAGGAGCCTCTCCTCGCAGGTCAGGTCCTGGCGTAATCGGTTCAGTTCTGTATCCCATGGAGCCCCGGGGCAGCCAGCAGGCCAGCAGGCCGGCAGACTGAGGAGACGCCAAGACCTTGATGAGGGTTTAATTGCTGGCATGTAGTCAGACAGACAGGCTGGCCTGTTATTACAGGAATGACACAGCTTTAAGGGATCAAATCACATCAATCACAGAATTTAAAGCCTTTTATTAACATAATTTGTAACTTGATAAATTGGTGCGTGCCCAGGGAAGACCCCCCCCCGCCACGTGGTTATGGATAGTGAGTGAGTGAGTGGATTGGACTAGTCCACGTCTGATGCATCGGTTGTGAGATTAATTTCAGAATAAAATTATTTATAAAAATATTAGTTTCAGAACCCATTTATAAACAGCCATGTTGATGGAATAATATATTAAGACATACTGTACACGTGAGTAATCTGTGTAAACACACACAGACACACACACATAATCACCAAGTGTGTTTAAACAGCTCTACATACATGTGCATGTTCACCCCGCCACACGCAAGCAGTGCTCTACATGCAGACAAGTATGGCGAACAACACACACACACACAATGCAGAACACCGTGTGGTTTTCTAGCAAAGGATGCATTGGGGGACATTAACGTCACACAGACTGATATATACGTTTTTTTTTTTCTGGGCAACAGCAGGGTTTTAGTAGCCTAGAGTTTTAGACACTTGCCCCTGAACCAGAGGACCACGAAGAGCCAGGATCGAACCCCTGAGCAAGACACATTTACATTTACATTTACAGCATTTATCAGACGCCCTTATCCAGAGCGACTTACAATCAGTAGTTACAGGGACAGTCTCCCTGGAGCAATTTTAGGGTTAAGTGTCTTGCTCAGGGACACAATGGTAGTAAGTGGGATTCGAACCTGGGTCTTCTGGTTCATAGGCGAGTGTGTTACCCACTAGGCTACTACCACCAGACACTGAACCCTGAATGTCTGTCCCTGTAACTACTGACTGTAAGGCCCTCTGTTAGATGCTGTAAATGTACCTTCAATGATCCACATTGTTATTATCTGTTAGTAAAATACGTACATCAACTGATCCATCATGAAAATGTAGACTGTACAGTGCAGGGGGAAAAAAACTCATCACAAGGCAATTCTCACTTAATTAGATATTATCGGCAATGGAGTTGTTTTATGGAGAAATAATCAATAAAGAGAAATCCAATGTTGGCCTAAACACACACACACACACAATGCAAGAAGAACGTCATGTCCTACATTAGAGTCGATTCTTCGGTTGCATGGTTACCGTGACCATCTCGTTAATGCAGGGTTCAGATATTCAAAGCCAAAATATTTATTTGAACCTTTTCATAACTATAGATAGATGCACTGTGACAAAAAATCAAGAAACACTGACATTATTAATAAAGTGAATTTAATTCAGAGTTTACAACGTACCAAACAGCGTAATGATCACAATAGGCACCCGAGGTGAACGTGCACTGAACGTGAGTGCAGCACGAGGCATGAACTCCCCTCGTCCACGCGTATTCTCAAGCAATAACATCAATGACGTCTGTATTATCAACCCGAGAATACCCGTTGTCGAGAGGAGCTTCCCATCAGCCTTCCGCAGAGCAGAGGTCCTCAACATTGGTCGCCGTGCAGACCTGAAAAAAGAAAAAAACGAGAGCCAAAACCCACCTTTATTGAAGCCATAAAGTACGAGAACGACATTAAACTAAGAGGGCAGAGACCCGTACACGGTTCCTTCCTCAACTCAGGTGGATTAAAGCAGCTAAACGGAGTGGTGGAACGTCTGTGAAGATTCTCAGTCATCCAGGTGAATTTGTCTGAAAGTTGAGCAACTGGACCTTCTTTCTTTAAGGTAGAGACGTTTCATTCTGCATCCACAGGACTTTGTCAATCTGAGGGAAGTTGGCTTGTGCCCACAAATTTATCCTCCAGGTTGGTTTCACCTCAATCCCGCCTTGAATAGGCTCGTTACGTGGAACGAAGGCAGGGGGAGGCAAGGCGGGATTGAGGTGAAACCAACCTGGAGGATAAATTTGTGGGCACAAGCCAACTTCCCTCAGATTGACAAAGTCCTGTGGATGCAGAATGCAACGTCTCTACCTTAAAGAAAGAAAGTCCAGTTGCCATGAATCAGAACGCTGGAACAACAATCTTAAATAGTCCAGAATGACGAAGTTGGGTGCGCGAGCGCTGTCAATCATACCTACAGGCTCCTCCCCTGGGATTAGGGGCAGTGGTGTCCTAGCGGTTAAGGAAGCGGCCCCGTAATCAGAAGGTTGCCGGTTCGAATCCCGATCCGCCAAGGTACCACTGAGGTGCCACTGAGCAAAGCACCGTCCCCACACACTGCTCCCCGGGCGCCTGTCATGGCTGCCCACTGCTCACTCAGGGTGATGGGTTAAATGCAGAGGACAAATTTCACTGTGTGCACCGTGTGCTGTGCTGCTGTGTATCACATGTGACAATCACTTCACTTTATTATTATTATCCCCTTCTAAAACGTTGATTATAAAAACCGAATAAAATTTCATCTAATAAATAGTAAACAGTCGTGTTTATGGAACGATGAAGCCAAGAGAGCATCGGAATTTTTAGTCACAACGCAATAAATGAAGAGGGTGAGTGCGGGAAGAAAGAAAGCGGCCGACGCCCGCTGGGATTAGGAGAAAAGCTGGAGACCAGCAGGCTGCCACTCGTCCACTCGCCAGTTAGAATCTCCATCGCTCCAGTCACACAAAATGCAGCTAATTCACAGCATTTTAAGTAAATAAATGCCACCCAGGAATAGCAACTATTATTTGAACTTCTCCCAATTGTTGCTCTTTTACTGACGCAGTTTGCACACTTCTCCTGTATGTCCGCCACAGGGCATCCCATAATGCCTTAGGCTCGACACCCACCGCCTTTTCTATTATTCATCCAATTTGTTCAGGCATTCCAACCCCCCCCAACACGGACCATGAGGGATTCATCGTGTACATGGACCCTCCGAATTCAAATGGATTAGAACAATTTACAGAGAAACTGGGCTTTCACGATGAAGTGGCCCTTCCATGAGCCGCCTGTTCCTCAGTAAAGGCGTGAACCTTCACTGGGCCCACGATTCGATTACGATTATCAGTGCTTCGATATCGATGCATCCCATAAATGTTCTACGTTGTCACATGATGTTCTCAAATACAAGGTCAAGCCAAGCAGGAGAACCGAGCAGACTGGTCCAAGCTCCTGTGGTCGCTTTATTATTTCATTGTGCATTACATTAAAGCAGTAACGTTTGGCGCATGTAACGTTCCCGAGCGGTTACCCACATTTACCCGGTGCAGTAAGATTAATAAATAGAGAGCGTGATGGGAACCCCAGCAGCGGCGTGAGATTCACCAGAGTTTCCTCCGCTGCACACAGACCCAAACCCGTTACAAGCTGAAGCCACAAACGCCAGAAAAACGCCTGGTGCAGATGTCCGTATTCAGAACAGACTCGGCGCAGAAAAATAAGACGATAATGTTGTTGTATCGATCTCTGGACACTCAGAGACTGTTAATGTCAGCTTCTCTTCCATTCCCGCTGGCAGAGAGAAAAAAACAAAAAAAACACTCGCCCACTCTGATTCTATTGGTTGCGTGAAAATATCTCATGCCGCATAGTGGTCAAAGTTTCACAAACTTCATGAGTGCCGCGCTGCGCAGCAGAACCGTCCACGTCTGCATCGCGAAGCATCGATTATACGATTAATTATAATATATATATATACGGACAGCGCTTTGTCGCTAAAGAACAAAGGCACCACAGGTCTAGCACCCGTGCTGGACGGTGCATTGCCATTCTTAGCCCCGCCCATCAACGAGAACTTTCCACGCGCTTTCCACCTACAGGTTCTAGTAAAAAAAAAAAAAAGTTATTATTCTAAAATGTAATTCTACCGTTAGAAGGCATGGCTACACAACGAAATGATCGACAGACCCCAAATGATCTTTTCCCTTCGTGTGTAAAGGATGGAACTTGTGTTCTGCGGGCCGTGAGCCGGGTTGGTATTAAAAGAGGCTGACAGACGAGAATCGTTTTCGGTACCGGTCCCAGTTCCGAGATGCGGTGCAAGACGAGGAGGCTCCAGCACCAGCCCCTTAACAGATGTGCACGGAGCGAACAGCTCCCCAAATTACCAAGCAGATGTGGCGTCTCCGACCTCCCCTCCCAATACGATGGCGGTCCCGTGGAACTCTCTCCTCCGGCAATTAACCACACCGCCGCTGTCAGTCCGAGGGGGAGGGCGGAAAGGGGCTTCAGCACCGCGGACAGCTCCCTGCGGAAGGCCCCGTGCACTCGGGTTTCAGCACTACCTCATCCCCGGCCTCCTCCGTTCTTCTGCCTCCTCCTTCCTCGGTGTGAGTGACAGTTCTGCCATCCAGCATGGCTCTCAGTCAAACTGACACACACACACACACACAAACACAAACACACACACACCTTCATTTCCATTCAGAGTCACGCTCTACTGTAACGATCAGCCACAGGAGCTGATCAGCCTCCTTCACACACAGGGATGGAGACCCACTGCCTGACACCGCACAGCCGAACCCGGAGAATCGCGGCGGCGCTGGAGACGTGTCTTCACTACCTGCCGGCGTGCAACGTGGTGCAGAAACAAAGAGCTCTTCAACACACACACACACACACACACACACACTTCACTAAATTCGGGGTGCCGACTCCACCATTCCCCAAAATCCTGGTGATGTGGAAAAAGTTGAACACACAACATCGAGAAATATTATTATCTCTGGCCCAAACTTCCTATTGCCCCGAAACACACACATGAAACACACGAAACACACACACACACACACACGTGTGTGTGTGTGTGTGTGTGTGTGTGTGTGTGTGTGTGGAAACCCATCACTGGGCGTGAATGGACGTGGGTGTGTCGCGTGAAAACTCCCACTTCTTCCGCACGACGCAGAAGCTTTTCCGGTCCTTCCGGACCCTTGTCGCGGAATCTGTCGCCCCGGAGGCCGCGGCGCGACCGACGCGACGCCGCCGCGTGCGCGCGCCGCGCCTTTTGTTGTCAATTACTCCCGAGCGAGCTGCGGTTTCGCGGGAAATCGGTGAAGGGGGCAGGCGCGGAATCTGACGTCTGTGAAGCCGCCGGGCGTCGACGGATGGTAGTTTTGCGGTAGTTTGATGGCCGAATAACCATCAACCTGCAGGGTGGGTTTTTATATATATATATATATTAAATATATTTTATATTAAACCGCACGATCACAACAAAGACGAACTCACCCGCGCCCGCCGCCGCCGCCCCGGCTCCTTGTTCGCGGGAAAACCGACGCGTCGCGACGTTTCGGCTGTTCGGACGGAGGTGGGGTTGTTTTTTTTTTTTTTTTTTTTTTAAAGCTGTAAAGTGGGCGAGTGGTCGGGGAAACGCCCCCTTCCATCGCGCCGCCTCGCCTCTCCTCCGTTCAGAGAGAAGAGAGGAGAGGAGGAGAAGAAGAAGAAGAAGAAAACGTCCCCGCCCGACTGCGCCTTCTACTCCGCCGCGGAGCGTCAACGGGAAAAGCGCGGGGCGCGGCGGCGGATCGATAACTGATCAGCCCCTCGCTTCGCGCCTTTCTCCCGCGATCGCGGGCAATACACGCAGGAAAAAAAAAAAAGACGCGGCCGGTTCGGTACCGACGCTCAATTAAAAGAAAGAAAGAAGGAAGGAAGGAAGGAAGGGGGGGTCCACCCACGGCGGAAGCTAATTACTCGAGCTCGGAGTTGCTAGGAGACGTCAGCCGTTGCGTAAGATGACCTGAGCGTGACCCCGCTGCGCGGCGGCGAACTTTGCGCGCGCCCCCGCGCAGGCGCACACCTGGACGGCAGGCCACGCCCCGCGCAATTAAGGACCACGTGGGTCGGCCGGTCCCGGTGCTGGCTGGCTGGCTTCTCGGCAGCGCCGGTGTGGTGAGGGTGTGGCCCGATGCCTCGGCGACTGTCGGGGCTGAACGTCCCCAAAAGACGTGAGGTCGTGAGTGTGGGGACAATGTCGCGTCGTTTATGTTGTGCGGTCTCATGTTTGGGTCATGTGTGCGGTCACCTCAGTTCGGCACAAATTTACAGCTATAGTCACGTATTTCTGTGCCAGTTGTAAGATGCCACCGTCTTCTCTCTGTGGAACTCGAGCGTCCAGACCACCTCCAGAGTCCAACGATGAGACAACCAGATGAATCAGCGTCCCGAGCAATAATAATAATGTGAAGTGATGTGATACACAGCAGCACAGCACACAGTGCGCGCAGTGAAATTTGTCTTCTGCATTTAACCAATCACCCTGAGTGAGCAGTGGGCAGCCATGACAGGCGCCCGGGGAGCAGTGTGTGGGGACGGTGCTTTGCTTAGTGGCACCTCATTGGCACCTTGGCGGATCGGGATTCGAACCGGCAACCTTCTGATTACGAGGCCGTTTCCTTAACCGCTAGGCCACCACTGCCCCAAAACGGCAGAGCTGCACTGGCCAGGAATTGAACCACCAATGCATGAACTCAGCAAGAAACAAACCAGAAGGTCACAACAGTCGCCACCACCGTAACGGCTAAAGCTTCAGGGATCTTTATATGGACCAGTTGCATCATAATGGACATGTACTGTACACCATGACGCTGGACTAAAACCTACTCTGCACTGTCCAGTACCTCCAAACATGGACAGATGTTTTACTTTGGACTTTTCCACCACCACACCTGTTGAACTTTTTTCCTTTCTAGGACAAGTCATCACAAACCCACTGACACCACTTACAGGCCCACTCTACCCTGGAAGGGGGCTCCTCCCTGTATCACTCCTTCCCAATGTTTCTTCCTTTCTTTTTTCTCTCTCCTAGAGTTTTTCCTTGTGTGTAGAAGGGTCAAGTGTGGGGGGGCGTCAAAGCCCATTGAGACATACTGTATGTGATTATGGGCTATATAAGAAATAAATGTTGTTGTTGTGTTTAGGTACATCACATGATTAATACTAAATCCACCACAATTTGGGCAGTTGTGGTGTGAAATATGACTGATTCTGTGGCACAGAGTTGCCTGAATTTCTGTTCAATCCTGGTGGGACTGGTAAAAAAAAAACAGTGAATTTAAACAATCTTAGTGAATGAAATGTTTTCACCTTTGACCCTTTTGTAGGAGGGTCCCTGTCCTGCGAGAAGTGAGGCTTGCGCTTGTACTCACCCACAGTCCGAAATGTTATTATTTCACGAACCACGCCTCTGCTTGAAGGAGCATGAAGCACCGGAAGATATTAAAGATGCGTTTTTATCTGATGCTCTGATCCAGAGGGGCTTCCCTGGAGTCTGGTCTGTACGGCGACGGCAGCTGCAGGATTTGGGAGTGTGTGTTTCACACGTGAAGTGAAAGTAAAGTTAAAAAGTGAAGTGATTGTCATTGTGATACACCACAGCACACGGTGCACTCTGCATTTAACCCATCAGCCTTAGTGAGCAGTGGGCAGCCATGACAGGCGCCCGGGGAGCAGTGTGTGGGGACGGTGCTTTGCTCGGTGGCACCTCAGTGGCACCTTGGCGGGTCGGGATTCGAACCTTAACCACAGCCCCAAAAATAAATGGCTTTGTAGGTGGGCTGGTTGATAGTTGAGTTTGTCGAACACTAGGTTCACACACACACACACACACACAGCCAAGACCTCCTTAATTGCCTCTGGATGGCACTCACCTCAGTCAGGGCACTCCAGCTAAGCAGTTAAAGATGAAGCGTTACCCCGACCCGCCATGTCCATGTATGGGATACGGGAAGCCGGGCCGGTGGACTGCATTTATTCATTTCTGTGGTGATTGAGATTGTGTTTGTAAAGGGTGGTAGTGGCCTAGTGGGTAACTGTGAACCAGAAGACCCGGGTTCAAATCCCACTTACTACCATTTTGTCCCTGAGCAAGACACTTAACCCTGAGTGTCTCCAGGGGGACTGTCCCTGTAACTACTGACTGTAAGTCGCTCTGGATAAGGGCATCGGTTAAATGCTGTAAATGTAAATGTACACCGTATATCAACCAGGAACGGGCGTCAGCATTAATACGACAAGGTTGGACAAATAACTTCATCACAGCAGTGTGGCGGCGCTGTGTTCGCCTGGTCCATGGCTGGAGGACGGAGATGCAGGGACGGAGCGGCGCAGAGGGGCAGGTGCATCACTAATGGCTTTTTAAAAAGGTTACGCCATGTTCCCCCTCCTGAAGCACAGAGCTCTGGCTGTGCTCGAAATGCAATTTCCGCTACAGATAATACTGTCGCCAGAGGACGCCGCCAGGGCACCAGGTTCATCCTTTGTGTGTGTGTGTGTGTGTGTGTGTATGTATGTTTTATGTTTAAAGTCTGTTTTCAAGAAATATGGGGTCCTCTCTCCCTTTTTGGTTCCGTTCACCAACAGATAACCAACCAGAAAGAGACACTGAGAGAACAGAGAGAGAATTAAAGTGAAGCATCACTGATGATAGAGAAACAGCCTGTAATGGTTAAAGAAGTGGACCGAAAAATTCCCGTCCCGCCAAGGTGCCACTGAAGTCCCCACACGCTGCTCCCCGGGCACCTGTCATGGCTGCCCACTGCTCACCAAGGTGGAAGTTGAATGCAGAAGACACGTCCACTCACGTCCCCGGCCTCCACTCTCAACTCACTATTGTGTGTCGCTTAGAATTTGGTAAAATGAAGGACCACAGATTTTCAGGTTACCCTAAATACAAATATACGGTATATGACATCAATCCAGCCCTTATTAGCTCAGGTGAAAGACATTTTTTTAAAGGGAATGATACAGTAGCATATAGTGAACGTATACACAAAAATTACATACATAAAATTATATTACAGTTATTTTATTTTTTTATGGATTCATTTTATTATTTATTTATTTTGGTCATTACATTTATGGCACTTGGCAGATGCCATTATCCTGAGCGACTTACATTATGCATCCTTGGTGAATCAGCCAGTCTTGTCAACAAGGTACACCAAAACATATCTCCTTTTAATTTACAGCAGTAATATGTTTCTGTTTTGTATTATAGCGTTAGAGAAAACCTTTTTCAGAAGGTATTTATCATTCTGGCATTTATCAGAGCGACGTACATTCAGCAGTGACAGGGACCGTCCCCCCCAGGACTGCTCAGAAAGCTGTGGTCATCTAGCACGTTTACGTCCTCACTTCAGAACGACAAAGTCTCTCTGGATCAATGAAACTGGAAGAAAAACGTCATTCAGAGGAAACCTGCGCGACCTCACACCCTACCAGCAGGTGGCGCACTGTCCTCAGACTGCGCACCCGAGCCCCTCTAGGCCGCATGCAGGAAATGAGGAGGATTTTTGGAATGTTTGTGGGGTCTTGATGGGGGAACAAGGGTTTCCAGGGAGGTGACAGATCCAGGTTCCAGCGCCACTGCCCTGTCACTTTCACACCAGGGTGGCGCATGTGTGTGTGTGCGTGTGCGTGCGTGTGTGTTCCTGGCCCTACAATCCCCCACAGCCGCACCCAGGTCTCCGTCTCTGCAGACCAGCCGCCTCAGCGCGGGAAATCAATACGGGAGTTCCTGTTCTCGGATAAAAATAACTTGTGGAGTACCGACGCTCTCCCCCTCCGCCTGTGTTTTTCCTCTCCTTGGACCCCTACTCTCCTCTGTCCCTTCCTCACAGGTCTCACACTCTCCTCCTTTTCTTCTTTCCTGCACCCGTACCATCGCCAGACGCAGTGGTGGCCTAGCGGTTAAGGAAGCTGCCCCGTAATCAGAAGGTTGCCGGTTCGAATCCCGATCCGCTGAGGTGCCACTGAGCAAAGCACCGTCCCCACACACTGCTCCCCGGGCGCCTGTCATGGCTACCTGCTGCTCACCAAGGGTGATGGGTTAAATGCAGAGGACAAATTTCACTGTGTGCACCGTGTGCTGTGCTGCTGTGACAATCACTACACTTTTATTTTTTTATTTATTTATTGCCGTTCCATTCGTGTTGTAGCACCTTCGCCCCCACAGAGCTTGGCGTCCAAGCCTGGTCCATCGGAACAAGAATTCTTTTTTTTTTTTAATCCTTCAGTAAACTGTTTGCATAAGTGTACACACCCTTTAACAATATTCCATTGAAGCATCACATTTGAAATGGTCTCTCTTTTGTTTCGTTTGTTTTATTTCCACCATAATTATGTTATGTGGATGGAGAATTAGTGTGCGATTAGGACTGATGTTGCTTTAATGGTTTAAGATTAAAAACGTCACTGTATCCAGGGCCTAATATTTTGGAACAACGGTGTGTGTGTGTGGCACCACACCACGTGCGTTGGCACCATTGGAGGCGGAGCGTGGAAATATCCCGCCGAGCGTATTTATGTAGGTGTTCGCAGGGCCGCGACATGAAAGCGCGGAACCCCAAAAAGAACAAACGGTACAGTGCGGGCCTCCGCGGAATGCCGGGTAATTCGGCGGCTTTTATGAATGACGGCATTCATCCCCGAGCCGCAGCCTAAACCCCGCCCCTTCGGAATGCCCCGGCGCCGCGCCCGGCCGCTAATTGGCTGCACACATGGCGGTGGGCGGGGCGCCGGCGGGGCGCACGAGGTCGGTATAAATGTCAGCTGCAGCGTCTGCAAGGTGGACAGACGCGGCCGCGCCAGCTCGACGAACGTGCTTTTATTTTTTTTTTATTTAGTTTTATTATTGTTCTTTTTCCTCTTTTATTGTTATTTACACGCGTTAGGTTGCTTTTCGGCGTGACTGACATTCGTATGCGGTTCTACCTTGGACTATTCCACCCTTTTCACAAAAAAAGGATTTTAAAGTAAAGTAGCCATGAATACTTTGTTATACCTGGCCTGTTTGACAACGACATGTGTGTGCTTGGTGAGTTTTTTTTTTTTTACTAAATTGTTCCTTGCTGCATGCTTCACAGAAGAGAGAATTTAACTGAGCTTAGAGGGACCGACGTGTCTGTCTTAAACTGGGACTGAAAGAAATCTGAGACTGTATCTGTCCGAGCTTCGTGCCTTGCATGCACGTGTCTGCTCCGGTGACTTCGACCAGGAGTGGGCAGAAGGTGGGGCACCTCCTCCTGCATAACGGGATTTCGCTCTTCCAGGTTGGCGCCAGGTGCCCGGCCGCGTGCCAGTGCCCAGCGCGGAGGCCCGTGTGCCCGCCGGGGGTGAGCCTGGTGGCCGACGGCTGTGGCTGCTGCAAGGTGTGCGCCGCTCAGCTCAACCAGGACTGCAGCCCCGCCCTGCCGTGTGACCGGCACAAGGGCCTGCGGTGCAACTATGGCAACGATGTGGCGAGCACCTGGGGCGTCTGCCGAGGTGAGGGCCATATGTAAAGTGAAGTGATGCACAGCACACGGTGCACACAGTGAAATTTGTCCGCTGCATTTAACCCATCACCCTGAGTGAGCAGTGGGCAGCCATGACAGGCACCTGGGGACGCCTGTCATGTGGGGACGGCGCAGTGTGTGGCACCTTGACGGACCGGGACTCGAACCGGCAACCTTCTGATTACGGGGCCGCTTCCTTAACCGCTAGACCACCACTGCCGCACGTGGCTTTTTACTTTACACCACCCTTGTGGCCCTGGAGAAGGAAGGTCAGGGACGCGGCAGGGAACGTAACGGCGGATTCCCTGGATGCCTCCGAGAATAGAGGTCCCCCCTGTGTCCCTGGGCGTATTGGGTGTCTGGTCCCTGCATTCGCTTCCTTTGGCCTTTCGTTAACCCGTGACCCCGGATGGCGACCTCTTACCTCTGGAGGGTCCGTCCGGGGAGGGTTAGGCTAAGAGCAGGCAGCTGCTGTAACAGAAGGACCCTGGAAAGTTCGCACCACCGGCATACCTGAGATTGCGACGGCGGGCTCGTGTGATGTCCGAAATTCGATCCCGAGGCATCCGAGACGCCCCGAGTTGCGAGGAGCCGTCTGAGCAGCAGTTCAGGTGTTGGCCTGCGTGTCTCGTAAATTTACAAAGAAACAATGGCAAGGTTCAGGACGACTGCACTGTCCCCAAATCTGCTTTTCGTCACCAATTTAACGTCTTCATCTGTCCTCCGTTGAACCCAGGGCACTAGTTCTACCCCGATTTGAATGACTGACATATACGTGTAAGTAGTGCTTCATAAAACACTTTCTGTGCCCGAGACCCCAAGTTTACACCAATTGTTAAATTCTTACAGTTGCTCTCAGAGCAGCGACCTTCTTAGTGACCTTGTCTTTTGTTTTATTGAATTTTATTTAGTAATTTTTTTTTTTTTTTTTTTTCGTAATTTTAAGTTTAAGAGCAGCAAACATACAGGAATGTTACTAAATCTCCATTTAGATATGTGAGAATGTATAAATTGCAATATTAGTCAATTAATGTGGAAAGAATAGAGAATCAGATCAAAGCCTGGTTTGTAACACACTCACGACCAGACCCAATTACTACCATCGTGTCCCTGAGCAAGACACGCAACCCTGAGGGGGGGACCGTCCCCGTCACCACTGACTGGAAGCCGCTCTGAATAAGGGCAATAAATGCTGTAAACGCAACTGTAAATCGAACCAAAAATAGATGAATGAAAATTCAATGAATCGAGGCATCATAACACCAACCTCTAGTTCAATCGTTAAGATGAAACCACTGTTTTGTCCAGCCATGATTGTAAGTCGCTGTGGATAAAGACGTCTGATAAACGGCATGAGCTGAGCAGTGGAGGCCTAGCGGTTAAGGAAGCGCCCCCGTAATCAGAAGGTTGCCGGTTCGAATCCCGATCCGCCAAGGCACTAAGCAAAAAGCACCGTCCCCACACACTGCTCCCCGGGCGCCTGTCATGGCCGCCCACTGCTCACTCAGGGTGATGGTTAAAAGCAGAGGACACATTTGGTTGTGTCACCGTGTGCTGTGCTGCAGTGTATCACAATGACAACCACTTCACTTCTTCATCAGAACGTCCTCAGTTCTGAAGTTGTTCCTTGTCTTTAGCCAAAGTGGAAGGTCGTAGCTGCGAGTACAGCGGCCGGATCTACCAGAACGGCGAGGCCTTCCGCGCCGGCTGTAAGCACCAGTGCACCTGCATCGACGGCGCGGTGGGCTGCGCGCCCCTCTGCACCGCCCGCCTGCCCCTCGCGTCCCCTGAGTGCCCCCACCCACGCCTCGTCAGGGTGCCTGGCCAGTGCTGCTTCAGCGTGGACTGCCACAGGGGGGCACTGCCGCTGCCACCCAGACCCGGACTCTCCCCACACCCCAATAAACTGGACCGTACGCTGGCCAACAACCTGGTGGAGGATCACCAGAAGGGCCGAGGAAGCAAGCGGCTGGAAGGTGAGAAGGAAGCAGCAGCTTCCGTCCGGCACTTTTGATATGGTTTGTTGCAACAGTAGTGAAGGGTCTTATCAATCAATCAATCAATCAGCGAGATGAAGGTCTTTCGTGACGTTTTACGACTTTCTTTCCCAGTGTGGAACCCTCCTCAGAGTAAATGTGTGGTCCAGACCACAGATTGGTCCCAGTGCTCCAGCAGCTGTGGGATGGGTGTGTCTTCCCGCATCACCAATGGCAACGCCCAGTGCAAACTCCAGAAGGAGACCAGGCTCTGCAACGTCCGGCCCTGCACTTCTCTGAAGGTCCCTCCGAAGGTAAAGGAACGTTTATTCATCTCTAATTATACCAATTCTTATGTCAAGGAATATTGTTTAAGCACAACTTAAAAAAATAACAAGCCCTTTCCCGGTTGTGCCTGCAACAAGGACACGGGAACGCTGTCCCTCACAGACCTGTTGATGCCATTTAAATATAACCCTCCCCCGCCCCCCTCCCAGCATTCCTCTCTCTCCCCGGCCTGACTCCCACCCCTTTCCCAGCCGCTCCGGAGTGGGAGCTCAGTCTAATAACTGCGTCTCGCTGCTGTCCAGCCTGTCCAGGCGCCGGTCCGACTCGCGTCCCGTCTGAGCACGCCGTCAGAATACTGCCGTTAGTGTCCCTGAGCCCCCGACGGCTCCCCGACGAGCCAACGTTCGTTAGGATAATGGAGGAATGCAGTGGTGACGTCATGGTGTCTAACTGCGCCTTCCTTTCTCATAAGCGCATTTCTTTATTTGTCCCCGTCCCTGTGTCTCCACAGAAAGGGAGGAAGTGCACTCGCATGCAGAAGTCCCCGGGGCCTGTGCATCTGTCCTACGCCGGCTGCCGCAGCGCCCGCCCCTACCGGCCAAACTACTGCGGCGCGTGTTCGGACGGCCGCTGCTGCACGCCGCAGCGCACCCGGACCCTGGCCACGCCCTTCCTGTGTCCCGTCGGCCGGCGGGTCGAGCGAGCCGTCATGGTCGTCCAGTCGTGCAAGTGCAGCCACGACTGCAGCCACCTGAACGAGGCCCTGCTCCCGCCGCAGCGCTGGCTCTACGGTGACACGCACAAGTTCGCCGACTAGACCGGACGGGCCCGAGGCCAGCCGCTCCGGCCACGCCCTTTTTCAATATTAGTCTTACACCTAGAACATCTACGAGGCGACATTTCTCAAGCGAAGTCCAAGGACGGTTTCCACCACCTGCATTTATCCCTCGACAGAAAACCGGCAGCGGTTTTGGCCAAAGGTTTTAACTGGATGAAGACGAGGACTACGTGACTTCTGGACTTCCCAAACCTGAACCATAAGAGGTCTAAAGGGCTGCAGAACACCAGCGACTGACAAACCTGGACGAGTCCATTGCCAGATTCGACCAGACCGAATGCCCCGTATGCCGAAAACGGCGTAATTATTCCGTTTTTTTTTTTCTTCGTATGCACCATTTAGCACGGCCTGCGTGGTCTCAGACGTACGAAGAGCCGAAGTTCGGAAGCCTGCGTGGCCGGTCGGACTTGGAGATTTATGTGTTGTTGCAGTGAGTATAGATAGTGCCGGTCTCCATTTAGCTCAGATGCCAGATGACTAAACGGAGCCATGCCCTGAGACACGTTGCAGTTGTCCTCCCCCTCTGCTGAATGTCCTCAGTGCTCTTAGTCAAATATCAATATAGCGCGAGCTGTAATGTGCCTAATTTAAACATACTTAGTCAAACCTGCTGGACAAACGACACCCATCTCAAGAAGGTCAGGCTATGTAGCTACAATATGAGATTTTATTCGAACTAAAATGAACTTACGACACATAAGCCTAATATTATCTTATAATAATCCATGGCGTGCCACGCATATGTGTACCTAGTTACAACGTGTGAGGCGACTGCTGTGAATATGTACTCTGGACAGGTTAACGGTGGGGCTTCCCCCGCTTTCTCCGGCCTGTGACGCGTCCACTCCACGGGCTCTGTGTAAAGCTCCTGCTCTCGAGTGACAAGTGGAAAAGGCCCGCTTCCCTCCGAAGCACATTTTTTTCCACGTTTTCCACAAGACAAGACATTTGCCGATGATTTCATTTTGATATTTTTCTTGTACGCTTCTGATACGTGCGCGTGATTTGTACGTGTACTTTGCACTGATGTGGGTCGTTTGGAATGTGTGCCTTTTTTGTATCATTTTGATTGGCAGCTACAAATTAAATTTTTTTTTTTACATTTGTATTTGCGTTCTTGCAAGAAACCATTTGCTTTTTGTGTTTGAATTTAGACAATTTATAAAAACACCATTATGTAGAATTTTCTGTGATTAAAAGATTTTTCATTTTCCTCCCTCCATTTCACCATCTGCACCTTATACATGTTGTACACAACTCATTTACCAAAGTATAATGTATCCTTTTTATTGAGAAGAGTTTGAAAACTACTTTTCTTGCTTCTATTTATGAAAAGTACTGTAATGCTTATGCTCTGAGGTACTGACAGTATTCAGCCTTTTAGGAACTGAATAAACACTCATCCTGAAAACAGAAAGCGATCGTCATTGTGGAAAAACCGCAGCACGATACACGGTGACATTTGCCCTCTAACCATCACCTTAGGTGGGCGCCTGGGGAGAAGTGCGTGGGGACGGTGCCTTGCTCAGCGACACCTTGGCAAGTCAGGACAAAACAAATATAGATATATCGCACCCTTGTGGCCAACGACAGTTTCTCTTCTCTACAGATGTGTAGCCGTAAATAAGTGAAGTACTGCAGCAGTGTTCCTAAATGAGTTCAATTTTAAAAAAGTAACTTCTTTAAAAATATAGTAGCAGAGTGTAACCATTTAAAATAAGGGCAAAATCTGTACATCTCCACCAATCAGGTAAATTGTGGGGTACAAGAAAAATAAATTTGCGCGTTTGTCACAAAAACAAGAGATCAGTTTTGTTCTGCTCACACTTGTGATGAGCCCAGTGATGCAGAGTCTTGATTATGGCCCTGAAGTACAGCATTTTTTTTTTAAAGTGCTAATTTGTGGTTCTAATGTTACTCAATCTGTAAAAAGAACCTTAGCACAGATCTGAATTCTGCTAGTAAATGATAAAAGCATAATGTACAGGAGTAGGTCCCACCTGGACATTCGCATAAGAAAGAGACGCAGTAACAGAACGTTTGGTCACAGATGTTTATATTTAAAAACACAAGCACCACAAGGAACCTCACATTGTATAAAAAGTTTTAATCCTCAAAAGTGATGGGCGTCCACAATTACACAGGATAAAAATAAAAACTCCCGCTGGGGGTACAATAAAATAAAATGCTTTCTTGTTTGAACGTTGACAGGAACAAGGAGTGCAGGAGGAGGAGGGGGAAGAGGAAGAAAAAAAAAAAAAAAAAAAAAAAAAAAAAAAAGTCCAGTCCACAGAAAACAACAGGACATGGCAACATTACATGCCAACGGCACCTTTCATCTGGACTGTTCAACTGGAAAGGAAATAAATAAGATATGCATTAATACGTGCTAAATACACAAAATCTAGATTTTTTTTCTAAATCAAGAGCACTCAAAAAGATGCTTACTGTAGGTGGAGATGTCAATTTCTTCTGGGAGCTCAGCCACGTTGACCTCAAACCGGTCCTGCACATCATTCAGGATCTTGGCGTCCGCCTCGTCGGACACAAACGTGACGGCCAGACCCTTCGTCCCAAACCTGCCAGCGCGTGCCACCTGTCACACACGACAACCAATGAGGACAAGGCAGTAACTGAGTACAGAACAAAAATCACTGAACTGAGGACGCTGCATTTACAGGGGTAAACTTGGGCCAGAACCATGCAGCCCTGGCTTCGCGGACCCGCCCGTCCCAGAAAACCGGGGTTTGACCGAGTCGTAAAACGCCAGTCCACATTCCGTTTTGTTCATTTTGGGGAAACCCACCCTGTGCAGGTAAGTGTCCGAGTCTTCTGGCATGTCATAGTTGAAGACGATGTTGACGCGCTCAATGTCCATCCCCCTGCCAAACAGGTTGGTGGCAACCAAAATTCGGCGCTGGAAGTCTTTAAACTGCTGGTACCGAGAGAGCCTGGAGGGGAGGGAATTACAAAAAAAAAAAAAAAAAATTAAATCGATTGTCACTTCAACAGACACCAGCACATGGAGGGCCTGGGGCCGTGGCACAAATACAAGATTCAAAATGCCGGACCCACCTCTCCTCCTGTGCCATGCCTCTGTGGATGGCAATAGCTGGGAAGTTCTGCTCCACCAACAGTTGCGACAGAGCAACGCACCGCGGAACAGACTTGACGAAGATCACGACCTGCCAGGGACAAACGAAGAGCAGAGCAAATTAATTGGAAGTTCCAACACCTTCCAGGGAAAGAAAGGGAACCTGCACCGTTCCTAAAAGCCCGTTTCCCAATCCAACTCTGCATCCTGACTAGATTTTTCTTTTATGGTACTCGTCAAAAGATAGCCATGCTGTACCTGGTTGAACTCCAGCACGTCCAGGAGGTCGAAGAGCTTGCGGTTCTTCTCGCTGTCCTTCAGCTTACAGTAATACTGCTGCAGGCCATGTAGTGTCAGCTTTGTCTCATCGTCGACAAACACCTCCATGGGCTAAAAAAAAAAAAAAAGACATTTAATAGAAACGTCACGTTTTCTGAAGTGAAACCACATAGCCAACCAGTGCAAAGTACTCACATCCTGCATGAACTTGCGGCACACGGGCCTGATCTCCTTGCTGAGCGTGGCGCTGAACATCATGCACTGTTTCTCATGGGGCGTGAGTCTGAAGATGTCCTGGACGTCACGGCGCATGTCTACAGACAAGAGGAACCAAAAAAAAGCACACGTGGTTCTTCTATAGATCTACCATCGGGTCCCCAGGGGGCCAGTCCCTGTCACCACTGAATGGAACGTGCCCTTACCCAGTGCCTCCAGCATCTTGTCACACTCGTCCAGGACAAAATGCTTGACGTTCTTGAGGCTGAGAGTCTTGTTGCGGATGAGGGCCAGGATTCTGCCAGGCGTGCCCACCACAATGTGAGGGCAGTTCTTTTTCAACACCTCCTCGTCGTTCTTGATGGCCAGGCCACCGAAAAAGACGGACACCTTGACCGTGGGCATGTACTTGCAGAAGCGCTCGTACTCCTTGCTGATCTGGAAGGCCAGTTCACGCGTGTGGCACATCACCAACACCGATACCTGCAAACATCAGGGCTCCATCAGACAAGGTTCAGACATTTTTCGTAAAGAATGAGGCAAACAATCATGATCTATGTACTTCAATATAAATTCATACAAGGCTGTGCAATAGAGCATCATTTTTATTGCTATATAAAAAACCCACCCTAAACTATATAAATTTATTTGTGAATTTTACATTTTTTATTATTTTTTTTAAGGGTAACGTGTCTAGCTTCAAGATTTGAATTTGGGGGGCAAAAAAAAAAAAAAAAAAAAAAAAAAAAAAAAAAACCCACAATGACTTTGCACAGGGCACCAGACCAGCTAGGACACCCCCGGTGTCAGTGCCCAAATCAGAATTACTTGCCTGTGCGTGCGTACTCTGTAAGCCACCACGTCACGGCCCAAACGGCTACGGGAGGAGCAGAGCCGGTCGGAAAGGTGGTAAACCCGGAAGAGCGCAGCGACTGGATTACTAGTCATTTCAGGACTTTCTTGAAAGTCAAATTTAAGACTAAAGGATCCGCAGAAACCCTGCAGTGCGTTCACGCCCAAAATTAATGACTCATACTGCGAATAGGTGTGGTTCCACACAGGTGATGCGACGGTCATGAGGACCTGATATAAATCAATTTACATCGTAAATAGACCTACATTTACGTCAGATTTGGACTCTGAAAGGCCTTGGGAGAAAAAGAAAAAATCTTTCCAAACTCCATGAGACTTTTCCGGGTTTTTAATGACCTGGAGCCCCAGACTGACTGAACAGTAACACGAGAACCTCACCTGCCCATCAACAGGCTCGATCTGCTGCAGGGTGGCAAGAACAAACACCGCCGTCTTGCCCATGCCGGACTTCGCCTGGCACAGAATGTCCATGCCAAGGATGGCCTGGGGGATGCACTCGTGCTGGACTGCAACACAGACAGACACGGTCAGCAACAGCCGCGCGGACATCTGTCCACCGGTCATCCTCCATGCTCGGGGCTACCTTCAGACGGATGTTCGAAGCCGCAGTCGACGATGGCACGGAGGAGCTCTGGCTTGAGCAGGAAGTCGCGGAAGCCGGAGCTGTGGATAGAGACGTAGGAGCCCTTCACCTCCTTCTTCCCGGCCGGGGCTGCGCTCTCCGGGGGCGCCTGCGGTTCGTCGTCGTCCTCGTAGTCCAGCAGCTCGTTGTCGACGTCGTTCTCGGCCATTCTGCTGAAGAACGGCGCAACGTTACCAAGACCGTCGTCTCGCCCGTATGCTGCCACGATTCGAACCTGGGCCAGAAACCCGAATAACTCGCCCGGCTTGAATTTACAAAAGATTACAAAAAAATTAAATAAAATTTTATAAAAAAAAAAGGACAGAAACCAAATAGAATTTCAATTCTATTCCACCAGGACGGGTTACTTTATGCTACACAGGGCCTCGGCGGGGCGAATAAGCCCCCGTTCGGAAAACTAGGCCGTGATACGGAACAATGGAGCCCCGGCGGCAGCCCATTCAAACTCGGACCGGCCGAGGAGCAAGGCCCGTCCGCGGCCGCGGTTTCGCTCGGGTCGAGGCAGCAGACTGTCGAGAGTCGGTACCGGTTTAAATAAAAAAAGGCAACTTTAAAAAGTGAAAACCACGATGCCAGAGGCCGCAGCGACGCGCACCGCTAACGCACGGTTAGCATCGGCTAATGCTAAACAGCGCGGGGTGAAAAGCGGTCGGAAACCTCGCATTTTATTTCGCAGACAAACGTAAAATAATTCAAACGCACGTATAACTAATAACAAAAAAAATTCATGAAACAAACCAAACTCGAGCGAGAACCCGATCGTACCTTTTTCAGCGGTGTTTTCCTTGGGCTCCGACTATCACTGCTGCCGCTCACATGCGCAGGCCTCAAGTTTATACCGCCTTCCGGAAGTGACGTCCGAGAACGCCCCCCTCTCCGATTGGCCGAAGTCGGAGTCGTTCGTGGACCCGGGCGGCCGACTCTGCGTCCGATTGGCTGCTTTGAACGTCCGTTTGCCGTTTGGCGCCTTTAGCGCGTGGATATAGGGGGTGGGTTTTTGCGCGGAACGCGGAACGCGCAGCGTTTGTTGAATGAATTCGGTTACCCTTATCAATTAATATCACGACGTGTCGTCCTTTTATTTGTTTTAACGTTGCAAGTATATCATGATTCACGCGTCCATGCGTATTTCTTATTTAAAACTGTTTAAAGTTGGTCGTGCTTGATTGTCCACACGAGGTCACCAAACTGGTGTTTCACCTGTAAAAAAAAATTGCATTTTGTCGTTTGTGTCCTTCGTGGCTGTCGTCAACACGTGCCACCCATGCAGTGCCCGTGCGTTAAAAAAATTAAAACACATTTCACAAAATGCATTTGTTAATTCGGTGTGAAGACCGTTCCGCACTGAAAGTCCCAGATGTAAGACAATAAACGTCCAACCAGTTTGGCAGCTGGTATAATTATTAGACAATATAGCATTTTAATATTGTGCGTATTTAGGGATGAATTAAAAGACAATATTAAGTCCATAATGAAAATAAAACCATTGATGTTGAACCACCGAGCCCTCGACGATCTACCGCGACCATCACCTGCGCGCCCCGCCCCCTGAGACGGGACAGAAGCGCCCGATTGGCCAGTGGAGCTGCCACTCTGACGGTCTTTCATGTCATTGGCCGCGGCCACGCCAGTCACTGGTTTAGCGCGTTTACGCGTCTCACGCGCCCCACCTCGCTCGGTTACGAGCAAGACGAACCGTCGGCGGCCGTGCGCCTCGGCGCCGCTTTTTACGCGCGGCCCAACACCCCGAAACGAAGCTTCTCCCCGCGCGCAGCGGGTCGCCCCGCGACGTCCCAGCGCTCAGTGGGCGGGGAAAGGGGCGGCGCCTGCCCTGGAAGGCGTCGCCGGTAGGTCTCCTCGAGGAAGCTCGATGTGACAGAATGAATTTCTCCCGTAGCCAGCGTGCGGCGGCGAGCGGGGCGCCGCGGGATGCGGGGAACGCCAGGATCCAGCCTGCCGGAGTCTCCTCTGCGCTCTGATGGGAGCGGAAGGCAGGTGGGTCCGCGGCTCAGCTCACAGATGCTATAAATGGTGGAATTTTAAAAAGAGAGAGAGAGACGCGCAGCGCTCCGATACAATACGTGGTGAAGATGAAGCGCGCATCATCTTCGCACGGCTGCAGCGGCGCCTCCTCCTCCCTCCCTCCCTCCCTCCTTATATTTGTCTGTATTAGATGAAAATAACCCACCCGTGCTCGTAACGCGCTGGGAATGCCGGACAATGGACGCGGTGCACATGCCCGACGGCCTGGATTCCCGGCGCGTTACACGACGGCGGGGGACGAGGAGCCTCTCCGGCCGTCCAGTGGGCCGATATTGCACGCCCCCCCCCCTGCAGCCCGCAGGTAAGGCCTGCATCAGCGTTTTAAACGTGTGTGTGTGTGTGTGTGTGTGTGCACTACGCCGTCGTGTAGATGCCGTCTCAGATGCTGAAGATGTCAAGATGACCTACATAATGGGACCATCGGAGGCCGGCCACAGAACATGGCTGCTCATCCTTTTTTTGTGGGGACCACCACGGTCGCCGCACGGATTTCTAAGCTTTGGCCACCCTGCGTCACCCTGTTCCCGTCACCAGGCGTGAAGCCACCACCAGGGTCACCGCCGTCCGTCCGTCCGTCTGTCACCACACGGTCCCGCTGGTCCTGAATTCTGTGTCGCTGGGCGTGTTTTTCTCAGTGTTCGGTGCTCCGTTCCTGGGAGCGGCATCACATTGCTCAAGTGTCTGGGTGGGGTGGGGTGGGGGGTATTAAGCGCGGCCTCCCGTCACAAGGGACGGGCTTGTTCCCGAGGAGCCGGCGAGCAGGGAGGCTCGGATGCATCTGAGGGGAGCGTGGTTGCTGGAGGGCCGTCTGGAACTGAGGTATTTTTGTGTTCGAAGTAAAAAGCAAAAGAACCTTCCAGCTTCTTCACTGTATTAGATCATCAGGAAATGACAAAATGATCTGAATCATCTAGATGCGTTCATGCAAGATGGATCTGTGTGTTTGCTGTTGACGTGGTAGTGGAAATTTTGTGTTTTTATTTTTAAAGTGAAGATATCGTCATTGTGATACACAGCACACAGTGCACACAGTGAAATGTGTCCTCTGCTTTTAACAATCACCCTTGGTGAGCAGTGGGCAGCCATGACAGCAGTGTGTGGGGACGGTGCTTTGCTCAGTGTCACCTCGGCGGATCGGGATTCGAACCGGCAACCTTCTGATTACGGGGCCGCTTCCTTAACAGCTAGGGCACCGCTGCCCCGTATTTTTTTATGTCTTTTTTTATGCTGTTTTTAATTCAGATGCTTAGCACCATTGATTTAGTAAACATCTGCGATTAAGCGAATGCAGGCCAGATCTTAATGGCTGACCACTTGTGGACCACTCAACTCCAGTAAACACTCCAGGGACGGACCCCGCGTCTCGGTTCGAGCTGATGGGGCGTCTTTCATTCAGGGAAAAACGTGGCCGGCCATTTAAATCTCATGTCCTTTCGAAACATGAAGGATGTTTAGTGTCAAGAAATAAAATGTCCGGTTAGCATCACGATGGCCCAGGATGTCCCGGAAGGACGCCAGCCTACAGAAACGTCCTTTAGCCACGTTTAGCCAACATTTTTAACCGGATGATAAAAAGTTCATCAAGTATATCTTCAGGATTTGCAAACGTATTGTAATTTATATAATTTGCAAAATGATTTCTGAAATGCAGGACATGAATTTTAATGGAGTTTTTTTTAAATATGGATTTTTGTGGCATTCATTCTGGCCATCAGACGCCCTTTCCTAGATCCCCTTCCTCCTCCGTCTTCCATCTCCAATGCCATCTCTGCCGTAGTCATCTCGGGACCACGCCCACTGCCAAACCCAATAACCATCTGCACTTTAACTCAGGCATTCTGATTGATTGATTAAGTAGGGAATCTGACGTTACTGAACACTTCCAGTGCAGTAGATCCTCGCCCTTTCCACGTCGGTCACATGTTACGGCACATTGCCATAAATTTGTATTGTGTCTTGGTTGAATGTCGGTGTGAGGATGTAGACCCGTTTCGTGGTAAACACGCGGTTCCCCAAGCAACGTCGGTCATGTGACGTTGCAGCGGTAAACACGGATGTTTAGACACGTGCAGTATTGTCAGGACTCATTTCGGCCAATCGGAACGCCGGCTCAGGACTAACTCGGTTGTTGCTCGTGTCATGCTTGCGATCGATTAATCCGACTGAAGGACGCCGTCCTCTGATTCGGAGACGACGAGAGGCGGCCTCAAAGAATTTCAGTACCCGGCGGCAACCATCCACTGGCCAAAAATAGCAGCCTGGCTCTTAAGACGGGAGGAGAGGAGGATTATGGTGCCCGTGGTTGAGTAACCGGGGCCGCTCTCTCTCTCTCTCTCTAATGTGTGTGTTTTTTTTGTGTTTCCACACGCACGCTAATGACTACAATAGCTCTGTCTGTTTTATTCCGGACAATATTAGCCAGAGACACTGAAGCGCACACACAATGGCATTATTATGGCGCGCTGTTGCACGCGCAGTGCTGTCTCTGAAAGCCCCCGGGCCTCGTCCCTCGTCGTGCATCTTCGTCCTCCTGTCCCGCTCTGAGCTCCCAATCATGCCGAGATGACTCGGTTCTGCTGTTCCGCCATCATAATACTCGTATATAGGCGGGGGAATGAGAAATAATAGCATGAGGGAGACATGAAGTGCGGTTTACATCTCAAATTGTGCGTTGGCTGGGTGTGATTTAAATTGTTGGGGTTCTGGGGTTCAGGCTTTGTGCGAAACCCTGCTGCTCTGTGCTTGACTTCAGTGCTCCGTGGATATTTTCACTTTGTGTGTGCAGTCAGCCTAACGTAACGGGTCTACGTTAGCAAGGAGGTGCACTGGAGACTCGAAACGATACCAAGGATTAGGGGCGGGAAAAGAACTCGATATTGCAATATATTGTTGTGCTCTCTGTTGCAATAAATAATCGATAGACTAACGGCCAATATCGATATTTTATTCTAACACAAAATTATTAATTTACCCGTTGTCAGTGACACTGACACTGTCACTACCCCAGTTGGGGCAGTGGTGGCCTAGCGGTTAAGGAAGCGGCCCCGAAGGTTGCCGGTTCGAATCCCGATCTGCCAAGGTGCCACTGAGCAAAAATACCGTCCCCACACACTGCTCCCTGGGCGCCTGTCATGGCTGCCCACTGCTCACTCAGGGTGATGGTTAAATGCAGAGGACAAACTTCACTGTGTGCACCATGTGCTGTGCTGCTGTGTATCACAAGTGACAATCACTTCACTTCACTTTGCACTTTGCAATATCTACCATTCTGTCTGCGGGGGGTGCTGTTCGAGTAAATCGGGGTAAAGTGGCACAAACAGCGGCCGGTGAAGAAGACAAGTTAACTAACAAGAACAGAGAAGAAGCGCAGAGAATGGCGGAAAATAATGAAAAAACAAATCAAAGACCCACCCGCCAGTTTCCACTCGAAAGTGTGGAGACACTTCGGGTTTTACGAGACAGTCGACGGAAAGTCACAGGATAAAGACTACGCAATCGGCACAAACTGCTTTGCCAAGATAAAGTATAACAGCAACACTACGAATCTGCAAGTGCACCTCGTTCGCTATTACGGTGAACTACCCTTGGGTGATAATGAGGGCAAACCGAGTATGTTACAGTAACTTACTACTGACGCTTCAGTGTCATGGTTTATACATGTTAATTAATGTTCATGCACTTTTATCTGTCTAGCTGTACAGTGTTTACATTTAAGACCAGGAGGCAGTAAGTTATTATGCAAATGCACATTTCCTTGCACAATGTTGGAAATATTGGCATTAATAAATACATAAGATTTCCTTATTCCTTATTTTTCTATTTCAGTCACATATATCGTGATATTGAATATGTATTGAATATTGTAGATATCATTATTATTATCATTATTGGGCCACATATCACCACAGAATTGAATCGCGAGTTACCTGTATCGTCCCACCCCTACTAAAGATGGTATTCAATAGTCAACTAATACTAATACTATTTCAAGTTAGAACACATATACACAGACACACACACATTACATAAACAAATGAAGCAATAAATATATTTTTTTAAATTAACAAATATATAAATGAAAAATACATTTTAATGTTTTCGAGCAAAGCTAAAAAAAACCTCCTTTCTTCTCATGCCGCAGAAGTGAAAAATATATTTGCGTCGTTCAATTACATGATTGCGAAACGCGGAGAGAGAAGTGAAGACGCAGCCATTCGAGAGTGGCAATTGAAATATTCATATAACATTTGAACAGCAACTTTTACTCCCCTCTCGTAACGATGCGTGTAATTCAGAGTGATGTTTATTAAATTGCTGCTCGATTTGATGGCGACAGCTGGCGGGTCCTCCAGGTATCTGTGGGGAGGGGCTGCCCACTGCAATGCCTGGTGAAAATTGTTGTAGTCTGCCGTGATTTCAGTGAGCCAAATGCAAAACTTGAATTTAAGCATCGATACCGGTGCGACTTGGTATCGAAATCACTACAAAATTTTAGCATCGATTTAGTGTCTGGATCTTTGAGAACATTACAACAAGGAGACCGAACCAAAAACAGGACAAGCACATGACTGTGGAATCATACTGCTACCCGCATTTCATGTCCTGGCTGTTGACTGTTTATAATAATATTCTAATTATTATAATAGTCTAATGACTATTTATTAGGGTTGCCAGTTGAGTTTCTGGCCTGCATACATGCTGTCGGGCTGAGTTTCAGAAACACGAGTGTGTGAGTTCTGCTGGTGCCCCAGCAGGTTTACGTCAATGAACCCCAACTTTCTCCACCTTTTTGTTGGAAACCTGACTGTAGAAAGTGTCAGACATGGCGTGACGATTCCTTGAAGAGCCAGTAGACATTGAAGAGGGATTTAGATCACATTTGGACATTTTCTCATTTCCTAACCATTTTCAGCTTGGCAAGAAAAACAATAACAATATCATTTTTATGAATAAAATATCGTTACTGTTTTTCTTGCCAATCTATAATTTATTTGAATAACATCCTCAGCCCTTATGTTGCTCAGGAAAGTGAAGTGATTGTCATTGTGATGCACTGCAACACAGCACACAGTGCAAACAGTGAAATGTGCCCTCTGCATTTGACCATCAGCCTTGGTGAGCAGTGGGCAGCCATGACAGGCGCCCGGGGAGCAGTGCAGGGGGACGGCGCACACGTGTCCACGGCTGCCGTCTGTCGGCAGTCAGGAACGTTACAGTTGCATTGAAACGGGAAGTTGGTTGTGGTGTTCCCAGGTTCTAGAGCAACCAGGTTTATCAAAGATGAATTCCACATCCGCATCAGGATGTTTAATTTTATGTTTGTTTATGGTTACATGACGTTACGTATTAACGCGTGAAATTGGTGGAAAACCCTTCAGTGGACTATTTTTTTTTTGTGCAACATCGGCATATGCTGCCATTTATAATTTCTACCTCAAGCTTTGTGAACACGCCCTCTTTCCCTGCGTCTCCATGGTGACGTGCATAATCTGTGCTCCACTAATCAGGGCTTCTTGTATCCCGGTGCGCTCGCTTAAGTTTGGGTGAAAGCAACTCGGCCGTATCCGAATGCTCAGAGTTGGCGAGCTCGGGGTTGCAACTCGTCTGGGGAAATCAGGGGTGTGATGTGCATTATAAGGCCACATATACATCCTAGAGCCCAGCAGATGCTTGTCTGTTTTGTATTTGGTCAGTGTTTTTCGCTCATCTGGCTTACTGGCCATGTAGATTTGAGAGCTTAGCGGCTCTTTTTGAAAAGCCTAATAAAACCTCATCTTTCTCAAGCCACCATGCTCAAAGAAAACGATATTGTTGCACAAGTCAAATCTTTCAGGTCAGCAGTGGCCTAGCGGCCAAGGAAACGGACCCACAATCTGAAGGACGCCTGTCTTGGCCGCCCACCGCTCACCAAGGGTGATGGTTAAAAGCAGAGGACACATTGCGTTGTGTCACCGTGTGCTGTGCTGCAGTGTATCACCGTCACTAAAAAGGGAGAAGTAGTCTTTTTTTGGTCCGAAAGCAAAAACAGAGAAGTGCAAAAATACCAGGTCCATAATTAAACCCCAAATTAATTGTAAGGTTGATTTTTATTGTCATATGTTGCAGTGTTTGTTTTGAGCTGGTCTCTCTATCATATGTAGAGAAACGTATTGCTGGCAAGCTCCTTTGTTGTATTATAGTGCTTTATAAATATATATGGTATGGTATGGTAATATATTTTTGCTCACAGATTTGAATGTTCATTGCAATGTGAGGAAAGAAAAAGAATGTGCCTCTACAGCTTTCTGGAACTGCGCCCTGAGCAAGACACTTAACCCTGAGTGTCTCCAGGGGGACTGTCCCTGTAACTACTGGGGTAAATGCTGGGCGTCTGATAAATGCTGTAAAATGAAAAATATCATGCTCACCTGTTAGTTAGCAGTCGTACGGCCGCATCATGTCCTTCACAAGGCCTCGAGTAAACAGGGAACATATTTTTAAGTAACGCTTAACTAAGAATGATCAATTTTCCAGTAATCTCACATCAAGCAAGGATGAACTCTTAAAAACTAAAGCTTCCTATAATGTTTAAAGCTATTACAGAGGCATGAATGAGGATCAGGTCACCATCGCTTTGAATGGGGTGACGTCATGTGCCATCACATTGCTTATGGCAGAAATTAAGAAAAAATTATGGAGCAAGCACCAGCCAATCAAATCTGCTTATGAACCGCTTCGGCCAATCAGTCGGGTTTATTGCAGGTTGCTGTCGGGGGCAAGAAATAGCGATTGGTTGCCGCCCCTGTGCTCCTTGCCCGGCAGACACGCCCACCCTCAGGCGTTTACACCATGCGTACGTGTAAACAAAACGCGGCTCGACTTTACCGTAACGCTTTAAGCATTTTGAAAGAGTCATTAGAAGGGCGATTAACGTGCAATGCAGAGTGTCCTGTTGAGGAGTCATGTGACAAGTTCTCACCCATCAGGCGTTAAAGCACCTGTTACCGGGTGATGGTACCGGGCGGAGTGTCAGAATGTGGACAGAGGCAGTGTCCTGCCGGGCACGATTGGTTTCATGTGCTCATTAAAGGGCCTTTTGATTTGAGGCTGGCACCGTGGATGAATGCTGTCCTTGTGCCGGCAGAACGCTTTTTACACCATGTTTTGTGCGATTTTTGTGTGTTTTTTTATCTCTGTTTATGTGAACTAGTTGGATTTAAGGGTGTGTCGGGGATAGTGTGTGATGTTCCTGTGCGAACGTGCTGCTGCTCTGCTGCGGAGCGCCACTCCCACTGGCCCCGTGGGCTCTAGTGTGCCAGGCTCCGAGGTGGTTGGCAGTAATGTCACGTTCAGGGCTCATTTGTGTGTTATCTGTGCCGACACACACACACACACGCTCTTTGTGTAAGAGTGAGTGAGCGCGTGTGTGTTCTCGCAGCGCGTTTCATCCCGTGCTATGACGCGTCTGTCCTCTACCCTTTGCCCTCCCCGGAGTCGGTAGTTCCCAGATGCCTGGCATAATGCACGGCTCTGTTGCCACGGCAGCCGCTATCTTTCCCTCTTCTTTTCCTTTTGGATATATTACAGGAAACACACAGACACGCAGTAGTTTGCCAATCACAAGTACTAACTTCTAAAAGCGAAGTGACACAGCACACGGTTCACACAGTGAAATGTGTCCTCTGCATTTAACCCTTGATGAGCAGTGGGCAGCCATGACAGGTGCCCGGAGAGCAGTGTGTGGGGACGGTATTTACATTTACATTTATCAGACGCCCTTATCCAGAGCGACTTACAATCAGTAGTTACAGGGACAGTCCCCCCCTGGAGACACTCAGGGTTAAGTGTCTTGCTCAGGGACACAATGGTAGTAAGCGGGGTTTGAACCTGGGTCTTCTGGTTCATAGGCGAGTGTGTTACCCACTAGGCTACTACAACCCTACGGTATCTTGATAAAGGGGACCTCAGTGGCACCTTGGCGGACCGGGATTCGAACCGGCAACCTTCTGCCCTCCTCTCCAAGATATAAATATCCGTTTTTTTCCTGTAAACCTTCATCAATTAGTGTTTTGCTAGCTGCCAGCCAGCGAGCATTTAAGGCCTGATACTTATGTTCCCTGATACACCAACACCAAAAACATCACGTACGTACGTACACACAGACACACCGTCACACACGTATACACACTCCAGCATCCTTATCAGAGAATTCGATTTCATGGTTAACTTCCTTCTCCCCCGACTGGGAAATTACCGCTTTCGGACTGAACAATTAATAAATGAATCCCTTCCCGTTTGACGCTTGGCTTGTTGGTTCTCCGTCCCTGTCCGTACTTGTCCAGCCAGTGGCAGCGCTGGTGGGGATGCAGGGGACCGCGTGTCCTTCAGTACCTGGCTGCAGGATGCAGGAGGGGAGAGGGAGAGGGAGAGAGGGAGGGAGGGAGAGAGGGAGAGGGAGGGGGAGAGGAGAGGGAGGGAGAGAGGGAGGGAGGGAGAGAGGGAGGGAGGCTTACACAGCTGCTGGCTGGCACCAGAGCCGGATCCTTGATGGATTAAAGGTTCCGACACGAATCTTCATTCGTTTAAGGGCCTGCATTAAGATGTCTGCATTCTGGTGTATGTGATTATAATCTGCTGTGTGTGTATGTGGAGCCTTTAATAAGATGAGTATATGGTTTCATTATAAATCACCAAGATTCCATATGTTTTCAGTCCATCTCTTCTGGGCCTGATTTTTGTACACCGTTCGTCTTCCTGAAAATTTGGTATGAAACGTATTGAGCAGGATGGTTTAGTAATTAGCTGAGGAGAAGTGGAGAGCAAAGGATCAATTTCAATTTGTTAATGATCACGTAATCGTGTGTTGGTAGCAAAAATATGAAGAAATGTAATTTTGTTGTATTGCGTCACATTACTTTTTTAAGACTATGTGACTAAAATCTCTTTCTTTCTTTTTTTTTCTACCCTCTGCAGATCCACTGAGCCCTGATCACTGCTTAATAATAGCAATACACATTTGCGCACACTGACACACACTCACAGAGACAGAAGCCTCTCTCAGTTCCCTACCCAGGGTGCACCTCTCCGCACCGTGGAGCCATGTCCAGCCCCAGCAGTAGTCCGGAGAGAGAGGGCAGTATGAGCACCGGGCAGCTGGACAGCCTGCCCTCGCCCCCAGGCCTCGACGTAGACCCTCCCTCTGTAGGCAGCCCAATGCTCAGCCCTGACTCCTCCTCCCACGATGCCGCGCTGTCGGCTACTGCCGTCTCGCCCGACTCTGAGAACCTGAGCCCAGACGAGCTGGAGCTGCTCGCCAAGCTGGAGGAACAGAACAGGTTGGTGACATCGCCCAGGCCGAGGAAGTGCGTGAGAGCTGTCAATCGTTGTGCTGGTGACAGAAATAAGGAGTAGTACACTACACAGTACACTAGTGAACAAGCCCCATGCTTTGTGCCCGTTTGAAAATAGTGCCCGTGCAGTTTAAACCTGCTGCTTCAGGCCTTGACCAAACGAGAACGCTTTTCTCTAAAATGGGTTTCTAAAAAACTTGCGTCCACATGGGAGCGTTGAACGGCCTGAACGCTGTTGTAAGCCCCCTCCACACCTGTAAGTGGCGCTGTAACTTTTTTGGCATCTAGTTCTCCTCAACAGTGAGTTGAAGTCGTCGTTGTTCTCCAGCCTTGTCTTTTCGTTAGAAATGTGCAGCGTAGAGAGGATTTGTTTTATGCCTTTGCTTTATGCGTGACGCGTTTGGGGTTATAGGTCCGGTTGCCACCCGTCCCGAATTGTCTGGGACATCCCGAAGTATGGGTGATTTTGATTTGTCCCTTTCCGAGGCAGCTCCAGACCCGAATTTGAATCACAAGAACATGGTCCACTGTTTATATTCTACAATATTTCCCCCTCAAAATCTGTACTATTGTATCCTTAGCCTCTTTCCAACATACTTTCCTGTAGGGATTATATAGGCAATATATTGAACATACTTGACTTCCCAGTGCATTGTAGTACATGAATATATATTGACCATCATTATTGTTAAACAGACAACATGTACTTTGCTTTCGACGTTCATGTCTCTGCCCGAAATGTGTCCTCTGTATTTAACCATCACCCTTGGTGAGCAGTGGGCAGCCATGACAGGCGCCGGGGAGCAGTGTGTGGGGACGGTGCTCTGCTCAGCGGCACCTTGGCAGCTCGGGATTCGAACCGGCAACCTTATACCAGGCTAAAATAGTCATGGATAATTCAGAGTAAAATAGGACTAAAATGCTTAGAATTTTAGTCGCCTGAAACTTGACTAGACTAAAATGAGTATGGACGTGACTAAGACTAATAAAAACCAAAAAAAAAAAACGACTAGACTCCAAGAACCACTTTAGAAGCGTACGACTTCGTTCCATAGTAAAAACTTTGTTTTAATTCATTGGATTCATGTTATTTTATGCAATAAATGGTTTGATTTATGCATTTATATCGTGATTTAGAGGTAATGTCAAGAGGCAATGCGATTGTGTATCATGATGTAGCGTAAAAATATTGCAGAATTATTTTTAGGCCATGTTGCCCCGCCCTTTTCCGAGTTCTGTTGAGCTGCGTGTGATCGTGGAGATAACCTGCCCCAATCCCTCGCTCATGTACAGGCTGCTGGAGGCGGACTCCAAATCCATGCGCTCCATGAGCGGCTCTCGGAGGAACTCGGGCTCGTCACTAGTGTCCAGCTCCTCCGCGTCGTCCAACCTGTCCCACCTGGAGGAGGACACCTGGATCCTATGGGGACGCATAGTCAATGAGTGGGACGAGTGGAGACGCAAAAAGGACAAGCTGCTGAAGGTGACCAAGGGAAAAGGACATTGCCAATTTTGCAGTTATATTGCACCTTTTTTGTTTTTTTTTTAGTTCCCCGATTGCACATGCCAAGAGAAGTGAGGCAGCGTGGGGTTATTATTGCACATATTCTGTTTCGCCATCAGTCTGACTGTGGCAGGGAAGAAGCCAATAAAAAACACGTTTTCTTTGAGTAATAATACTGTCCACTCTGCTTGCAGTGTTAGTATCTGAGCAGAAAGTGAGCTGGATGAAGCGATTATTCTGCCACACATTTATAGTATGGAGCCGTGAACCTTCTCTGGTTTTGCGATTCGATTCGATTGCGATTATCGATGCATCACAATACATATCATCAATTTTTCCACATTGCTTCACACATGAGATGAGAGTTAAGGGCTCGTTCACACGAACGTCTGAACCGGCCGCTTTTCTGACGTTCGAATGGCATCAAATAAACACAGCGTTTTCTTTGAGTCAATTCCTGCCAAAATCCCGCCAGATGTTAAGCAGCGATGGCCGTTTAAGCAAACGTTAAAGCGAATGCCAGTGAAACGGCAAACGAACGCAGCTACAAAGTGCAACTAAAACACGTATGACGTTCAGAGGGTGTTCGCTTCGAACGTCAATGTGGACGAGGCTGAACTTTACCCAGAGTGCCGTCGTGCTCAGATCAGGCAGCCGCTGTCACAAGCTTTTAACTAGAATTTTTATACCGCCACCAGAAAATTACCAGGCAACGTCATCATGATATACAGTACAGGCCAAAAGTTTGGACGCACCTTCTCATTCAATGTGTTTTCTTTATTTTCATGACCATTTACGTTGGTAGATTCTCACTGAAGGCATCAAAACTATGAATGAACACATGTGGAGTTATGTACTTAACAAAAAGTGGAGACCTGACCTCCACAGTCACCTGGGACTTGAACCCAATCCAGATGGTTTGGGGTGAGCTGGACCCCAACAAGTGCTAAACACCTCTGGGAACTCCTTCAAGACTGTTGGAAAACCATTTCAGGTGACGACCTCTTGAAGCTCATCGAGAGAATGCCAAGAGTGTGAAAAGCAGTAATCAGAGCAAAGAAACTAGAATATAAAACGTGTTTTTAGTTATTTTAACTTTTTTGTTAAGTACATAACTCCACGTGTTCATTCATAGTTTTGATGCCTTCAGTGAGAATCTACCAACGCAAATGGTCCTGAAAATAAAGAAAACACATTACATTAGAAGGTGTCCAAACTTTTGGCCTGTACTGTAATCGACTATGTTCTGCACTATGTCCACTCCTGCATCATGATGCATTGATTTAAACATCCCTAAAAAAAAAAAAAACTGTGATGCCTGCAGTGAAGATGCTCTTTATCAGTCCTTTTAAGGTCTGGGTGAGAGGGCGAGGGTTCAGACCAGCTTCCCCGAGCAGCCTAATGAAATAAAGCCTTCAATCACTTCACTTTCCGTCCTACTCGCAGGAGCTGATCCGCAAGGGAATCCCGCACCACTTCCGGGCCATCGTGTGGCAGCTACTGGGGAATGCCACCGACATGCCGGTGAAGAACCAGTACTCCGAGCTGCTGAAGATGTCCTCTCCCTGCGAGAAGCTGATTCGCCGTGACATTGCCCGCACCTACCCTGAGCACGAGTTCTTCAAGGGTCAGGACAGCCTTGGGCAGGAGGTGCTCTTCAACGTCATGAAGGTGTGTGTGTGTGTCACAAGCACAAATGATGCAAGGGTTGTGATTACATTCTGCAATGTCGGTTAGACGCAGTTTGAAGTGCCTTCTGATTGGATAATCAGCTACATGGGCGTGGCCGTCGACAAATAACTCCCTGCTGGAGCCGATAATGGAAATGCTTTTTAAGTGTGCTGTGCACATATGTATCTGGTTGCCTGTTTCCCCGTGTCTCACGGTAACAACGGAAAACGGTATCCCTGGCTCAGGTCAACACAATGTTACTGGGAGCTCTGAGCAGAAATAAATATCATATTTCCCCAAAATCGAAGAACTCCGGACTCATTAAAAGTGGTATTTGGCGCCCTCTCACAGTATTGTGTGTGTGTGTGTGTGTGTGTTTCAGGCGTACTCTCTGGTTGACCGAGAGGTTGGCTACTGTCAGGGCAGTGCCTTCATTGTGGGTCTGCTGCTCATGCAGGTGAGTTTTTTTTTTTTTTTTTTTGTGAGTTTAGGTCTTTGCCGGCAGGTGACTTGAGGTCATCGGGAACGTCAAGGTGTCACCAGCTGTACATGAGTATTAAAGGGATGGGCGGAGTCAAATAGCCAGCATCAACACGGACTGCCTGTTTAGAACAAACTCCACGTCACATTCAGTATTCACACTTAACTCTTGCTCCTTCACTGGTTTCATTACAATGGAGTTGTTTTTCAGTATTTTATTTTTTTTCTGTTGTGTTCACTGAAATATCTATTAAGTACCTGACCCCCTTAAAGAAGAATCTCTAAAATGCAGCAGCTTGAAGAAGATGGTTTATTAAGCATTTTCTAATGTAGAAAAATCCTTGTACACTAATGGCGCATGTGTGTGTGTGTCTGTCTTTAGATGCCAGAAGAGGAGGCGTTCTGTGTGTTTGTGCGTTTGATGCAGGAGTACCGACTGAGGGAGCTCTTCAAACCCAGCATGGCGGAGCTGGGCCTCTGCATCTACCAGTTTGAGTACCTGCTTCAGGTCAAACATACAGACAAAACATAAAAATATACACGTGTGCATGTGCATTTTGTCACACAAATGCCAGTCTTGGTCACAAGGTGGCGTTGTAGAACCAATATAAACACTTGCGGACAGACCTTTTTTTTATGTGTTTGCCCCAGGCTGGTTGAAGTTTGTTGGTCGTTTGGACATTTGCGATTTTTGTTGTTCACCATCCTCTGTGCAGGAGCAGCTGCCCGAGCTTAATGTCCATTTCCGCTCCCAGAGTTTCCACACCTCCATGTACGCTTCTTCCTGGTTCCTCACACTCTTCCTCACCTTTCTGCCGTTGCCCGTGGCAACACGTATTTTTGACATTTTCATGTATGAGGTATGTATGCCATTATATTACCCTATATTTCTACATCCTTTTATTTCTACATCCTATAAACTAATGAACAATGACACACCTAGATACACTCCTACACGCTCTCTCAGATCGGCAAACGAAAGGAGACTAAAAATTCCTTCTTCACGGGGTCTCCGATTCCAATCATGTCTGTTCTCCGTTGTTGTCCCTGGCTGGTGGAACAACCTACCCTCCTCCACACGACTAGCCGAGACTATCACCACTTTTAAGAAGAAGGTGAAAACCTTCTTATTCCAAAAATATTACAGACAAATTTAACACATACACATGCATACACATTTAACAAATAAATACAAAATGTATAAATACATTATAATTTTTCTTAGTCTAGCACCCAACACTCTCCGAGCATGTTCTTCAATGACAAGTCTAAGCCTTATCAGGGCTCTTAGTTTGTATACTTGATATTCTATAGAAATCGAACGAGAATTGCTGGTGTCTTCCCATTGTAAGTCGCTTTGGATAAAAGCGTCTGCCAAATAAAGTAAAGTAAAGTAAAGTAAAGTAAAGAAAAAAAAGTGTGTGTGTGTGTGTGTTGCCCAGTATGCCACCAGTCTGTACATCTGTATATAAATAGCATGCATGGGATATGCCAAGAAATGTCTTTTGTTTTATGCTGATTTCCCTTCCCAGGGACTTGAGATTATATTCCGTGTGGGTCTGGCCATCCTACAGTACAACCAGACTGACCTTATTCAGCTGGACATGGAAGGCATGTCACAGGTAAACTGGACCTTGTCAGGATCATGCGGAACTATTTTTTTTAATGCACATGCAAAGGTATTACGCTATATTGAGCTTAAATATGTAGAATGTATTTTTTTCTATAAACACTATTTATTTGCATTTTGAGATGAGATCATATCAACTTGAATACTACATCATAATGTGGGGGAAACAAGCATTATTTAATAGAGAAAAGAAAGAGACAACAGTGTTTCCGCGGATCCTTAAAAAGTCTTAAATTGGATTTTTCCAAAATTAAGGCCTTTAATATCATATTAAAAGACCAGTAACCCTTAAGTTCCTACATTTATTATTTTCTTCCTTCAATCTGTCATTAATCCACCAGTCACGATGTGCTTCCCACTTCGGATTTAACAATTGCACGCAAGCGCATGGAAGTGACAATATATTATTTCATTCTCTCAAAGTTTGTCAACTGACAACACTGAGTCTATAGTACCTATGTTCTTAGTCAAGTCAAGTCAAGTCAACTTTATTTGTCAATTCTGCCACATGTACAGGACATACAGAGAATTGAAATTACGTTACTCCCAGACCCCCCTTAGAATCTCAGACCCCCCTTAGATTCTGTAATAATCTATCATTCTTAGATTTCTGGTCTATAGTACCTATCCTTTCTATACGATTCACTGCTTATAAATTACGTTTTTTTTGCATGTTGTAAATATATGTATTAAAATTATTTTATTTTTCAAAAAAATACTTTGATTTGCAAATCTCTGCCTCTGTTGTCAGGTGATATTATTTATTATTGTAAGGGGCTTATTACTTTTCACAGTGATAGACAGCGGGAAAAGAAATTAATAAAATGCACAGAATTCATTTTTATTGGCTCGGATGACATTTTCTGTGCACAGAATTTTACGTTTCATTCGCTCGAATATGGCACAAATGTAACTCCATAAATGCCACACCCACCTCATAAAACAGCGCACCGCACACATTTTACAAGTTGTACATTTTACAATTCCCCAGGTGGGAATGGATTTTTATGTGATAGGCAAGCAAGTGCCATTTATCATATCATATATCGCAATATTGATCTCACTAACCACAATATGTCTTTCCTGAATCGTGCACCCCTGACATAAGAAACTGAAAATATCGCAGTTGCTGCAGTACTGGTCATGTGAGTTTGAATATGAGTCTTGGAAGGAAAATTAATATATCAATTAATAATATATTTCTTACGATAAAATACATTTAATATTGTATTTTAGAAGCGCATCTGGCCCTCACAGTGTCTGCCGAGAAAAATGTAGTTGACGACCCAGACGAAGGTTCTTATATTGGATGAAAGTGGCCTTTCTGCAGAAACCCTGATACAAGCCACAGCTTGGAATGCTGTTCATTTTCAACCTTTTATCTGCAGCTGAACTGCTTAAGTGCTTTCAGCAGGAGGAAGACTGCACGTTTCACAGGCAGTTAAATAAGCCGCACCACTTCCTATTAAAATTTCAGCACTGTGTTACACAGTGAACTGTAGGGGTGGTGTGTGCTAGCTTGTCATATTCAGTTGAAGTTGTAATAATAATCACTTCATGGCAATTATTGTAATACTATATAGCATTATGGTGTTTTTTGTATTATATTTTGTATGTTTCATTAAGCTATTATTCTGTTTTTGGTGTTTATGTGTGACAATTACTGTGATTCTTTGTTGCTGTGACAGCACTTCCAGAAGGTGATCCCACACCAGTTTGACAGCTGCCCTGATAAGCTGATTCTGAGGGCGTACCAAATCAAGTACAATCCTAAGAGGATGAAAAAGTGTGTTTGAATTTTATTTGGAATAGGTTAATAATTTGAAAATATGAAAAAAAAAAAAATAAATAATCCAATCATTGTTCTGACTCGACAGGCTAGAGAAAGAATACACTACCATCAAGAACAAGGAGATGGAGGAACAAATAGAAATTAAGGCGAGTCCCTTTTTTCTTTTTTTTTTTTCTTTTTTATTGAAACCAGGTCTTCCGTTGGCTGAGAATCATCAGCAGCCTGTGTAGCCGTATCGTAGCGTTCTCACCTGACCACTCATCTGGCTCTCTCGCACACAGAGGCTGCGCACAGAGAACCGTCTTCTCAAGCAAAGGATCGAGACCTTGGAGAAGGTGAGTGGGCGAAGGTGACTCGGGTGAACCCACACGGGCCGATTTCACACCGAAGCATCACACACACCTCCTTGTCACGCAATCCAAAGGCAGTGAGAACCATAAACAAATACACACACAAAAAAAAGACAGAATTTCTGCTAGCCTAGGCCAAAATGGCTGACAGCCCGGCCTTGCTTAATGTGCTGATGTCAGGGCTGCAGATTTGCTCTTGTAGTTGTGAATTGACTGTGTTTGTGTGTGTGTGTGTGTGTGTGTGTGTGTGAGAGAGAGAGAAGATTGAACCATTGCACTGTTACAGAAAGTCTGAATTTGGAAGTCTTTCTGTTTCTCTCGTTCTCGTCGCTGGGTAACATGTTCTCCGTATCTCTTGACACTGCTGCCGGTTCTCCTTTTCTGCTTCCTCTTGTTACAGTCTTCTGTTTTCTTATTTTCCTTAAATGCTAATCCTCTCTCGTCTAGTTTTTCCCCCGTCTGAGCCTGTTTGTCCACTTTCTGATCTTTCTGTGTTTCTGTCTTCCTCTTCTGATCCTTTTCTCCCTCTTCCCTCCGCCTATGGTGTTGTAGGAGAGCGCAGCCCTTGCTGACAGGCTGATACAGGTACGGTATTGTTTGAGAGCGAACCAGGCCTGTTTCATCCCCCCCTTCACCCCTACTCTCCCTCTCCATTCATCCCTTCATTGCCTCGCGCCTCCAGAGAAGCTCTCAGGCCACTTTTGCATGAGGGAATGCTTTGCCCGACTAATTCTATTATTTGTGACTCTTTACCCAGCGGCATGGCGTGTGTTTTGTGTGCGGCCTAACCTGCAGAGCAGACGGCTCCCGCATGCGGAACCCCGTACTGGGTGTTCATCAGGGCCCCACCTTTGGCCCAGTGTCACTTTGTCATGCTGCATTGTGTAGTAACACTACTTATCGGTGCCACACATTAAGAACAGACGCCTTCACCGTCGCCTCTCTTGTCGTGGCAGGGTCAGGTGACGCGTGCCCAGGAGGCGGAGGAAAATTACGTGATTAAGCGGGAGCTGGCTGTGGTGCGGCAGCAGTGTAGCACGGCCAGCGAGAGCCTGGAACGTGCTCAGGATACCATCAGAGAGCTACAACAGCACAAGGTATTCCATGGAAGTGCCCTTCAAAAGACCTCAAATCTATGCAAAAAAACAATACTCCCAATAATAATTTTTACACTGTGTGACCTTTTTAAGAAAGTGAATCGTGGCGGGTGGAGTATCTAAGATATGTATTAGAAACCCTGGCTTCATGCAATTTTGCATTTTCATGCAAAAAATGTTTTTTTTTTTTTTTTTTTTTTTTTTAATAATTACATTTTTAAAGACAGAATTGGGGTAGTTTCTAATCACATTAAATGCTAACTGACATTCACAACAAAAACAAGGCCATGTCAGATGAATGGTTTTAAACAAGGGCAAAGATAAATTCTCAAAAGAGCAAAGGGTTATAACATTTTTTTTTTCCTCGTGGTGATAACATTTTTTTTTTTTTTTTTGATGCACTGATATGTGGCTGTTTGTTGACCAGACGCACACACTAGGTGCTTTTGGGTCTGAGCTGCATGTCTTTATCTATTTGACTTTTATGTCACGCATCTAACAAAGCTGTGTTTATAACGCATCTGTCTATCTTGCATAAGATACAGCTGAATAGTATTGCAGGGGAGTTTTTTTTTTTTTTTGTGTGTGTGTGTGTGTGTGTGTATATATATATATATATATATATATATTTTTTTATTATTATTTATTTATTTTTTTGGGCATGTTGCTGAATTTAGGTCACATGCAGTGGCATCACGTACAGGAAGCGAATCAGAGCATTTTTCAGAACCCAGAGGCGCTTTCTTCAAAGCAGGATTGACACATTAATATTAAGTTGGCCAGTGATACCTACATTTCTTAAATAATAAATAAATAAAGTGAAGTGATTGTCACATGTGATACACAGCAGCACAGCACACAGTGCACACAGTGAAATTTGTCCTCTGCATTTAACCCATCACCCTGAGTGAGCAGTGGGCAGCCATGACCGGCGCCCGGGAAGCAGTGTGTGGGGACGGTGCTTTGCTCAGTGGCACCTCAGTGGTACCTTGGCGGATCGGGATTCGAACCGGCAACCTTTTGATTACGGGGCCGCTTCCTTAACCGCTAGGCCACCACCACGATAGATCTTTGGGGATCTATCGACCTGTCTGTCTATCTACAGTGAGACATGCTTAGACAAATACTAATCGTAGATTTATATTAAGCATATTGTCAACAAATATTTATTTGTTGAACCATTGGGGGGAGGGGGAATCTAAAGCTGCAATATTTAGTTTTAGCAATAAAAGGATAATATAAAATTACACCAGTAGTATTTCAGGTGTTTACTGGGGTGATCACTTTGGTGACCTTTGTGCTGGAACGTCTCTCTCTTGTGTGAAATAGCAGTCACGTGCTCTCAGGCTTTGAAATAAAGCGAGCTGGAACTTATTCATCGTGGTTGCGAGTGAGGGCCTGGGTACCTCAGTTCGTCCAGGTTCACACACCCTCGGCCTCCCACTGAAGCTCAACAGCGAGAGCAGCACACACCAGTTCCACAGATGCGAGCAACTTCTCGGGTTATGTCAGTTGATCGAGTGTTTTCGGCTAAACACTGTCATTCGGATTCTCCCTGCGTGTCACACACAGTCGCTCACCTCTGATCACACTTTTACAACTGAGCGCTGATGTAAATAAATTTTCAGATTTGACCCGTTTACCTGTTGATGCTGGTGGGCGGGGCCTTCGTCTCACATGGATCTATTAATAGAGCGATTTACTGCTGTACCTCCACCCAAATCTCACAACAAAAATGTACGTTTTCAATTTTCAGAGTTCTGCTGCTCCACCAATTACTAAAATATATTTCCAATTAAAAAAAAAAGAGAAGTCGTGTTAACACAAGCAGACACACATTCTCACAACTTTACCTCCAAAAAGCTGGTGAAGTAACACCCGTCCTTTGATGAGCTCAGGAGGTGAAGTTTCCAGTGTCTCTAGTGCGAGTTGGTGTGTGGTATAAATAGTTTGCGTTTGATGTGCTCTTTCACTATAGTTTACAGTGCACATTTGCGTGCGCGTGTGTGTGTGTGTGTGTGTGTGTGTGTGCGTGCATGTCCGTCTTTCTGTGTGTGTGTGTGTGTGTGTGTGTGTGTGTACACGTCAGTGCAGTCTAAAAGATTAATCTCAACTGTAAATGTAAACCATATAATATGCCTCCAGCAAAAAAACTACAGTAACATTATGCACTTTATTTAACTATTGTTCATTGTACTGTTTTAGTTAGAATTATCTGTGACTATTCTAGTCTTAGACAACAAAAATAGTATTTTAGTCATTTTTTTAAAGTAATGCAATCCTATTTAACCCATTCAACATAGTACAAGTACCTAGTAGAACAGTCAAACCCATTTAACAATTAAAAACAACCCACTGCTGTATTAAGTGGTGACTGGCTGTTCCATGAATGGGAATTTGGACATACTGAGCACCAGTTCTTAGAAATAGACGAACATAGGGAAAGTTGGGCTGTGCTTTCAGTTTCTTTATCTCTCTCTTTCTCTCTCGCTCTCTGATTCTCTTTCAGCATTCAGAGGAGTTTGTGAGTGGGCTCCAGACACAGCTGGAACAGTCCAGGTTGCGGGAAGCAGAGTTGCTCGGTGCTCTGAAAGAGATGCAGGACAAGGTGCTGGACTTGGAGAAGGTAAAAGTGTGAATGTGTGTTGGAAACGTTTTTAAATCTGGACAGGATTTTAAGATTCTCAAAACTGGCCGCGTTTTCCAGAGAAATAACTCCCTTCCTGATGAGACGAACGTGGCCCAGCTTCAGGAGGAGCTGAAACAGGTGAAGCTGAGGGAGCTGGAAACACTTCACTCATTCAGAGAGATGCAAGAGACTGTGACAGAGCTCAACCAACGCTGGCAGGTACTTCCGCACCTACATTATTTTACACGTAATTTTACGCAGTACACCACACTATACTACTGAATTTTACACTCTACACCATGCTATCTACTGCGAATTGCACGCTAAATCACACTATACTACTGAGTATTACACTTTATACCACACTTTACACAATACACTGCACTATACTACTGAATATTACACTCTACAGCATGCTATCTACTGCAAATTACACGCTATATCACACTATACTACTGAATATTACACTTTATACCACACTTTACACAATACACTGCACTATACTACTGAATATTACACTCTACACCATGCTATCTACTGCAAATTACACGCTAAATCACACTATACTACTGAATATTACCACACTTTACACAATACACTGCACTATAATACTGAATATTACACTTTATACAATACATTGCACTATACTACTGAATATTACACTTTATACAATACACTGCACTATACTACTGAGTATTACACTCTACACCATGCTATCTACTGCAAATTACACGCTATATCACACTATACTACTGAATATTACCACACTTTATACAATACATTGCACTATACTACTGAATATTACACTTTATACAATACACTGCACTATACTACTGAGTATTACACTTTATATACACTTTATACAATACACCGCACTATACTACTGAATATTACACTCTACAGCATGCTATCTACTGCAAATTACATGCTAAATCACACTATACTACTGAATATTACACTTTATACCACACTTTACACAATACACTGCACTATACTACTGAATATTACACTCTACACCATGCTATCTACTGCAAATTACATGCTAAATCACACTATACTACTGAATATTACCACACTTTACACAATACACTGCACTATAATACTGAATATTACACTTTATACAATACATTGCAATATACTACTGAATATTACACTTTATACAATACACTGCACTATACTACTGAGTATTACACTCTACACCATGCTATCTACTGCAAATTACACGCTATATCACACTATACTACTGAATATTACACTTTATATACACTTTACACAATACACTGCACTATACTACTGAATATTACACTCTACAGCATGCTATCTACTGCAAATTACACGCTATATCACACTATACTACTGAATATTACACTTTATACCACACTTTACACAATACACTGCACTATACTACTGAATATTACACTCTACACCATGCTATCTACTGCAAATTACACGCTATATCACACTATACTACTGAATATTACACTTTATACCACACTTTACACAATACACTGCACTATACTACTGAATATTACACTCTACACCATGCTATCTACTGCAAATTACATGCTAAATCACACTATACTACTGAATATTACCACACTTTACACAATACACTGCACTATAATACTGAATATTACACTTTATACAATACATTGCAATATACTACTGAATATTACACTTTATACAATACACTGCACTATACTACTGAGTATTACACTCTACACCATGCTATCTACTGCAAATTACACGCTATATCACACTATACTACTGAATATTACACTTTATATACACTTTACACAATACACTGCACTATACTACTGAATATTACACTCTACAGCATGCTATCTACTGCAAATTACACGCTATATCACACTATACTACTGAATATTACACTTTATACCACACTTTACACAATACACTGCACTATACTACTGAATATTACACTCTACACCATGCTATCTACTGCAAATTACACGCTAAATCACACTATACTACTGAATATTACCACACTTTACACAATACACTGCACTATAATACTGAATATTACACTTTATACAATACATTGCACTATACTACTGAATATTACACTTTATACAATACACTGCACTATACTACTGAGTATTACACTTTATATACACTTTATACAATACACCGCACTATACTACTGAATATTACACTCTACAGCATGCTATCTACTGCAAATTACACGCTATATCACACTATACTACTGAATATTACACTTTATACCACACTTTACACAATACACTGCACTATACTACTGAGTATTACACTCTACACCATGCTATCTACTGCAAATTACACGCTATATCACACTATACTACTGAATATTACACTTTATACCACACTTTACACAATACACTGCACTATACTACTGAATATTACACTCTACACCATGCTATCTACTGCAAATTACACGCTAAATCACACTATACTACTGAATATTACCACACTTTACACAATACACTGCACTATAATATTGAATATTACACTTTATACAATACATTGCACTATACTACTGAATATTACACTTTATACAATACACCGCACTATACTACTGAATATTACACTCTACACCATGCTATCTACTGCAAATTACACGCTATATCACACTATACTACTGAATATTACACTTTATACCACACTTTACACAATACACTGCACTATACTACTGAGTATTACACTCTACACCATGCTATCTACTGCAAATTACACGCTATATCACACTATACTACTGAATATTACACTTTATATACACTTTATACAATACACTGCACTATACTACTGAATATTACACTCTACACCATGCTATCTACTGCAAATTACACGCTATATCACACTATACTACTGAATATTACACTTTATACAATACATTGCACTATACTACTGAATATTACACTCTACTCCACACTGTATGCTGCAAATTACATGCATATTCTGTTGGGTACACACTAAAGCAGAACTAAATTCTAAAATACTGATCAAATGCCAACACGACTCTTCTGACACACCCTTGTTCCGATGCTCTCAGCACCACATGGCCCGGGGTGGAGGTCACTGGAAGGAGTCTCCTAAGAAGAATGCGCTGAATGAGCTGCAGGACAAGCTGATGGGGGTCAGGCTGAGGGAAGCGCAGGCTCAAGCAGAGCTAAAAGAGGTCAAACTCAAAGCCCTGCAGCTAGAAAGTCAGGTGAGACACACACATACACACACCCACATGTACATAGAGAGAAATATGAGCAACAGTGTTTGCATGGGTCACACAGTGTTCTCTAAAAAACACACAAATAAATCCATCTTTAATTCTGCATGGCTGTGAAACACATGAAGACCAGGTTTGGTCAAACTCAACATCCAAAAGAAACCATAGAAACAATGTCGTTCCTGCCCTAACTGTACCAACACCATCTCAATGTACAGGTCTGTGTATTATTATTATTATTATTTTACCCATGAAAGGCGCCCGGGGAGCCACGTTGTGAGTTCAAATAGCAGCTCAGACTGCTGAGTTTGCACAGTTTTCCTCCAGGATCACCGGTTTCCTCCCGCCATCCAACAGCGAATAGACCAGGTGGATTTGTGACTCTGAATTGTCTTTAGGTGTGAGTGAAGGGTGTGTGTGTGTGTGTGAGTGTCTGCACGTGCCTGGGTGAGTCTGCCCTGCAACCAGTGGTCCGGGATGGGCTCCGGCAGCCGCAACCTTGAGTAGGGCTAAGCCATATCCGTCACAGATCACTTTATATAGATCTATAATTATGGCCCGGCGATAAGTGATTGTCATTGTGATACACAGCACAGCACACGTTGTCTCAACAAAATGTGTCCTCTGCTTTTAACCATCACCTTAGTGAGCAGCCATGACAAGTGATACACCGGGCGCCTGTGTGCAGTGTGTGGGGACGGTGCTTTGCTCAGTGGCACCTTGATGGATGTGGATTCGACCCGGCAACCTTCTTATTACGGGGCCGCTTCCTTAACCTCAGTTGTGTGATAACACACAAACTACAGATCCCATAATGCAGTGTGCACTTTGCTGACAAACTGAGCACTCAGTGACTTTGAAGCACGAAAAAAGAATTTCATGCTACTTCACAACCCATTTGCCGTCAACATGGAAACTGTTCCTGTACAGATTCAGTGTAAAGATTGCGTTCGGCAAGGCAACTGAAGCACTGCATTATGCGATCTATAGTTTGTGTGTTATCAGCGCTCAATAAGAGTAGATCTATATAAAGTGATCTCGCAGGATGTGGCCTACGGACCGCGAGTTTGACACCCCTGCAGAGTGAGTGAGAGAGTGTCCATTATGTCTGCTTGGGTTAAATACCCAGTTACAGTGACATTTACGGCATTTCACCAGATGCCCTTATCCAGGGCAACTTACAATCAGTAGTTCCAGGGACAGTCCCCCCCTGGAGACACTCAGGGTTAAGTGTCTTGCTACAATGGTAGTAAGTGGGATTTGAACCTGGGTCTTCTGGCTCATAGGCGAGTGTGTTACCCACTAGGCTACTACCACCCATAGAGATGCTGTATAATGCTATATGCTATAATGCTGTAGATGTGCCAGTTCGGATCGTGGCACCGCTGAGTAGCCCTGGTTTCTTCATCTCTTCAGAACCAGATCCACAGTAATCTGCTGAGTCGGCACGAGCAGGAACGCGCCGCCCTGCAGGACCGACTGCAGCACCTCACTTCCCACAACAAGAGCCTGCAGGGCCAGCTCAGCGAGATGAAGAGGAAGCAGACGGAGTCTGACTGCAAGGTGCAGACACACCTATAAATCAAGCACGCCACAAATTCCCACAACATACACACACACACACACTGTATGTTCATTCATTTATGTCTGATTTTGGGCGCAGTAGAGATGTTGTCTCTTTGTACTTGTATTTATGTACTATGATTGTACAATGTATTTCAGAGTAAGGAGGAGGTGATGGCGGTGCGGCTGAGGGAGGCAGACACTATGGCAGCCATGGCAGAGTTGAGGCAAAGAATCGCGGAGCTGGAGATACAGGTGTGTGTGTGTGTGTGTGTGTGTGTGTGTGTGTGTGTGTGTGTGCTTGTCTGAATGATCCGAGTATCCCTGCTGTTTTGTGTTCCAGAAGGAAGAGGGTCTCATCCAGGGTCAGCTGAACCACTCGGACTCACGGCAGTACATCACAGAACTGAGGGAGCAGATTGCAGAGCTAAAGAATGAGGTCTGGTATTCATCAAAACTCATATTCACACAACACACAATCCAGAGTGGTGTTAAAAAAAAATAATAATCTGATGGGTATGGTCAGGGAAATTTTTTGAACCCCTCCTGATTTTGTACGTTTGCTCACTGACAAAGAAATCAACAATCTATAATGCGTTAAGGGAGATGAATGTGGCTAAGAAACAACAAATTCTGCAAAGGGATCAAATATATGAAAATGCTAACTATTTTGAAATGCATTTTTCTGATTTTTATTTATTCTGTCTCTCACTGTCCAAATAAACCTGTTGTTAGGTTTGTTAGGTTGGCTCAATATTAACTGACATCTATGAACCAGAAGATCACAAAGTCACATGTTCAAACCCCACTTACTATCATTGTGTCCCTGAGCAAGACACTTAATCCTGAGTGTCTCCAGGGGGACTGGTAAATGCTGTAAATGTAAATGACCATTTACGTTGGTAGATTCTCACTGAAGGCATCAAAACTATGAATGAACACATGTGGAGTTGTGTACTTAACAAGAAAAGGTGAAATAACTAAAAACATGTTTTATATTCTAGTTTCTTTGCTCTGATTACTGCTTTGAACACTCTTGGCATTCTCTCGATGAGCTTCAAGAGGTCGTCACCTGAAATGGTTTTCCAACAGTCTTGAAGGAGTTCCCAGAGGTGTTTAGCACTTGTTGGGGTCCCGCTCACCCCAAACCATCTGGATTGGGTTCAAGTCCCAGGTGACTGTGGAGGCCAGGTCTCCACTTTTTGTTAAGTACAGAACTCCACATGTGTTCATTCATAGTTTTGATGCCTTCAGTGAGAATCTACCAACGTAAATGGTCATGAAAATAAAGAAAACACATTGAATGAGAAGGTGCGTCCAAACTTTTGGCCTGTATTGTATGTAGAAAACAGGGGAAAAACAGGAAAAATCGGACCCCTTACCTTTCCAATTGCATGTGATGTTATTTTATTCGGTTCGTCTTTAGTCAGCACGTCAGATGGTGATCTATTCCTGAACCTGATGTGGCTCGAGCTCGTGCAAACTTGGTGGAAGAAGGTCCCCTGACTAGTATATCGGTCTTCATCATCTCCTGATACTGTACCTGAATTACCTACTGCCACTACTATTTGAATCACATGAACTGATCTCACATGAACTGACAGGCTACTCATTTTCCTCAAGATAGTTACTAACCTTCTC